>NC_080077.1:18183295-18530854 GCF_949987535.1 Balaenoptera acutorostrata
GGGGCATATCTACAATGCAGGTACAGAAGTGGTCATTTTATAGTTCATTACGTATCTGTGTGATGTTATTTATTGTTTACTTAAGCAATAGCAATTGAAGCACAGGCCAATTCCAGGAATTAATGACCCACCGGGAGAGGACATTACCTCCGGACATTAACCTCAGTCAGTTCAGTTTCTCCAGGAAAATCCCTTCGAAGAACTATTTGTTCTCTATCCCTTGTCACCACATTTGAAAACAGTATTTTAAAATATTCCTTTAGTGTAAGGTCATTGAACTATACTCACAGGTCTACGCTTTTGAAAGCAATAGTTTCTTTAAGATAATGGGGCAGGGGGATTACAAAGATGACCTCTTGAAGGCCTTCTGAGTTTACCCTACTGTACAGAGCAACCTACAGAACAGAATTTTTTTTAAAAAAGAGGGTCAGTTAAAACTCACTTCAAATGTTTCAACAGTCCTAGTTTTAAAATAAACATTTTATCTGAAGCATTTTCAGGGTTTGAAGACTCCCAAATATCTCCAAACCAGAGCTTAAAGTGTGAAGGACTCACAGTTCTAGTACTTTGTCTTGGTAAGAGTACAAAGGAAAAAAACAAAGGAAACATTAACAAAAAGAATTAATGTGATTAAAATACTGGCCCAATGATGAGGAACAATCTGTAAGCAGCCAGAAGACTGGCCCAACTGCTAAAATAGTTCTTAGCGGGTTATGTTTATAAAACTGAAATTCTGCCTCCCTTTACGCTTTCCAAAGCAATAAACAACCAGTATTTACGAGGAAGGCATAACCCTGATCATTACCAAGACAACGGCCCAGAGGATGTGAAAGCTGGACAGAACCTGAGTCATCCCCAAGGCCAGGACCCCGTGACACCACTTGCTTCAGGACAGAGAGAACTGGACTCTCCTCAGTGTCTACTCTAGAGCTACTTTTACCTTAGCTTTGCCAATGCCATTTGATAATAACAGTAATAATAACCATATATGTGTACCTATTGTGTGCCAAGTATTCTTCCGAGAGCTTGAGACACATTGATTTATTTAATCTTCACCATCACGCTATGATCTGGGTACTGCTATTATTACCCCCATTTCATAGATGAGGAAGAGTGAGGTACAGAAACGTTAAACAACTTCCCCAGTGTTACCCAGCTGGTAAATGGAAGAGCAATGTCTAAAACCTTGGTAACTGGGCTCCACAATCTATGCCTTTTTTTTGTTTTGTTTTGTTTGCATTTTGCTGGGACTTTATTAACAAGAATAATAACAACAACAACTCACATTTGGAAGATGCCTTTTAGAGTATAAAATACTTTCACACACAACATAGATTTGATCCCAAGAACCTTGTGAAGCTGACTTACATCTTATTATTCTCACGTAGCAAGCGAGCAAAGAGTCTCAAAGTGGTTAAGTGACCTGCCTTGTGCCCGAAGCTGATAATGTCAGAGCCCCATGTTGGAACCCAGGCTCCAAATTCAGGGTTCACCCTGTTACTTCAAACTCCTTGAGACACAGTCCCTACAGTCAAGGAGCTGACAGTTAAGTTTAACCCGCTTAGTAAGTCATCTAAACAAAAGAGCAAGCTCTCTGGGAGTTTCCTCTACTGCTGTTACCAAGGAAGCGTTTCCCCTGGTCTTAAAGTTTCTGAAAGAACTGTGCCAAACACAGGCTTCTGCAGGCACACCTTTGGCCTCAGACTTTGGGTTAAGCTTCATCAGGCATTCGCATCATTCCCAGGGCTAAAGACATCCCCCACTTAGAATACTGACCCCTCTGCACAAAGCTGTAAAATACAATAAACCAAATTAGATAGGGAAAATAAAAATACGAATTGGCAGATATTAACTTAGGATTTTCTCTAGAGCCATTGGGACCTGGGGTTTTTTGAGGAGATAAAAAGTTGGGGGTAGAAACAGCCTATGCCTTTAATCAGGAAGGAAATGATCTTAGCTGCACACTCTTTTTCCAACACCTAGTCTAGCATTAAAAACAGTTAACCAACACTTATATTATGCTTATTATGTCCTCCAAATATTAATTCACTGAGTCCTCGTAATAACCCCATAAAACGCCCTTATCACCATCCCCAATTTACAGATGCGCAAACTGAAGCAGAGAGAGGTTAGGTAACGTGACTGAGATCACACAGCTGGGAAGCTTCGTGGAGCCGATATTTATATTCAGTCTGGCTCCAGAGCAGGTACCCCTGTCAGGACACACGCTGTCTCTCTTTCCCAAAGTTACAAACACTCGAGCCCATGGCCCTCCTATCATAATCCTCTGTCTTCCTTCCCCCATTTCCCAATGGACTCAAGATATTCCTTACATACCTCACCACAAAAGGAAGAAAAGAGTGCAGAAACATTTCCAGACCACTTCAGTCACAAGCTTAGCCTGGCACTGTGCAAACTTTATACTCATGTAGTTTACTGCAGGGAATTTTCATGACAACCTTTTGGGGTAGATACTATTCGTATTTTCATTTCACAGATGAGAAAACCGAAGCTTAGAGAGGTTAATACACTTGCCAAGGTCCCATAGCTACACAGCAGCAGAGTCACTTCTGAGATAGGCCAGGAGGTGTCCCTTCCTGGCTTTGTCTAAGGACTTCACTTTGGGCTCTCTTCCTGTAATCTCAAGGCGTCAGGGAAGTGAAAGGAATCATACGTGTTGGTCGTTTCTACACAGGCACCAATTTTATTTTTAATTGTGTGTGTGAGGGGGTAAAGGGAGTCTGGTTCAAACACCAGGGTAAAATTGCCGGAAATATCATTAAATGTTAATGATGTTAAAATTTAAATTGTATGAAGTCCTTCTTGTCAGCTTGGCGTTTCACACAGGTTATCTTATTCAGTTCTCCCGATTCTATTGGCCACTCTACTTTCTCTTTACAGATGACAGAACTGTGATTCTGAGGCATAAAGTGACTTGTCAAGTCTGCACCATCTATAGCTGATGGAACTGGTTCTTAAACCGAGCCCTTCTTTCTGGAAAGTTAGATGCACTGGTATAACATGAAATTAAAAGGTAATGGGTCTGTTGAGAACTGAATCATAAACACAATTTATCAATTTATATGCACCGTTTATCTAGCGTGTACCCCAATATTTCCACATACAACATTCATCTGGCAAGAATGCACTTCTGAGCCTGCAACACGGCTCCGGAGGGATACCGGAAAGCCACTGGAGCAGAGAGCCCTTGGGATGGTGGTAGAAAATGGACAGTGGATGAGAGTCCTTGGCTTGTGAATATCCCAGTCTATCTCACTTCAAGACAACAACCACATGACTTGGTGGACCTCCTTGTAAGAGCCACACTATGTGTAAGTGTCCTTCCATACCAGCAAGTCCAAACACAGCATAGCAAGCACTCAATACTTACTGCCTGAGTCATATGTTTCCAAGACAACTTCTACACACCATTATGGGCTGAATTTTGTCCTATTCAAATGCATATGCTGAAGCCCTAACCCCCAGTACCTCAGAATGCAACTCTATTTGGAGGCAGGGCCTTTAAAGAGATGATTAAGTCACAATGAGGCTGTTAGAGTGAGCCCTAATTTGGACACATAGACACCAGGGATGTACATGCACAGAGGAAAGACCATATGAAGACACAGCTAGAAGGCGACCATCTACAAGCCAAAGAGAGAGGCCTCAGAAGAAATCAAATTTGATGACACCTTGATCTTGGGCTTCCAGCCTCCAGAACTGTGAGAAAATACATTTCTGTTGTTTAAGCCACCCAGTCTGTGGTATTTTGCTTTCACAGTACTAGCAAACTAATACAGACTCCAAATTTAACAGTCCCCAAATTTGCCTTTAATGTTTATCCAGAACTTAAGCACTTAAGTGTGATATATTTTTAGGTTCTTTGATATGTGACCATCTAGGATGAAGATTCTTTCCCATCCTTTCTTGAAGTTCTGAGAATCCCATTTGTCCACCTGACTTCTAAAACTTCTAGGGGTACCTCCTGTTTCATTTGATGTAGACTCACTTTTCCCCTCAGGAAGATTTTTAAATTAAATACCTTCCTAAGTTATCTGGAGTATTCCCAAATAATGTATTTGACATTTCAGTGCAAACTGCAATTGCATATTTAGTAGCAGATCTCATATTCTGGAACTCAATTACTGTCCCACGAAGGAGAAGGAAAGGAGACCTATGATGTCTGAGACTCATTGTGAAATAAGATTGGAATTAACTCCATATATACATATGGTGATAACAGAGTATGTAAACTCACCTTTTCAGAACAAAACTTTGAAGCATCTGAATCAAATTTAGTTCCTTTCAAAAACATTTACTGAGCATGTAGTATATGCTGGGAGCAGACATATGATAATTTAATGTAGACACTGTGACATTGGGGGCATTTGGATTAGGCAAATTTGTGTTGGAGTCACTTTAATTAGAAATAAAATACTGCGTTTTTAAAAAAAAATCAAGTAATGTTTGCAGTAGAGACTCCATCTCTTCCCTTTCCTTTTTGATGAATATAAGGGTGAGAAGGAGGACACCAGTAACACAGAGGTGGGGTGCAGTTGGATGTGGGACCAATGTTTGTAAAGGGGTGCGAATCAGGGTTCACATCAGACTCAGTTTTCCACTTATTATTTGCTGATGAAAAACTTTGCATTTTGACTGAGCTCTATCAAAACAAACCAAATCAGGGGAGATTAACCAAGATGGCGGAGTAGAAGGACGTGCTCTCACTCCCTCTTGCGAGAGCACCAGAATCACAACTGGCTGCTGGACAATCATTGACAGGAAGACCCTGGACTTCACCAAGGAGGACACCCCACGTCCAAGGACAGAGGAGAAGCCACAGTGAGACGGTAGGAGGGGCGCAATCAGAGTAAAATCAAATCCCATAACTGCTGGGTGGGTGACTCACAGACTGGCGAACACTTATACCACAGAGTCCACCCACTGGAGTGAAGGTTCTGAGCCCCACCTCAGGCTTCCCAACCTGGGGGTCCGGCAAAGGGAGGAGGAATTCCTAGAGAATCAGACTTTGAAGTCTAGTGGGAATTGATTGCAGGACTGTGACAGGACTGGGGGAAACAGAGACCCCACTCTTGGAGGGCACAAAGTAATGTGTGCATCGGGACCCAGGGGAAGGAGCAGTGACCCTGGGGGAGACTGAACCAGACGTACCTGCTGGTGTTGGGGGGTCTCCTGCAGAGGCGAGTGGTGGCTCTGTTTCACCGTGGGGATAAGGACACTGGCAGCAGAGGTCCTGGGAAGTTCTCCTTGGCGTGAGCCCTCCCAGAGTCTGCCATTAACCCCACCAAAGAGCACGGGTAGGCTCCAGTGTTGGGTTGCCTCAGGCAAAACAACCAACAGGGAGGGAACCCAGCCCCACCCATCAACAGTCAAGTGGATTAAGGTTTTACTGGGCTCTGATCGCCACAGCAACAGGGAGGGAACCCAGCCCCACCCATCAACAGTCAAGTGGATTAAGGTTTTACTGAGCTCTGACCGCCACAGCAACAGTCAGCTCTACCCACCACCAGAGCCTCCCATCAAGCCTCTTAGATAGCCTCAACCACCAGAGGGCAGACAACAGAAGCAAGAAAAACTACAATCCTGCAGCCTGTGGACCAAAAACCACAGTTACAGAAAGACAGAGAAGATGAAAAGGCAGAGGGCTATGTACCAGATGAAGGAACAAGAAAAAACCCCAGAAAAACAACTAAATGAAGTGGAGATAGGCAACCTTCCAGAAAAAGAATTCAGAATAATGATAGTGAAGATGATCCAGGACCTCGGAATAAGAATGGAGGCAAAGATTGAGAAGATGCAAGAAATGATTAACAAAGACCTAGAAGAATTAAAGAACAAACAAACAGAGATGACCAATACAATAACTGAAATGAAAACTACACTAGAAGGAATCAATAGCAGAATAACTGAGGCAGAAGAACGGATAAGTGACCTGGAAGACAGAATGGTGGAATTCACTGCTGCGGAACAGACTAAAGAAAAAAGAATAAAAAGAAATGAAGACAGCCTAAGAGACCTCTGGGACAACATTAAACGCAACAACATTCGCATTATAGGGGTCCCAGAAGGAGAAGAGAGAGAGAAAGGACCAGAGAAAATATTTGAAGAGATTATAATCGAAAACTTCCCTAACATGGGAAAGGAAATAGCCACCCAAGTCCAGGAAGTGCAGAGAGTCCCATACAGAATAAACCCAAGGAGAAACACGCCGAGACACATAGTAATCAAAGTGGCAAAAATTAAAGACAAAGAAAAATTATTGAAAGCAGCAAGGGAAAAACGACAAATAACATACAAGGGAACCCCCATAAGGTTAACAGCTGATTTCTCAGCAGAAACTCTGCAAGCCAGAAGGGAGTGGCATGAAATACTTAAAGTGATGAAAGGGAAGAACCTACAACCAAGATTACTCTACCCAGCAAGGATCTCATTTAGATTTGATGGAGAAATCAAAAGCTTTACAGACAAGCAAAAGCTAAGAGAATTCAGCACCACCAAACCAGCTCTACAACAAATGCTAAAGGAACTTCTCTAAGTGGGAAACACAAGAGAAGAAAAGGACCTACAAAAACAAACCCAAAACAATTAAGAAAATGGTCATAGGAACATACATATCGATAATTACCTTAAACGTGAATGGATTAAATGCCCCAACCAAAAGACATAGACTGGCTGAATGGATACAAAAACAAGACCCATATATATGCTGTCTACAAGAGACCCACTTCAGACCTAGGGACACATACAGACTGAAAGTGAGGGGATGGAAAAAGATATTCCATGCAAATGGAAATCAAAAGAAAGCTGGAGTAGCTATACTCATATCAGATAAAATAGACTTTAAAATAAAGAATGTTACAAGAGACAAGGAAGGACACTACATAATGATCCAGGGATCAATCCAAGAAGAAGATATAACAATTATAAATATATATGCACCCAACATAGGAGCACCTCAATACATAAGGCAACTGCTAACAGCTATAAAAGAGGAAATCGACAGTAACACAATCATAGTGGGGGACTTTAACACCTCACTTACACCAATGGACAGATCATCCAAAATGAAAATAAATAAGGAAACAGAAGCTTTAAATGACACAATAGACCAGATAGATTTAATTGATATATATAGGACATTCCATCCAAAAACGGCAGATTACACGTTCTTCTCAAGTGCACACGGAACATTCTCCAGGATAGATCACATCTTGGGTCACAAATCAAGCCTCAGTAAATTTAAGAAAATTGAAATCATATCAAGCATCTTTTCTGACCACAACGCTATGAGATTAGAAATGAATTACAGGGAAAAAAACGTAAAAAAGACAAACACATGGAGGCTAAACAATACGTTACTAAATAACCAAGAGATCACTGAAGAAATCAAACAGGAAATAAAAAAATACCTAGAGACAAATGACAATGAAAACACGACGACCCAAAACCTATGGGATGCAGCAAAAGCGGTTCTAAGAGGGAAGTTTATAGCTATACAAGCCTACCTAAAGAAACAAGAAAAATCTCAAGTAAACAATCTAACTTTACACCTAAAGAAACTAGAGAAAGAAGAACAAACAAAACCCAAAGTTAGCAGAAGGAAAGAAATCATAAAGATCAGAGCAGAAATAAATGAAATAGAAACAAAGAAAACAATAGCAAAGATCAATAAAACTAAAAGTTGGTTCTTTGAGAAGATAAACAAAATTGATAAGCCATTAGCCAGACTCATCAAGAAAAAGAGGGAGAGGACTCAAATCAATAAAATCAGAAATGAAAAAGGAGAAGTTACAACAGACACCACAGAAATACAAAACATCCTAAGAGACTACTACAAGCAACTTTATGCCAATAAAATGGACAACCTGGAAGAAATGGACAAATTCTTAGAAAGGTATAACCTTCCAAGACTGAACCAGGAAGAAACAGAAAATATCAACAGACCAATCACAAGTAATGAAATTGAAACTGTGATTAAAAATCTTCCAACAAACAAAAGTCCAGGACCAGATGGCTTCACAGGTGAATTCTATCAAACATTTAGAGAAGAGCTAACACCCATCCTTCTCAAACTCTTCCAAAAAATTGCAGAGGAAGGAACTCTCCCAAACTCATTCTATGAGGCCACCATCACCCTGATACCAAAACCAGACAAAGACACTACAAAAAAAGAAAATTACAGACCAATATCACTGATGAATATAGATGCAAAAATCCTCAACAAAATACTAGCAAACAGAATCCAACAACACATTAAAAGGATCATACACCACGATCAAGTGGGATTTATCCCAGGGATGCAAGGATTCTTCAATATACGCAAATCAATCAATGTGATACACCATATTAACAAATTGAAGAATAAAAACCATATGATCATCTCAATAGATGCAGAAAAAGCTTTTGACAAAATTCAACACCCATTTCTGATAAAAACTCTCCAGAAAGTGGGCATAGAGGGAACCTACCTCAACATAATAAAGGCCATATATGACAAACCCACAGCAAACATCATTCTCAATGGTGAAAAACTGAAAGCATTTCCTCTAAGATCAGGAACGAGACAAGGATGTCCACTCTCACCACTATTATTCAACATAGTTCTGGAAGTCCTAGCCACGGCAATCAGAGAAGAAAAAGAAATAAAAGGAATACAAATTGGAAAAGAAGAAGTAAAACTGTCACTGTTTGCGGATGACATGATACTATACATAGAGAATCCTAAAACTGCCACCAGAAAACTGCTAGAGCTAATTAATGAATATGGTAAAGTTGCAGGTTACAAAATTAATGCACAGAAATCTCTTGCATTCCTATACACTAATGATGAAAAATCTGAAAGAGAAATTATGGAAACACTCCCATTTACCATTGCAACAAAAAGAATAAAATACCTAGGAATAAACCTACCTAGGGAGACGAAAGACCTGTATGCAGAAAACTATAAGACACTGATGAAAGAAATTAAAGATGATACCAACAGATGGAGAGATATACCATGTTCTTGGATTGGAAGAATCAACATTGTGAAAATGAGTATACTACCCAAAGCAATCTACAGATTCAATGCAATCCCTATCAAATTACCAATGGCATTTTTTACGGAGCTAGAACAAATCATCTTAAAATTTGTATGGAGACACAAAAGACCCCGAATAGCCAAAGCAGTCTTGAGGCAAAAAAATGGAGCTGGAGGAATCAGACTCCCTGACTTCAGACTATACTACAAAGCTACAGTAATCAAGACAATATGGTACTGGCACAAAAACAGAAACATAGATCAATGGAACAAGATAGAAAGCCCAGAGATTAACCCACGCACCTATGGTCAACTAATCTATGACAAAGGAGGCAAAGATATACAATGGAGAAAAGACAGTCTCTTCAATAAGTGGTGCTGGGAAAACTGGACAGCCACATGTAAAAGAATGAAATTAGAATACTCCCTAACACCATACACAAAAATAAACTCAAAATGGATTAGAGACCTAAATATAAGACTGGACACTATAAAACTCTTAGAGGAAAACATAGGAAGAACACTCTTTGACATAAATCACAGCAAGATCTTTTTCGATCCACCTCCTAGAGTAATGGAAATAAAAACAAAAATAAACAAGTGGGACCTAATGAAACTTCAAAGCTTTTGCACAGCAAAGGAAACCATAAACAAGACGAAAAGACAACCCTCAGAATGGGAGAAAATATTTGCAAATGAATCAACGGACAAAGGATTAATCTCCAAAATATATAAACAGCTCATTCAGCTCAATATCAAAGAAACAAACACCCCAATCCAAAAATGGGCAGAAGACCTAAATAGACATTTCTCCAAAGAAGACATACAGACGGCCACGAAGCACATGAAAAGATGCTCAACATCACTAATTATTAGAGAAATGCAAATCAAAACTACAATGAGGTATCACCTCACTCCTGTTAGAATGGGCATCATCAGAAAATCTACAAACAACAAATGCTGGAGAGGGTGTGGAGAAAAGGGAACCCTCTTGCACTGTTGGTGGGAATGTAAATTGATACAGCCACTATGGAGAACAATATGGAGGTTCCTTAAAAAACTAAAAATAGAATTACCATATGACCCAGCAATCCCACTACTGGGCATATACCCAGAGAAAACCGTAATTCAAAAAGACACGTGCACCCGAATGTTCATTGCAGCACTATTTACAATAGCCAGGTCATGGAAGCAACCTAAATGCCCATCAACAGACGAATGGATAAAGAAGTTGTGGTACATATATACGATGGAATATTATTCAGCCATAAAAAGGAACGAAATTGAGTCATTTGTTGAGAAGTGGATGGATCTAGAGACTGTCATACAGAGTGAAGTAAGTCAGAAAGAGAAAAACAAATATCGTATGTTAATGCATGTATGTGGAACGTAGAAAAATGGTACAGATGAGCCAGTTTGCAGGGCAGAAGTTGAGACACAGATGTAGAGAATGGACATATGGACACCAAGGGGGGAAAACTGCGATGAGGTGGGGATGGTGATGTGCTGAATTGGGCGATTGGGATTGACATGTATACACGGATGTGTATAAAACTGATGCCTAATAAGAACCTGCAGTATAAAAAAACAAACAAAACAACTAATACTAAACTTTCATTGGGTTATTTGTATGGAAATATGTTAATATAAATGTTTCAGACATTACATGAAATTTCTAAAAATCTTATATTTGTATTTGTATGGAAATATGTATGGAAATATGTTAATATAAATGTTTCAGACAGTACATGAAATTTCTAAAAATCTTATATTTGTATTTGTATGGAAATATGTATGGAAATATGTTAATATAAATGTTTCAGACATTACATGAAATTTCTAAAAATCTTATATTTGTATTTGTATGGAAATATGTATGGAAATATGTTAATATAAATGTTTCAGACATTACATGAAATTTCTAAAAATCTTATATTTGTATTTGTATGGAAATATGTATGGAAATATGTTAATATAAATGTTTCAGACATTACATGAAATTTCTAAAAATCTTGTATTTGTATGGAAATATGTATGGAAATATGTTAATATAAATGTTTCAGACATTACAGGAAACGTCTAAAAATCTTATATGTTCTGGTATAATGTTATAAGTAATAATCCTAGTTATTACTTTAAAATGTATATCTCAGAAATAACTAATTTTCTTGTCAACTGCATTATTATGAACTTTCATCAAATCTTTAACCATGGTCATTTTTAAGTCTTTTGTCATTTACAGACAGTTCTGGGTGTACTCTGATGATTTTGCAAATATGTTCCTATAAAAGAGTTTCATCTTCAAGAAATTCATGGAAAAGACTCTGACAAGTACAGGTTTCTGGTAACTGACTGTACTGCTGAACTGAATGAATAAGCATTTTCAGAACTCTAATGAAAAACTGATGAACTCATAAAAGTGCTAACAAAAGATCAAGATGACAAAAAAGAAATTAATTACATGGGACTGAGTGAACTGATGAGGATGAGTATAATTTTTGTGACTTTCTGTCTGAATTAAAAAAAAAAAATCCCACAAGGAAAAAAAAAAAAAAAACAAACCAAATCAGAATGCTCCATTGAGGCCTGGCCTCATGTTACCCTGGAGATACAACAATGAATAACACTGACCCTACTACTAAGACACTTAGAATCTGAAAGATATTGTCTCTACATGAATCCACTCACTTGATAGGGACAAAATACATTCAAATTAGAAGAGGAGGGCTTCCCTGGTGGCGCAGTGGTTGAGAATCTGCCTGCCAATGCAGGGGACACGAGTTCGAGCCCTGGTCGGGGAAGATCCCACATGCCGCGGAGCAGCTGGGCCCGTGAGCCACGGTTACTGAGCCTGCATGTCTGGAGCCTGTGCTCCGCAACAAGAGAGGCCGCGATAGTGAGAGGCCTGCGCACCGCGATGAAGAGTGGCCCCCGCTTGCCACAGCTGGAGAAAACCCTCACAGAAACGAAGACCCAACACAGCCATCAATAAATAAAAACTAAAAAATTAGAAGAGGAAAAAAGGAAGAGGCAGAGGCAGACAGTAAGGTACTTTGCACGCAATGATTACCAGAACCTTCATCACTTTTTACAGCCAGGTTAGAGCGCTGCCACTCTGGGGAAAGGGAAGGGAGTGAGGGAAAGGACAGAGAGAAGCAACCACAGTCACACCACCGGGGCTTTATCCGATAGTAGCCTGGGTCACCCTGGGCATACCCACTGCTTATCCTGAAGGCAGAAAATTGCAAAGAGAGCATTTGGACCACCAAAAGTATCCTTGAGAGTCAACACGGACCTGTTTAGGGAAATGTTTTTTTACCGAGTTGCCACAAACAGCAGCCTTTAAGCCTCAACCTACCATTTTTCACCCCTTTTAGGGTCTGTAAGCACCATTCAGAAGCTTGATTTATCCTCAAGGCATTGACCTGACAAAATGTCAAGGAAACAAGGGGTCAGTAACACTTCTGCCCAGAAAGAGCCGTTACTTTTAAATAATTTTGCAATTTTGGAAAGGCCGTTCTCCCCATTCTACAAGTCTATGATGACTCTGGGATGCCTAAGGATTTACGATCTATGGTTTTACAATCTCTGTGGAACAAACTTGACTTCAGGGGCAATCACGAACACATTGCTGGCATTGTTTCCTTTTGTGAGGCTGCACACCAGCTCCCAAACTTCAAACACCTCCTCCCAGCCGTTTCAATTGTCCAAGGTCTGAAATTTATATTTTAAAAGATATTCAAAAAAAATAAATAAATAAAATTGAAAAAATAAATAAATAAAAAAAGATGTTTACTTCTCAAGATGGATTGCAAAATAAACATTCAAAGGACTATAGTAATCATTATTAAAAAAATAAAAAGCAAATAATCTTAGAATTGACACTGAGTCTTAACTTCTCTTATGATCTACTCCATTTGAATCTGCTCCATTTGCAAAAACAGTGAACAAAAAACAAAACCCCTCAAGGTACACAATAAATTGGGTTTTTTTCCCACTTCATATCAGATTGAGGATTAATATTGCCCAAAGAATAGTGCATAAAATCATCTCAGTTTTATGGTTAACCCAATTAGTCAATTACTGGGAAATGACTCCGATTTCCTGAGTCAGTGCTCTCATCTCTTGAATCATGCTGATACTCATAAATCTGTGTGGACTTAAAGCAGAAATTGTCCCTTTGAGTAGCTCCATGACCCAGATCCTTAATCTGTTTTCCTGTGTGAGAAAGGAGATCCTCCTTTTTACTGCACAGACCTCAACCTAAACTGAGACTAGATCTTTAAAAAAAAAAATTGAAGTACAGTCAATACGAATGGAAGGCAGAAGGGACCAAGATAACCTCAAAAGGCAGTTAATCCAAAAGGTGTTTAGATTTGGCTAAATGGAGATTTAAAATGGATAAACTGGGAGCTGATCTGATCATAATCCCCAGCTACATACCCCTGCATTTCTTTTTTATTCTTAAAATCATCTCCTAGTTCCAACTAAGAAACTAAAGCCCGTAAGCATTCAGCCTATTCCCAAGGAGCATGTAATTCTACAGCTAAAATGAAGGACACTGATCAATGACACCAGGTGTTACGGTAAGGACTTCTGGGCCTCAAGTGCCACGAGGTTCACCACACTCTATGCCGTTTCAAACTCTCAGTACAGTTTACTCTTCTGTGACATTTAAGTAGACTAAAGGCAGAGAAAGTATAACTTCCATTTCCAAATAGTGAGACAGACCAAGAAAAGACACATTACTGGCTAATGGCAGAACTGGATCCTAATTTCTGGCCAAATGTCACAAATCCATTCTAACTCCACAACCTCCTAAGCATGGCAAATAGAAATTTTGCAACGGTAAGTGAAAGCCTATCAATATACCAAACTGTGTAAACGTTATCCTTTAGACCTTGGGAATATGTTGCTCGCATAAACCTTAAAAGGTTGTGATGAAGCTTTCTTCTACCAATGGAAAAACATGTACAAATTATTATAATTTATTAACCTTATTTTCCCTTCCAAAAGTATGGCAGCAGAGGACAGTAATATTATACCTGATTCTACTATCACTGAATAATAAGGTGATTTCATGTGTGTTTGGGAAAGGAGAGGGTGGGAGAAACCAAGTACAGGGAAAACAAATAATTGAATGAAATGCTTTACAAAAGCTTCAATTTTATACACTTCTGTCTATATTCAAGAAGGAAGAGGAAGACAAAGATAAGATGATGAGGAACTGAATGTAATAAAATTAATGATATTTAAATAAAATAATGGAGTTTCACTCTCTAGAAGTGGCCTGAGAGCACTTGATCCATTGTGACCCTGATTTTTTTTTCAGGCTAATATACAATAATGGCTAACTCTTAGTGAGCACCTACAAAGGGCCAGACACAGTCTCTGTGCATAATGTGTCTGAATTCATGTCATTTTCCCAAGGACTCTGTGAGCAGCTAGTACTATTATACCTCCTTCACGAAGGTGGGCTCAGAAGCACAGTACATTTAAATGACTTGCCCCAAATAACCTCCATTACAAAATTGTGAGACCAGGATTAGAAGCCAGTCTGGCTCCAAAGCCTCTCATTCATTTCCAATGATGGGCACTTCTCAGCTGATTCATTTGGGACAAAATGGACTATTCCTATGCATGCATGATACAGGATTTTTTTTTTAAACCACTGTTGATCTCTAACACATGAGCAGAGTACCAAGGAGGAAAATAAGGGGGAAAACAATTCATAGCTTCTCACCTCCTCCCTCTGGCCAACCCTGCTTGCTCCAGTCCTCAAGAGTTGATCCCAAGGACTTGCCTCAGCAAATTTCCTGCACAGAATGTGCTTCCCAGGGAACCTAAGACACTGTAGACTTTCTGTCATGGCAGTAAATCTAACACATGCACACACTTCCTTTCCTCTAATCCTCTCAATATAGTTATATCATAACTTTTGGTTAAATCAACAGCCACTGTTTATATCACTATGACAATGAAATACTGTTCACTGCTGAGCCAAATAGCATCCTATGATTACCATTCCTTCCTCATATGCCTTTTGTCTTGGAATTAACAAAGCTATTGCTTGTGCATCTGCTGAGCTTCTATGAACTTTACTTTCTCCCAATGTGTCAATGGCTCTGTCAAATGCTTCTCAATACATTTTGCAAATCTTATACATAATAAATACTCTAGCAGATCTATTCGGTTCTCAAATACTTCTCTCCTACAGCCCTCCACCTTCCTGCTCCAATTTGTACTTATTTCCCAGTATCGATGTCCTCCTGACAATTCCTTTCCACATTCTTCTGTGTCAGACTTTCTATTTCACAAATCCCACATATTTGTCTGTCTTGGTTTATTCCTTTGTTTTGCTGGAGTCTATTCTCTGGGAGCTTCCTCTAAGAAAGCATGCATGGGACGTATATTTTGGGGATACCGCCACATCTCTTATTCTTCACTCACACGTGATTGATAGTTTGGTTGGGCATACAATTCTTGATTGAAAATCACTTTTTCTCTGAATTTCTGTTTTTCCTTACCCACTGTTTTTAGTGAAAAGTCCAAAGCCATTCTGATCCTCCTTCCTTTAGTATGAATGACTAGTTTTCTCTCAAAGCAAAATAAAACATTTTTATCCCGAGTGTTCTGAAATGTTGTGATGATGTGTTTTGGGTTAGCCTTCTTGAATTCATTGGACTGGGTGCTTTGTGGACTTGTTTAATCTGGGTTGTTCTGTTCTGTTGTTCTAGAAAATTCTTCTTTATTACTTCTTTGATAATTTTCTCCTCATTGTTTCCTCCCACCTCTCAGGAATTCCTTATAGTGGGGATAATGGACATCTTAGATGAATTTTATAATTTTATTTTCTATTTCTCATCTCTCTTTTTTTCCACTTTTTGGAAGAGTTCATTCATTACATTATATTCCCACCCTTTTATGCTATTTTTTTCTTTTGGCTACCATATTTTAAATTTTCAAACACCTTCTTGATCTCTGTTTCTTTTTCAGAGCTTTCTGTTCTTATTTTACAAATACAGTCCTCAAATATCTGTGGAAGTTTTGAAGTTTTCTTCTGCTCCTTGCAAAATTCTGTTTCCTCCAGGTTTCTACTTTCTCTCAATTTGAGGCTTTCCTAAAATTTTGGGTGATTCTTGACTTTTAAAATATTTACAATTGAAGCCTGTCTTTATTTATCCTTGGGACTCCCTTCAGTCTTTAACTGGTATCACTGAGTTTCTCCAGGGAAAAGAGCCCCAGTATCCTCCAAGGAGGATGAACTGGGGAGAAGAACTGATGTACACCTGTTGGTGAGAGCCCTTCCACCAGGGCTGCTCTTTCAGCCCCATGCCTCACCTCAGCCTGTGGAAGTACCTGGCATCCTTAGGTGGGGTTCCAAGAAGCATGACGTCTATTTTCTTGGTGATCTTGTCTTCTTCAGCTTAGGTAGTTATTTCTTCTGCACTGATAAGCCAATTACCATCTTGCTTCAGTAATGTTTGTTAAAATATTTTTCCACCATTGCTTTCTTTCTGGTTTCCTTTGCCCTTGTGAATTAATATCTTTTTGGTTCTCTTGGTGCACTTTAGCTAGCTTTAGGGAGGGAAAAATGCATGTGCGGGCATGCTGTCATGTTTAAGTAGAAACCCTATGTTTTATTTCCAAATATGCATTTATTATTTTACATGCCTTATGATGAAGAGTCGTTTTTAACACAAGAATTTATCTTCTTGATAAGAGTCTTCTTTCTTAAACTTTGAGAAAATAGTTCACTCAAGGTGCAAAGCCAACATAGGAGAGTTTTCTCTTTAAATACAAAAAAGGGGGGAAAAACCCAAGTGTTGAAAGGAATAGTGATAGCTACATTGTAAAACTCAATACAATTTTTGAAAAAGTGTTCTTAAATACCTTTCTTTACAGAGCCATATTGTATAGTGAAATACGTAGGCAAAAATATGCATTCTTCATTTTGCATAGAGCAGTCAAGCTTAGACAAGGAATCTTGACATACATTGTTTCCATCATGCAAACCTCTCCAGAGAGAGACAGACTCTAAACCAGGAATGGTAACTTTCTGTGCAAACAGTGGCAGCAATCAGAATGATGATATCAAACCATTACACATCCAAACACAAGGCAAAAGACCAATCTCAACATCAAAGGCAATCAGCAAATAATTGAATGGACATGGATACATGATTAAATTGTATCATGTACAAGATGTGTAAACAGAATATAAGAAATTAGGCCATGTGATAAAGTAGAGCTTTTCTTTTAAAATTCTGCTCAAAATAGTTTCTCTGTGATTTTGTATATAAGAAAAATGGGTGAGAGAGAGATTCAGATGAATGGACTAAAGAATATGGGATGTGTGTGGGACATTTAAGTCATTTCTGGTAGAGTTACTGCTCTGCCAGGCGTAATGACTCCTATAAATTATCGAAACTTCCAGCTTTGTAGTAATGATTTGGTAACAAGTCCAAATGCATTGGGGCATAAGTGAACATCAAAACATTACACTGAGTGTTAGGTGTTATCGTCTGGTCCAGAAATTATTTCAGTAAATAACATCTGGTTTAAATAATTATCCTGAATTTAAGTTGCAAAATGATGAGATATTTTGGAGAAGATTAAATACAAACTTCTTATTTGTTTATTATAAGAATTCAAGAACAATCTTCCAAGTAAAAGTGGAATGCTACTACATGTGATATGATTAAGGGTAGACCCACCTCTGGCTTCTGACTTGTCAAGTTTATGTCCATTTTATTACACTGGTATGAAGCCTGACTGAGAGCTCAGATAATACGTACACTATGGAACTTGGGATATTTACAATCAGAAATATGCAGCCTCATCCATAAATACCAGTTAATATGCCTGAGTTGTTTATGATATATGCTCTTAGTTTGCATTGCATTCTAGAACATATTTTCTCACACTTAAGCTCTCTGCCCAGTGGGGACTTAAGGGTCTTCTTTTGGATAAAAGTAGTCAAATAGACATCTCTCAAAAACAAAAGAAAGTACTCCTTGTGTGTGTGTGTGAGTGTGTGTTTGTGTCCATATATGTATCCAAATTATATGTATACCAAGGACCAAGGGTGGGGCAAGTAAAGCACTCATTTCAGGTGAAAATCTAAATGGATGCCCCAAAATCTCAGTAATCATAATAAATATTTTAATGTAACATTTTAAAAATCAATATTAATGCAGAAATATATACATGGTACAACAACTAAAGGCAATGAGTCCAAGATGGGATCCTGGAAGGACAGTAGATTAAAAACCAAAGAAGTGTGAATCAAGGACAGACTTTTGCTAATAAAAAAAATACAGAGTGAACAAAATGTCAAATTTTTAAATAAAGACAGCTGTATCACTGATTTTCGCTTTTCCGTCAAACGCCAACATACCTTGGCACAGCACAGGTGTGTGCCTGTGTATTTATTTATCAAGCCTTTTTTGTTTTGTTGTGTGTTCAAAAACAAACAAAAATGTAGTCAGATGATGACTAATATCTGTACACTTTAAAAGTTAATAAATTGGGGACTTCCCTGGTGGTGCAGTGGTTAAGAATCTGCCTGCCAATGCAGGGGACACAGGTTCGATCCCTGGTCTGGGAAGATCCCACATGCTGTGGAGTGGCTAGGCCCGTGCGCCACAACTACTGAAGCCCACACGCCTAGAGCCCGTGCTCCCCAATAAGGGGGGCCACTGCAATAAGAGGCCTGCGCACTGCATCTAAGAGTAGCCTTCGCTCTCTGCAACTAGAGAGAGCCTGCGTGCAGCAAGGAAGACCCAACGCAGCCAAAAAATTAAAAACAAAACAAACAAACAAAAAAAACAAAAAAACAAAAACAAAAAAAAAGTTAATAAATTGTACCAATGAATACTATTATTTATCTAAATAGTCTGTAAACTCCTTAGCTACAGACCAAACTCCCTGAACACTGGAAATATATTTTACTGTACCCATCATATTACTTAAAACTTTTAATACTTAATATTTTACATGAACTACTAAATAAATATTTGGACTGATATAGGACTGGGTAGGGTAAGGGGTAAAGCAGTAAACCAGAAGTAAAGAGCCCCGAGTTCTAGTTCTGGTTCTGCCACTGTCCAGGGCAAAGCACTTAATCCCACTGGGACTCAAGGATCTCCTCATTTGTTCAACTGACTGAGTTGCATTATCTCTAAAGCTCTGCGACTCTAAGAGACTATAGATCTGTGACTTTTTAGTTTATTTTTTTCCAGTTAGGAATAATTAAGAAAGCCCTATTAAACAAAATATTACAACACAAAAGAATTGGCTTTCTCACTGTTATTCATTTGATATCATCAAAAGAGAATTAAAGGGTGTAGATTATCACAGAATCCATGAGTTCTTAGTGGACAAAAAGCTGAACATTGTATTGTGGCTACAGATTGGACATCTTGAGAGATCAGAACACCAACTCCAACAGTTGAAATGGACAGATACACCCCTGGCATCCCAAATACATACTATAAATGGGATTTCCTATTAAAAATGTAAAAAATTACTTATTTTATTACTAAGTAGTCCACAAAACTCTACTTTTAAACCTGTGATTGACCTGGTATAAATAGTCTTATAGAATCTTAACACATTTGTAACAATTATTTTCTAGAAAAAAGTACTTAAAATTCTAAAACTACCATATAAGTTTTATAATATAACCATTATTTTATAACAACTATATTATAATTAAATATAAGTGATCTATATTATATACTGAATTTCTATACTATGTAAAGAATTCTATGTACTATTCTATGCTATAGAGAGAATTCTACACTGTATTATAAAATGTTACAAAAATTGTGCTTCTTTATCACATCAAAAATCATATCTTGTTTTATACACTCAGGTCTCTAATCTTCTCTAATAATGCCATATTTGGGCCATAAAATCCTCATTTCTGGATTTCACAATGTCACAAAATAAATGATAATCTATCTCTTGTCACTCATTTCTAACAAGCAAGTTATTACATTTAAAGAAATTAATAAAATAGTTAACATAACATAACACAATATTATGCCTTAGACCCTCTAGGGTATATATTATCACTTGAGTATCTTGTGGAAATGCGAGATACTAAGGTTGAAATTAAATAAAAAGTTTGAGTCAAAGATTATGTTTTAAATAAATGAACTTCCCCACAAAGGTATAAAATAAAAGTTCTAAAGGATTTTATTTAGAGAATTGTTAAGAAATTATAACTAGAATTGTTTAGTGTAAACTGCTACAGGGATTCGCAATGTATTTCATATTTTTCCTGTAGGTAGGATAAATATTATTTATACTTTATTTGAATTCAAAATAATTTATCATCTCCTTTCCTTCCCCACACAGAAAGGTAAATGTATCTGCCTATTAAAATTTTTTTCCACTAATTTTGACTGAATAGAGGCCAACAGAAGGCTCTAGAAATTGTGAAGTATATAGATCAATGAGGAAGTTTAGGCAAAGCAAGTACAGGAGTTTGGCTAAAGCCAAACATTCTCGAATCATTCTAGATATTGACATACACTGTCCCATTTACCTATATTCACACGACTTTGTGAGAAACAATCACTAAAATTCGACGTCAGTGTTTCCAATACTGTAAAAACGAACTCCCATCTTTGTGTGTGTTCCTATCTACAATGCAGTTCAAGGCCTTAAAAGAGAGAAAAGCTTTACTAAGTAACTTTTAAGCTATTAAAACGGCAGCTAGTTAGTTCCATGCTCCAGAAAGCCGAAGCCTATGGCTCTGCCTCGCTAGAGTTACTGAATTTGTTAATTCCTTTCGGGCTTTTAAAAAGTTACTATATTACCAAATATAATGTCTTTAACAAAGACAGTAAAAAAAAAAAAAAACAACAAATAAATCCCATAAGCTTTTGGACTGTCGTGGCAGTTTTAGCTATGGTGTGCTTTCATATAAAGCTATTATTAAGAGACATCCAAATTTACACCTTAACTGTCTACCGCTACTAGACAGATGGCTGTGGAAGGGAGACCTGTCATTTAAATGAGTCACCATTTTCATCAATATGCTCATTGGTTACCAAGCAAAGCTAAGCTACATCTGAGTCATTACTTTCTGGCCTCGGATGTGAAAAATGATCCATTAATCTATGTAGCTACAAGTCTAGTTCCTTCTTCTAATTCTGTATGTTTACCTGAAAAGCTGAACAGTCATTTGTACCTGAGCCATTTAGAAACATTAGATATAGTCCTGTTTATTTTTCTCCAATTTTGAGCTATATTTCACCTGATGCAGTCATAGGGAAAGAACAGAAATGGAATTTTCCTTGAGGTTGACCTCTGTTCAAGAAGAATGATGCTTTGAGAATCCACATATCCGGTATGGTAGTGGGAAAAAAATGAAATTGCATTTGAGTTTGTTTTTCCAAACTCCATTTGTGCTTTGGTTCTAAAGAAAGATCATACTGAGGTCTTGGAAATAATCCATATAGAATACACTGATTACTCCATTTTGAAAATATACTGCCAAATGCTGACTTCCCTTCATTGACTACAGATAATTCCCCCATTACTCCTGCCTTGGGAACCTAGACTTGAGAAAGAGCTGTTTATTCTGAGAGTTGGCAGTTTCATCTTTGGTAAAAAAAAAAGTAAAAACCAAATACACACACACACACACACACACACACACCCCTCACCAACAAAGACAACAGCTTCTGCTTTTGATATATTAATGTTATCAGACCATTGTCAAAACCAAAAAGAGTTAGTGGCCAAAAAAGAGTACATCCTGGCCTGCACTGAGACACAGCTGCAATTCAGTTGGCCATGCTAGGCCCCATCTGTAAGAGTTGGATGCTTGGTGACCCTGGCCAGTCTGAAGCCTATTTAAAGAAGCCCGAGAAAGCTAGGCAGACAGATGGTAAAGCAATACAATAATGAAGAAAATCTAGCTTATGCTGATGCTTATTTTGCCTTCCAAGAGGATGTCGTAAGTACCAAATAACACTCCATAATGGGACATCTATCACTCACAGGCATGCAAACATTTGTGCTCAATCACAAAATATCAGTTAAGTTGGTCAAAAATTTCAAAAAATGTAAACAGAACACAACAACATTCAGCTACTATGACAATTAGCATACAAATTGCATACAGCAATTATTAAGCGTTTACAATTTCGTTGCCTTAGCCCCTACCTCTTTTTTCTCATAAGGAGGTTTTTGTTGTTGTTTCTTTTGTTTTATTTTTGCTATGTGCCTTAGCTTCAGTGGAACTAAAGATATTAGAAGTAATGGGTAAAGCCAAATACAGATCAAACATCACTATGGCTTCTCTCTCTGAGTACCCCAGGAGGAGGGAAAGAATACTCAAGGAACTTAAAGGCAGCCAGCATGGAGGAGGAGGGTTGCAGGAGTTGAGGTCAGGTCACTTTATGAGGTTGGATATAATTCTAACCGCAACTGGAAGGCACTAATGGGTTTTGACTGGGGGGGATATCATGACTCCATTTACATTTTAAGGCCTATCCTTCTACTGGATGGGTGGAGAATGGATGGGAGGAGACTAAGAAAGCCAAGAGTAGGAAAATAGATGAGGAGATGGTTTCATTTTACTGCAAAATGAACAGTCCAGCTTGGGGCTGAAATATCATAACATTTGCAACACAGCTAATAGGATGGGGGGATGGGAGGGCATCAGGCTGTGTTACTGGCCCTCCCTGGCATGCCTCATTTCTTTATGAAGTTGCTTTTTGTGCCTTAAATCTCAGTGCCATTATGATTTATGACTGCAGGAAATCTTTTAAATTAAGATTTGTTTGATTGTCTGTTTCTATTAAGGTGACCGTAATAGCAATTTTCCTTTTTCCAAACAAATGTTTTGCAGAGCGCTGCAACTCAGAGCGTGTGTACGGATCATGACAGTGATTAATTTCTGTTGCTAAATTCTTCATTTTCTATAACTAATTTAAGATAGCTGCCACTTTTTAATAACTAAAGGATATAAATCCAGTAGGGTATTTTTCTTAGGTAATTGATATAACATCTTCATATTAGTGACTATAAATTATGACTCTGTTACCCCATTCTGTCACCTAGCAAAGCCGTTGGAAGTATGTATATCCCGGCTGTCGCTGTGCAGTGGTGCATACAATTTCTCCTCAACTAAACAACAAATCATAGGGCCAAACACTGTCTAAACCAGTAATTTCGGTAGGATTTCATTCAGTCAAATGAAAAACTAACTGGTCTGACACTGCTGCTTGGTTCGGTAATACTTTTTAAAGGTTAGTGTTTACCAAGTTAAAGAAGTCACTCTAGGTAGAAAAAATACTGGGGCTGGAAAGGGGGAGACTATTTATCCACTTTATTTTACCAAAAAAAATGAGTTTCCCAAATTTGCCTATCAGTAAATAGGGAAATAAAATTTCTCAAAATTTCTGAGGGCTACAAAATGTCCAACCATGGTCATTAATTTCACCTAAGTGGAGGCAATTCTTCTCAGCCCATTCACACATCACTTCTCGAAAGATACATCCACAAACATCCATGACTCTCAAACAGAATCTCTTGCTATGATACAAACAACAGCAGAAAACTGAAGTACCAGAATTGATGCCAAATGTATAAATGAATTTTGGATTACACTGGTGTTGGCTTATATGTAACATAATTTTGTCCCTTAACCAAATAGTGGGGGGAAGGGTTCTAACCAGTCTCAAAATGGCATCCAAACCACTCAGAGAGAATGGGGACATCTGTGAGTATTTATACCCATAAAAACATGTCAGTACATTCTTACATCAAGGGATCCCAGCTGCAGATGAATGAGGGTCCCTGATATGATGCTATCAATCTCAGCCATTGGCAGCAAGGACACCCCTAGAGCAGCACCCTGAATACTGATATACAACTGTAATTGATTACATTTAACTTTATATGATTTGTAGATAAATGATGGCTGCATGTTTATGCAAAGCGTCTCCATAAAGAAATGAGACTAATTTTCTTCTTGAATAGCTTGTGAAAGCAGAAGAGCAATCACATTGCAGCAAGAATATATGGCAACGTGTTTCAACGAGCAGCAAGTAGTATTTCCAAGTTCAGCCAGTCAACTGTCATACGCTAACAGCTGCAGTGAATAGTGCTTTATGTCAGAACAAAAATGGGTGATCGCTAAAAGCAAAAAATTAATGTTGAGTTCTGTGTGATAAATCTTCAACATATCCCCTTGGCATGATAAAATAAGCTTCTAGGAACAAAAGAAGGTTGAAAGTCACAATTTTGGTGCCAAGGAACTTTTTAAAAAGGTCGTGGAAGATGTTTATGTTGATACACAAAATGATTATCTGGTCAGTCTTTGAGATTCCTTCATAAAAATGTGAAAAATATCAAGGATCCCACTAATTTAATTAAGACAAATGGTGGCTAAGGGCCTAAATTTAAGCAAAGAAGAAATAATGATAAATATTAGGGCTAAAAAGGATATTCATGTTCATTCAGTCTAGCCTCCTCTTTTTACACATGAGAAAACTAAGATCAAACTCAAATGACTCCTACATGGTAGAATTAAAACTAATTTCACTTGTTCTGAAAGGAACTATGTCATGAGAAAAGTTTCTGAAAAGATTATGCTGGGTATTTTGGACAACAAAAAACAAAAAAAATTACAATGGGTCATTTTCTTTCCTTTTCAAAAAAGAGTAGGTTAAAACCCACTTTTTAAAGTTTTAAATATTTAAAAAGTATAACTTAGATATAAAATATTCAATGTCTTTATTGGAAAACTCCCACATCCTCAGGATCCAAAAACACATGTATCGAAATTATAATTGAACACAAAGATTTCTTTCTTGATATCTGGTTTTGCTGAAGGAGAAAGTCCTGACTTCTGCATATGCTGCATGTGGTACCACATGACCCAAATCAGTTTTAAGATGTCAAAATGTTAAAAGCTATCTCAACCCTTAAGGAATTCTATATGACGCAAACACATTGGCTAAGACCAGAGATTATCGTCTTTATTACAACAGTTCTTTGGCTCAAAACACGGTTTTTGGTTTAACCAAATGCTCAAAAATGTGACATCAGTTCCAAAAGTGTCTTGAGAAATAGTTAAATTATTAGACAAATTTGTATTATTAGCGCAAGGAGACTAGTTTCACATAGGAAGCATTCAATAGAGAAGATTAAAAAATGTTTTTAGGACTAAGTCAGCAATATAATTTATATTTTATAGTTAAATATCTTTATTTATATTAGTCCCATTTCTACAGTTTAATTATGAACTCTGAAACACTGTATTTTCTTTTAGAGCTCCCTACAGTCCCTGGAAGAATGAAGTGTTCTTACACAGCCTGCATTCAGTAAGGGTTACTGATGCAATGATCTTAAACTCCTCTAGGTTAAGTTCTAGCCCCAAAGTCTGGGACTGCATGTGATTGACATTAGGAGTGAGAAAGCATATGCTTAAATACCACTGACCCATTCAGGCCTACTGCGTGATGGGGGGGGGGGTGGGCGATGGCGCTGAATTGTACAGTTAGAAGATAGAACTTGGCTTTTATATCTTTAACAGAAAAATCATTCCATCTTGGAGGGCAATTTTCTGCATTTTTCTACTTTTTAGGGAAAAAAAGGCATCAAAATTTAGAGTACCAGTGACCATAGTTACCATATATTTATATTTTATGCTGAAAATTACTTTTGTGCTCCTCAGCCACACTCTTGAACACTGAGAAGACAGCTGGCCTTCCATATCAGCGGGTTCCACATCCACGGATTCAACCAAAGGCAGATTACAAATATTCCAAAAAAGAAAACTTTCCAGAAAGTTGCAAAAAGCAAAACTTGAATTTGCCTCTCACCAGCAACTGTTTACATAGCATTTACATTGTATTTGGTATTATAAGCAATCTAGAGGTGATTTAAGGTATAGAAGAAGAAAAAAAAAAAAGTATAGAAGAAGATGTGGTAGGTTATATGCAAATACTATGCCATTTTATATAAGGGACTTGAGCATCCATGGATTTTGGTGTCCACGGGCCAGAGGTAGGGGTGGGGATCCTGGAACCAATTCCTCGTGGATACGGAGGGATGACTGTATTGTACTACGAGCGAAGCAGTTATAACTACAGATAGCAGGTGTGCGTGTGTGTGTGTGTGTGTGTGTGTGGTGATTTCTCATTCAGTGTATGCCTATGGCCTGGTAAGCACTGTGCTAGATCCAGATAAATCCCTCTACTCCTGACCAGGGCCTGCCTTCCATGAACACTGCACTGTGTTTGCATGTTTAAGCGGTATTGCAGCAAAGGAAAGAAGCACTGACTTTCTGAATGTCAGAATCAACACTGATAACAGGGTTAATGTTGAAGCAAATGCAACGACTTTTATGTTTCTTTTTCAAAGTTAAATCAGTCATACTCTCCGTAAAATCAAATGAAGCAAGCATCACATTCCAATTCTGTTATATTCTGACAGTTTACTGCAATAGGGAAGAAAGGCAAAAATAAATGCAGCAAACCACAAATTGCTTCCAATTGTCTGAGAACTCCTGAAGTACACAGTAAGTAGCTCTAAAAGCAGAAATCTGGATTCCAAACAAATTCCAACATGCTTCAAATTGCCTCTTAACGCATTTCTTCGGGGAAATGCTTAAGTGTTGAGGTCTCCTCCAGCTAGTGTAGCTGCCTCTGTTCATTCCCACCTTAACTCAGCCCATCGTGAGGTCATATCCCACCAGTATCACCAGAGGACCGTCTATGGTGTCATCCTCAGTGCCAGTATATGTAAATATGAATCAATTTCAGGGAAATATGACATAATTAGAGGCTATTATTATGCAGTCCTCTATGAGCCCTAATTTGCAGGTTTCCAATAAAAGTACACAGCTCACAGTTAGCACACACAAGCTATCATTTTTTTCAATACTATAATTATTACTTGCAAGCCTTGAAAAATATCTCTGTCAATTCCAGAAGAGGGTCTGAGAGAGATTACTGCAAATGACAATGGAATAATTATTTCTTTTGCTTTCCAAAAATTTCCATCATGGCAATATATTGAAAATTTCATAAGTATATAAATCACGGATTAAAATAATCATATTATTAGGGTTAAACTTCAGGAGTTAAAAAAATACCTAAGAAAGATTGAGAACTAATATCACAGTGAAACATGATTGCATTAGTTGAGACTTGGTATCTCACTCTTGTTTGCGTTTTTAATTAAGGTACCAGTTTATTTTTAAATCAAAGGTGATGAGTTGGATTTTGCACTTGTTAGAAAGGCATTACAGAGAAGATTTAAAATCTAGATTTCAAGAACAAGGTGCTTTTATCCTCAGTTTTACCACAGAAATACAAGGAATAATACAAAGATATGTTCTTGTACTACTATTATTTCTATTATATCAAAAACTTAAAATATAGAGCCATGGATGCAGCTGGTTTTAAAATTATGATATAAGGCCTCAACAAAATCTAATCAGTTGATATTTAATATACAATGATAGCTTCTATTAACATTTATTACCATCTATTATATTACTAGAGTTTGAAAAATTATTTATGCACCCTCTTTTATTTATTTTATGCTTTTATAAACTATTTACTGTAAGTCAGCTCAGATCTTTTCTAGAATAAATGAGCATTCATGAAAATATTATCCGTGAATACAAAGACACAGAAAAAAGAAAGTTCTTGGTAAAGGGAGAGTTAGCTTCTCTGCCCAGCAGAGACCTTAATTAACTTTTTCATCCAGTATAGGGCCAGGCTTCAGTCATCTGGTTTGATCAGTTTCCTTATGGGGGTTAATAATCTCACCTCTCTCAGGACATAGGCTCCTGAAAATCAAAGATTTTCTATAAACTCCTTGAGGGCTGTGAGCCTTCAGCATGCATTAATTATAACCATCACTGACTGTGCCACTTGTGGGTGGTTTCAATAATTCTTTTGGAACACTGTTATAAAATCTTAGTTAATCTTGATTATTTGCTCATTCAGCAAGTATTTGTTGAAGTTACTAGTACCAGGAACTGTTCCCGGTGATGAGAATACAACAACAGGAAACATGCCAACCAAATATAAACAATCCCTACATTTTGGGTGCTTATGTTCTAGTAAGGAGACAGATGGAGGAAAAAACACTATAAGTAAATACAGTATAACATGTTAAATGGGTGAAGGATAAATGGAAGAAAATAAAGCAGGGAGTATTGTGGGGGGAGGGAGTTGCAACTTAAAGCCCAATGGCCCAAAAAGCTCTCATGAGAAAACAACATTTAAGAAAACATTTAAGAAAAATATCAGGGAAAGAGCTTTCCAAGCAGAGGAAATGGCAAGTGCAAAGGCCCTGAGGTGGCAACAAGCCTGCTGTGTTCTAGGAACAGAAAGGAGGTCAGTGATTTGGAGCAGTTATATGGTCCCCTGCCCAGCAGCATCACCTGAAACTTTGTCAGAAATGCAAATTCTCAGACCTTCTTGGTCATAAACTGGGACCGGAGGGTAAAACAGTTTTTTTGTTGTTTTTTTTGTTTTTTATGATATCCCTTGGTTTTACTTTAACTTAACCCTTGTGAATACTTCACAAAAATACACATACAGAAGCAAATAAAACTATACAGTCAAACTAAATATCCAGCAGATACAACAAGTAGTCAGAAGGGCAAAGATGGATAGCTGTTCAGTGGCTGATGAAATTGTTTGCATAATTTAAAAAATCAACTTGGAATTAATGAATACTTTAATGAAAGCATTCTAGGGTTTTTAAACATGTAAAAGAAATCGGTAATCTATAAAACGGTTGAATGGGTAACTTGCGTTGATCAGTACACAGTGACCAATAATATTTATTGAATTCAAACTATTTACTGTTGTAAACATTTAACAAAAAAGCATTATGAGATCTAAATACAGTCTTTGACAATACAGTCTTTGTGTATTGACAACTCCCTCCCCTTCCCAGTTATTTTGACCACACCGAAGTGTCAAAACATGGTCAGAGGAAAGATAATAGCAGATGAAGTCAGAGAAGTAATGGGTCATTGCAATTCTACTCTGAGGGAGAAAGGAAGTCAGGAGATGTGTATCACTGGAAAAGAAGGGGGGAGGGAGGGAAAGAGAGGGAGAAAAGAAAAGAAAGGAAAAGAAAAAGAAAAGAAGTTGGTAGATAAATTGATAATATAACAACCCAAACTGAGAATATGGAGCCAATAAATGATATACATTGTTTTTAAGAAATTTAGTCTTTTATTTGCATTTATTTAACAAAAATGCTCATTCTGAATTGCTCTATTATTTAAAGAATACATATGCAATCTATGCATATGCATGCAAGATCTACCATTACCTCATATTTATATTTTGAGCTCTAACAAGCAATTATTTTGCTTAAGAAAAAACCCACTCCTCAACACATTCAAACTCTAAACAGGTAGAGACTGTGTTTTCTATTAATTCTGTTGAATACTGCTATGGACTGAATGTTCATGCCCCCAGCCCTAAAATCATAGGTTGAATCCTAACCCCCAAAATGATGGTATTAGGAGGTGGGGTCTTTGGGAGGTGATTAGGTCATAAGGGTAGAGCCCATATTAATGAGATGCATGCTCTTATGAAAAAGACCCCAGAAAGATCCCTTGCCCCTGCCCGCTGTTGAGGACACAGAAGAAAGATGCCATCTATGAACTACAAAGTGGGTCCTCACCAGACACTGTATCTGCTAGTACCTTGACCTTGGTCTTCCCAGCCTCCAGAACAGTGAGAAATAAATTTCTATTACTTATAAGCCAGCCAGTCTGTAATATTTTGTAATAGCAGCCCAAATGGACTAAGACAAATACAAAATTCTATGTCTCCTCCAACAGGAAAGCACCCATATGTGCCAAATACCTTGATGTATTTTATCTTATACCATATAATGAAACAGTTTCTGTGTAGTGAGAAATGTGAAGGGCAAGCAGCAGATCAGGAATAAGAAAGAGGAAAGATAAGAATAAATTTATCAAAAGCCTGAATGACAACAATTAGAACAGTGATGACAATAAGGTTTTATGTGAGAAAATTCTGATTTAATTGCTGTTTGTACATATACACCGATAAACACACAGATACACAGACACACACACATTTAGTAACAGGACAGAAAAATCACATTTCTATTTAGGGGATTACAACTTTCCTTACATTAATCACAGCAAATGATTATGAGCATCATGCCAAGATGCTCTTGTAACTCTTTTGCCTCTATTTTCAGTCAATATATTCCTTTGAATACAGTTCAAGGTGCCTCTGCCTTCCTTGACATTTGTGGCTATCATACACTTTATACTTGCCTTATTAAATTAAGCAGTTTGGTATACACTGTCTGAAATATACTCATACTCATTCAACCTCTATCATTAAGAACTTATAATATGCCATACAGGTTCTTCACCCCTAACAAGATTCCTCTGCACATTTATAGCATTGTTTCTATTAATACAAATTATTCACTAACAGGCACAATTTGCTATCAAAAACTTGGTTATCAATGTAAGTTATACTACAGAAGCCAAAGAGATACCTCTCAGGATGTCAGCAAGTTGAGGTTATTAGCATAAAAATATCGTTAAATGCCATTAACTAAAATGCAACTGAGGCAGATAGAAGGCCCTTAGCCTTTAAATCAGCAACAGTCAATACATGGAAAGTAGCTTAGTAGCCATCCACTGACTTAATTGTACTGCCAGAGCAAACCACTGATTGTCTGGGTCATCCAGCTTGGTTCTGTCCCTGGCTGAATGCAGCAAATGTGAAAGTTACAATAATGAATCAATGGCTGTTTGTACAAACTCTGAGATTTGTTTTTCCAGGGAATTATCATCTGTCAATGCTCCCTGGACTTCATCTCCCGGTAGAGATGAAAAGCTGCATAATATTGTCTGTCATCTCTTTCCCCTCCTTTCTTTCACTGCTTCCCTCCCGTTTTCATCTGCCCTTTCTTCTGATAGGTTTTGAGAATAATAATGATAAAATAAACTCCTACGTAGCACTTACTACCCAGGCACTGCTGTGTTTCATATATAATAAGTCATTCAACCATCATCACAACCATATGGAGTAGGTACTATTACTATTTCTATAGTACAGGTGAGGAAACTGAGACTCCGAGAGTTTAAGTAATTTGTCCAAGGTCACATGGCTGGTCGGTGGTAGAAGCTGGTTCTAATCCAAACTATCTGTGCTCTTGAACAATCCCGCCTCCTCAACTACCCATGTGCAAGGAGACTGGTCTTGAGCAATGAACACCTTTTTCCCCCAACGTGTGATGGACTCGATCTCAAAGGCTCCTCATAACAAGACTTGATAATTGGGATAAATCTGCACTTTTCTGGATACCTGCTGTGGTGAGAATATATTATTCCTAAGTAATTACTTGTTAAATTCAGCTGAGTTGGGGTGAAACTTCAACCTGATGATTGGGGCATTAAAAGGATAGAGTTTTTGTCTAGCTATGAAGAAAAACTTGTCTGTTGTGATTAAGTCAGAAGAGGCCAGAATTGTGCCCATGGAGAGAAATATTTTCCAAAATCCAAGCATTTCTCCTTTGACCTTTGTCTTCTCAGAAAAAAACAAAAGCCAAAGCAAAACTATACTTTTGAAAACTTAACGGCTATTTGAAAACAATTGAAAATGGTCTTAAAAGGAAAATGTAAGAGGGCAACCATGTCTAAGACTAAAATAATGAAAACTACATGCTACCAGAGTTAACATTTTTATATAACTCATTAAGCTATATTAACGTTGTTTTACAAAAGATTCAATCAAATTATTACTGACAATCAACCCAGTAGCTGTAGGAATACAAGGATGAATAAAGCAGAGTTCCTATCTATGGCTAATAGAGATGATAAGATTAGTTGAAAAAGCATCATAATACAAGGCAAAATTACCACTTGAGTGGTATAAGATTTAGGAGGAAAGGTCATATTCAATTGGGTAAAGTCAAAAAGAATGTCCCCTCAACCCCAGCTTTCATGATTGTTGGTCAGCAAGGCCATTGCCTTTATCCCTTGCACAGCATCCCTCCCCGCCATATACATGGTCAGCCCCTCAGGATAGGCCTTTGCCACTTCTGGCCTGGACCACTGTAGACTTCAGTCTCACAGAACTCCCTGCCATGCTCTTCACTGTTGCCATGAGATCCCTGTGGTAATATTTCCCCAGAATTAGCTTTAAAAACTCCTCTCTTCTCCTTCTCCCCATATTCAAATGCTGTAAGACAGTGTTCATGTGTCCCACCAGGATTCTTTTCTTCAAGCTAAACACCTCTGACCCATTCAACTACCTCATGAGTTACAATTTCCAGACTTTACATCATCTTCATGGTCAGCATCCCTCTAAAACATTGGTACCCAGAGCAAAGCAGACCTTTCTTTTGGTATGGTATTCAAGAGGCTGTGAATGTGATTACGTGCTGTCTAAGTGGCTCAGTCGAGAGGGTATGCTACATGAACACTGAAATTCTGATAGAGTCCTAGGTTGTTGCAGCCCCATGACACGGTCTGGTAACCCCATCATAAAGGAAATTTGCCTAATCCTGGATGCCTTTTTCTTGGTGAGTCCATGCCGCCTCCTAGTAATCCCTGCTTTGCGTTCTAGATGTTTAGTAAAATATATCAATACTAGACCTTGATTCCAGGTTACCACTGTGAATATTAAGTACCTACTCCTAGTTTCTAAAATCCACCTTTTCCCACTTTTGGTTCATTACAAGCCTTCTAAGACCTTCCATCACACTTTCTTAAAGACAGCTGCCTGGCTGATTCAATATCTTTCTACCTCACTCAACTAAATTTGTGCCTTCTCTCATATTGCCTTCTCATCTTGGATTTCCCCTTCAACCATGATTGTTTCAGTATTTGCAGACTACGGATTACTCTACTTGGCAAAGTACACAAAAGCAAAACAGAAAGTGAATACCACAAAACCCCATCACTTGAGCCACTAAAGGCCCTAGAAATAATCTAACATGTGTGTGTGTAATCAGCACACAATAGAGCAAAGACGTCCTAGGTGATTTTACCTACACTGTTTAACTCATTCATCACAACCATCCTCTAAACTGAGAAAGCTGAGGTCCGAGAGAATCCGGGTGGCCCAGGAGAACACTTCTAATTTATAACCAAACTTGAGAAAGGAGGGAGGCAGGCAGAAGTGAGAAAGGCAGCCAGGAAGGACACATTTCTAAGCCCTCATTCTGTGCCAAGCACTGAGGACGCAAACACAAGTGTGTTTCTTTGTCCAATCCCTTTGAAGTTCTCACAGTTTTCAAACCACTCACCATCACACATCCCAGAGAAAAAGGTACTAAAATAGTAATTTTTATAGGTGAGGAAATTGAAGCTCAGATAAGGAAAGTAACTTGTCCAAAGGCACAGAGCTAATATGTGAGCCTTTCACTTTTTAAAAATTGAGGTATAGGGACTTCCCTAGCAGTCCAGGGGTTAAGACTTTGCCTTCCAAAGCAGGGTGTGAGGGTTTGATCCCTGGTTAGGGAGCTAAGATCCCACATGCCCCGCAGCCAAAAAAATAAACAAAACATAAGAACAGAAGCAATATTGTAACAAATTCAATAAAGACTTTAAAAATGGTCCACATCAAAAAAAAAGAAATCTTTAAAAAGAAAAACCTCATTTATCATTTAAAAATAAAATAAAATAAAAATTGAGGTAAAGTTGACATATAACATAATATTAGTTGCAGGTGTACAACATAATGACTTGATATTTGTATATATTACAAAATCACCACAATATGTCTAGTTAACATTTGTCACCATACACAGTATATTTTCCATAATAAAATATACATAATACATACAGTATTATTAACTATAGTCACCATGCTGTACATTATATCCCTATGACTTATTCGTTTTATACCTGGAAGTTTGTACTTTTTGATCCACTTCACTCAGTCTGCCCACCCTCTACCCCCTGCATCTAGCAACCACCAATCTCTTCTCCCTATTTGTGAGCTTGTTTTTTATTCTTGTTTTTAGATTCTGTCATACAGTATTTGTCTTTCTCCATCTGACTTATTTCACTTAGCATAATCCCTTCAAGGTCCATCCATAGTGTCAAGAATGGCAATTTCTTTTTTTATGGATTAACAGTATTCCACTGCATATATACCAAAATTTCTTTATCCATTCATCCATCAATGGACACTTTGGTTGTTTCCATATCTTGGCTATCGTATATAAAGCTACAATTTACAGGGGTGCATGTATCTTTTTGAACTAGTGCTTTTGTTTTCTTCGGATAAATACCCAGAAATGGAATTGCTGGATCATATGGTAGTTCTGTTTATAAATTTTTGAGGAATCTCCATACTGTACCACAGCACTGTTTCCATAGTAGCTGTACCAATTTACATCCCCATTAACCTAATCTTCTAAGTCACCAGTGACATTCAAGGTGGATGTAATTAACATGAAGTCCCCCTAGACAGCGAGCACTTTGTTTAAATACCATTTTGGGGGGTGGTACTTAACCTGACTCATCCACTCTGGACAACTATTCTGTTTGATTTAGGCATCTATCTCCTCAGGAAGATAAGTTGGTTAAGAGCACAGACTGAGTCCACATTATTACCTTCTAAATGAGTATAATAATCAGACCTACCTTACAGAGCTGTCTTAAAGATTAAATGAGATAATTCATCTACAACACTCTGTAGATGTCAGATATCATTATTAACTGTAATAACTCTGAGAATAGTTTTTCCACTAAAGACTTTTTCCTTTCTTTTTTCTGTTTAAAATATTTTTTATTATGGAAAATCTCAGACATGTATAAAAGTAGAAAGAATAGTAAAATGAACCTTCATGTACCTTAGCTACATCCCAGTTTCAATGTTTATCAACACTTGAACAATCTTATTTCATCTGTATTTCTACACACACACACACATACACAGTTATTTCAAATAAAATTCGCTGTAAATTTCATCTGTAAATATTTGTGTATGTATCTCTAAAAGATAGGAACTCTTTTTTAAAAACACAACCACAACTGTCACACTTAAAATTTTAACAGTAGTTCCTTAATGTTATTAAATAGACAACTGATGTTTTACAATTTTTTGTTGCAGTTTAGTTAGATTTAGTCAAACTTTATTCAAATAAAGTTTATACTTTGTGATTGTTATGTCTCTTAGACTCTTTGAATCTATAGCTTTCCTCTTTCCTATCTTTTTTTTCTTTATAATTTTTTTGTTGTTGAAGGAATTGGGTCATTTGTTTCAGTTGATACAATTTCCCACAGAATCTTGTGAACTATATAAAAATCAATTCTCTCTTCACATTAGCAATCCTACTTTCCTTTTTTTATCTCAAGGATAATTTTCTACTCATTATAATTTATAACAATCACTTTTGTCAACTGTATAAAAATTTGCCTGAGAAATATTTATATGGATTTCACTTAAATAAACACTTATTTAGCACTTCCTCTGTGTCAGCAACTGTTCTAATTTCTTCACAAATATCAGTTTACTGAATTATCATAACAATGTTATTACCCCCCCTTTTTAAAATTTATTTATTTATTTATTTATTTATTTATTTTTGGCTGTGTTGGGCTTTTGTTTCTGTGCGAGGGCTTTCTCTAGTTGCGGCAAGCAGGGGTCACTCTTCATCGCGGTGTGCGGGCCTCTCACTGCCGTGGCCTCTCTTGTTGTGGAGCACAGGCTCCAGACGCGCAGGCTCAGCAATTGTGGCTCATGGGCCTAGTTGCTCAGCAGCATGTGGGATCTTCCCAGACCAGGGCTCAAACCCGTGTCCCCTGCATTGGCAGGCAGACTCTCAACCACTGTGCCACCAGGGAAGCCCTATTACCCCCCTTTTACAGATGACATGCTCAAGGCTCAGAGAGGTTAAGGAACTTGCCTAAGGTCGCACAGCTAGTAAATAGGTAAACAACTCTATTTAGAAACTAAGGTTGGGGGAATAGTAAATATTCACTGAATCTAACCAGTTTTCATCATCAGTGTTGCACAGCTGAAAAGGCATTAGACTTGGGTTTTGATTCTGACTTTCCCACATATTATTTACGTTCCTCTGAGCAAGGTTCTTACCCTCTGTGATTTCTTGATATACAGAGAACATTTCATAAACACCAAACATGAATCCCATGCAGACAGCCATTTCAAGAGTGAACTATGAAATCTCTTTTTATAAAACTTCACCTTACCCTAAAAAGGAATGAAATTGGGTCATTTGTAGAGACGTGGATGGACCTAGAGAGTGTCGTACAGAGTGAAGTAAGTCAGAAAGAGAAAAGCAAATATAGTATAATAATGCATACAGGTGGAATCTAGAAAAATGGTGTAGATGATCTTACTTGCAAGGCAGAAATAGAGACACAGACCTAGAGAACAAATGTATGGATACCAAGGGGGAAAGGGATGGGGTGGGAGGAATTGGGAGACTAGGATTGACACATATACATTATTGATACTATGTATAAAATAGACAACTGATGGGAACATACTGTATAGCACAGGGAACTCTACCTAATGCACTGTGGTAACATAAATGGAAGGGAAGTCTGAAAGGGAGGGGATATCTGTATGTGTATGGCTGATTCGTTCTGTTGTGCAGTGGAGGCTAACACAACCTTGTAAAGCAACCATACTCCAAAAAAAATTAATTAAAAATAATTTTCACCTTATGCTAAACCACACCAGTCAGGAATGTAGTACACAGCCTCTTTAAATTCTCAATTCTTTGGGCAGCTTTTCTCCAGTAATCAGGCATGCATATCATTTATGAATCAACAAATATTTACTAAGTTGAGACTGAGTCACAACTAAAAGGTCCAGTGTGAACTAATTGCAGGACGGGTTAATTAAAGAGAAAGCAATTGTCATCTGATAAAAATACATAAAATATAATGTTAAAATAGTCAAAAGATTAAAAAGCATTGAATATCATTTATAGTTTATGCATTTGCTTCAAATAAAATAATTGAACTTTAGAAGATAAATTTTCTGTTTTATATATCTAATAAGAACAATCTATAGGATGTGAATAGTTGAGGAGTAAGTTAAATAGACTGGATTAAAGTTAAACCATAACCCCAAATTCAAGTATAAACTTATTATTGATCTTATTGAGCTTGGGTGTTAGCATTCCCAGAACAATTATCTCTAATAAATTGAAGTGTGTGCTCAGATTGCTTTCGTAAATTGATGGATTGTCAAAATAATGTGATATCTGGTGCTCTTCAAAATTCCCTTTAAATTCAGTTTTACAGTAATATAGCAATTTAGAAAGAAATGGCTTTCTTGTCTCTCCACATTTTAAGATTTATTTCAAATGCACTTTCACAGATAGAACACAAACTGACATCCTCTACTTAAAACAAGTCAAATTTGTCAAGCTCAACTGCTTTGTTTTTGACTTCCTCTTTTTTAAGGAAAACCATAAATAAGAACTTAATTTTGTTCTTGAAGAGGCAAAATAATTTTTAGTGGTTCATCTGTCCTTTAAAAAAACCTGCAGAGGCATTCAGGAAGAAACCTCATTATCTTGATCTTTTGGAAGCCTTTGTTACATTCCAGGGACCAAATGTCCAACTTCATTAACTCCTGCTAGAAAGAGCATTCTTCCTTGCCCCACTTAAACAGGAGAGGCCAAAAGCTTTCTTTAGAGTCAATCTAAATGCTTTCTCAGATAAATTAGTATGAAGAAAAGTCAAAGTCCATTCCAGCTCTAAAATAATGAATGAAATGTTTTCCTGGTATGATTTGTGTTTGTTTGTTTTTATCAGATAATAAGTTTCTATGTCATAGAAACCGCATGGTTTGTACATCAGACAGTAAAATCCAAGACAGTTTCCTTAAAGTATGCAGGTCACATGAAAATTATTGTTGGTTGTGTGTGTAAATTCAACAATTACAAATTCAACAATTACAAATCAACAGACACCTTAGACTTAGAGCCCTATAGCAGACTACTGCACTTAGATGAAAGGAAACACACACACACACACACACACACACACACACACACACACACGAGTGAACATGCTCAGGAATGAATAGGGAAGAAGTCCACTCAGACCAGAAGAAACCAACTGTAGTTTTGTTGTTATTGTGCCTTTTGCCTAGATAAAACTCACCTTTCTTTTTTTAAAGGACATCTATTAAACAAAAAAATCCAATGGTTACTGACCGGAATCTTCCCTGAAGTTTTATTTTTTAAGCTATGTTGTCAGTCTTTGCATTTTAATGTAAGCTGTGAACTGTGATTGGTAAGTCCTTGATTTGTTTCTTATATAAACACACACACATACACATACTGGAAATAGACGTGGGTAGGATTTAGTTTTGAGGAACCTAACATAAAAATGTTTAGACCCCTTCAAAGAAAGGCCGACACCAGGAGCTTTGAAAATGTAAAAGAACAGATGAGGAAGGAAGCAAAGATGCATGCATATCCACACACGGAGGAGTCATGTTTTATGGTAAAGCACTTACTGCCCTCACGTTGGACACATACTAAATATCTGTTTTTCCACATATTCAAGGTTCTTACTCAACCATTTCCCCTTCTGTGCGGTTATAATCAGACACGGTGTACTGCCCAGACCCCTGGGAATGGCTCGTGGCTTACATGCCAGCAACACATGTGAGCTTTATCACTAATAGAAAAGACACAAGTCATTTAAAACCTCCCTCCAAAGAAAAATACCATTTCTGTTTGCTTTTCTAGGTTAGCGCTCATCCACCGTATCTTGAAAACAGATATACTTCAACAATTCAGAATACACTAGTCCTAATAAAATCAGTATGTTACACATTGAAGTCATTGTTCAATTCAGTCAGACTCTTAGACCCCTGCAAACGAATGTGAAACTCAAGAAAATTTTGAACAATTATCTAGTCAAAGCCTTTTGAAGCTCCTTTATCAAGGATCCCTAGGGCAGCAGAGAATGCAAATTTCCTGGCAGAGGGTGGCTGGTCCAAAGGGGCCTCATCTGTCACCGGCTTCAGCAAGGAGGCGGGCACATCAACCCAGGGGCTCTGTGCATCCTGCAGAGCCCCGACGCTGCAACACGCTTCCCCTGGGGTACCTGTGCTTAGGTTTCTCAAACCTCTGGTTTGATCACTAATCATTAGAGAAATGCAAATCAAAACTACAATGAGGTACCACCTCATACCAGTCAGGATGGCCATCCATCAAAAAATCTACAAACAATAAATGCTGGAGAGGGTGCGGAGAAAAGGGAACCCTCTTGCACTGTTGGTGGGAATGTAAATTGATACAGCCACTATGGAGAACACTATGGAGGTTCCTTAAAAAACTAAAAATAGAACTACCATACGACCCAGCAATCCCACTACTGGGCATATACCCTGAGAAAACAATAATTCAGAAAGAGTCATGTACCACAACGTTCATTGCAGCACTATTTACAATAGCCAGGACGTGGAAGCAACCTAAGTGTCCATTGACGGATGAATGGATAAAGAAGATGTGGCACATACATACAATGGAATATTACGCAGCCATACAAAGAAACGACATTGAGTTATTTGTAGTGAGGTGGATGGACCTAGAGACTGTCATACAGAGTGAAGTAAGTCAGAAAGAGAAAAACAAATACCGTATGCTAACACACATATACGGAATCTAAAAAAAAAAAAAATGGTTCTGATGAACCTAGGGGCAGGACAGGAATAAAGACGCAGATGTAGAGAATGTACTTGAGGGCACGAGGAGGGAGAAGGGTAAGCTGGGACGAAGTGAGAGAGTGTCATGGACTTATATATACTACCAAAGGTAAAATAGCTAGCTAGTGGGAAGCAGCCGCATAGCACAGGGAGATCAGCTTGGGGCTTTGTGACCACCGAGAGGGGTGGGATAGGGAGGGTGGGAGGGAGACGCAAGAGGGAGGAGATATGGGGATATATGTATATGTATAGCTGATTCACTTTGTGATACAGCAGAAACTAACACACCATTGTAAAGCAATTATACTCCAATAAAGACGTTAAAAAACAAAACAAAACCCTCTGGTTTGAAAAGTAGGGTTCCCTCTCTTTGCCTCTAGGAGGTCTAGTATCTATTTGTCTTACTAGAAAATCAGGACTTTGACCCAACTCAAGATTCCCTTGCTTTCTTCAAGAAGAAGCCAAGAAAGAATACCAGAGCTGTCACTTTAGGGTGAATGCTTGAATGTATCCTGGAGAAAGAAATCTCCTATTTTTCAAACTAAACAACACACTTAACACAGTCCATTTTAAAGCCCAGGCCATGCTCTTATCTAAGGTAATGGCAGGCTTCTCAGAGTGATCCCAACTGCTCTGACAGGTAATTGAGAAACCTCAAGACAGAGTTAGCTTAACGTCCAGAAAGCCTTGAGTGTTTTTTGAAAAACAAAGTAATCAAGGCTAAAATGCCTATAAAGACAGGTCACAGCCACATTAGGCAATTCATTTGCTCTTACTTATTTATAAATTTCTGCTTCTTTTGTTTTAAAAAATCAACTAAGTGCTTAGAAAAAAAAATGAGCATATTAAAAATCACCCAGTTTTTCCTGCTTTCATCTGTACATCTAATAAAACATTCTGAAACAAGTCTAAATTCCAGTATGCCAAGGTTAGGCTTGTGCGAATCTGAAACTCTGGAATCCAAGCCAAAAAAAAAAACTAGGACCTAATGTTTGAGTAGAGCAGCATCGATGAAGTTTTGGATTCATGCATGTTTGACTAGGCTATTTTGATTGCCATGATGTTTTTCCCCCAAACACTTTATCATGGACAGGCAGATCTTTAAAATAGTCAAATGATCACCCAAAGAAACCGCTGAAGATCTCAGTTTGCCATGCTGTGCTTTCTCCTAGGCCTGATGCTGCACTGGTAATTCTCTGAAGGCTTAAGCAGCAAGGGGCCCACAGGCTGAGTCCTGCCCACAGGTGGCTGCGTGGGTGTGGGACTCCGTTCACAGAATGTGAAACAAAAGATTTTGAATTATTTCCAGAAATTTCAAATCAAGATATTTCATGTATCAATATCCCTATTAATGGCTTCTCTTTAAAAATATAACAAAACAGAAAAAGACTCACAGAGACAAAGGACAAACTAGTGGTTACCAATGGTAAGAGGGGTGGAGGGAGGAACAAGATAGGTGAAGGGGATTAAGAGGTACAAACTGCTAGGTATAAAATAAGATACAAGGGTGTAACATACAGCACAGGGAATATAGCCCATATTTTATAATAACTTTATATGGAGTATAATCTATAAAAATATCAAATCACTATGTTGTACACTTGAAACTAATATAATATTGTAAGTCAACTATAGTTCAATTAAAAAAATTTTTTTTTAATTGGAGCTTGTACCACCTCTGGGCAATGCCACAATCACAGGCAGGCCCCTGTGCTCAGTTTAGGGTTTTTTATCCCAGGACTGCTTCACTCATCTGCAGGACCCTGTTTGATCCTTGTGGACACTGACTTTGTAAAACCTTCAGGTGGAGGTTTAGATGCATTTTGCAGGCCCTTATGGACGTTATTCCACCCTCTGCTATGGAAATGTTCATAACTACATACCTCTTAATATATATAACATGTTGAGAATAAAAAGCATGTAACAAAGTCTCAAAAAGTGTCAGCTGTTATCATTATCATACCATATCCTCTCTTTCTCCATCCCTCTCAGCTTATACCATTCCTTTCTCTATTTTTTTTCCTCTCTGGAGATTAGATTACAAAATAGCCAGCATCCTGGCTTGTGCATAAAACAAACACATATGTTCCTATGTACACATGTAATACAGGTGAAATTTGAAATACGTATGTGTATACTACGGGAGAGGTTGTTTGGGAGAATTCTGGTTGTTTATTCATCCCACTCTGGTTCAACTGAGGAGCAGAGAAGCCTGACTCTAGCACCAATCCATCTGTTTCCTTTCCAAACCTATATATCGTGTGTAATTTAAACCTCCTTTCCAGGAGTACTTTTATTTTAAAACTTCAAATTCATCACTGTCCTAAAGAAGGGGCTGCTTTTACTTAGATGTACCATAAGACACTGCCTTCAGCATTCCAGCAAAACAACACACAATGGTGGCAAAAATATGCGCCAAAGAAAAGTCAATACATCTTATTACAGTCATCCTGCAATAGCATGGGATCGAGATGATTAAATTCACAGCTCCAATAAACAGCACGCAAGTTACTTCTTGAAGGGAGCGGCATAATAATACCTGGAGCATAAAAAGAGGAAATGAACTTTAATTAAGTGTTGGCCAGTGAAATCCTACCAGAAACGCACAATGAAGGAGGAAAACAGAAAGTCCAGCCTGCCTAAGGACGGGAGGGAGATGCTGTCAAATATAAAAGACCGTGACCAAAAAAAAGTGCGTGTATATTATTACACATAATATATACTATATACTGCAACACATATATAATAAATAATATAGCATTATATGCTATATAAAACACACATGTATTCTAAAATTAATCTAACCAGGGATCAAGCTTCTCTTTTTAAAATATTTATAAAGTATTGATTCATCTTTTTATTTTTAATAACACTACTATTTCATAGAGAGGAATTCAAAACCAAAATAGGACTAGTGTGTCTTTTTTAGTTAATATGAATAAATACTAATGTCTTTAGCCATAAAAAAAAATCAGTGAGTTTAAGAACAGGCACCAGACTAAAATTTGTACCTTCAATCAGGACATGATGTGTTAAGAAAGAAAAATGAGACGCAAAAGAGAAACCCAATTTTTGGACTAAATACTAAGACACGTACTTAAAGATTAGTTTTTAAATATAGTATTTTTAGGTTTCCCTTGGTCAATATGGGGAAAATGTAGTCTCTTTGTTTGAAACGGCCGTGTGAGCTATTGTCCTCAATGCTCAAGCCCATCAAAACGTGCTCTCAAGAAAGGATATATCAACAGTTGATACACGTCCCTGTTAATCCCTTGCTTCCCTGTGACTATGTACGTCTGTGTGGTAACCCTCCTGAATTACACTGGGCATAGTAGCTGTTCAGTGAATGTAAATTGTATAAATTCATCTGTCATTCTAGAAAACAAGACTTTCGCTCTCATTTATGACATTTCAAACACTTCAGATCAAGGATGTAACTTTGTGGTAAAATTTTCAGTTAGTATCTTGAAGGAGTGAATTAAAGTATGTAAAATGACCATGATTTATTCAGCACTTATTATAATTATGATACTAAGAATAAGAAAACTTACATACCACTGACTAATACTGTCCTGGTTTTACTGATGAGGAAACTGAGACACTCCAATGTGACATAACTTGCCTGATGTCATACCACTAAAGGGTGGCAGAGTCATGATTTGAAGGGACGCAGTCTGCCTCCAGAGCCTCTTCTCTTAACTGTGTGCCAAGGGTTATGATAAAACCTTGTGATGGTTAATTTTATGTATCAACTTGACTGGGCCACAGGGCACCCTGATATTTGGTTAAACATTGTTCTGGGTGAGTCTGTGAAGGTTTTTCTGGATGACATTAACATTTGAATTGGTAGACTGGGTAAAGCAGATTGCCCTTCCTAATGTGGGTGGACCTCATCCAATCTGCTGAAGGCCTGAAGAGAACCACAAGGCTGATTAAGAGAGAATTCTCTCTTCTGGACAGTCTTCAAGCTGGGACATCAGTCTCCTGCCTTCAGATTCAGACTTGGACTGCAGCATCCACCACTGGTTCTCCTGGTTCCCAGGCCTTTGGACTCAGGCTGGAACTGTACCATCAGCTCTGCTGGGTCTCCAGTTTGCTGACTGGGGATCTTGGGACTTGGGATCAGCCTCTATAACTGTGTGAGTCAATTCCTTATAATAAATCTCTGTATGTATATCTCCTATTGGTTCTATTTCTCTGGACAACCTGGAATGATACAGGCTTTAATATATATGATCTCACTTAATCCTCACATCTACCGAACTAGAGAAATAATACCAGTCACATTTTTATAGGTAAGGAAATGGATCCCAAAATGATGTCCAAAGTTACACTGCCAGGGAGCAGATTTTGCAGTCAGGATTTGAAGCCAAGTCTAAATCCAGAGTCCATACACTTTTCACATAATTGTAGTACCTCTCTGAACATCAGAAAACAGATGAGAAAATTTCAGGCTAAAAGAAAACATCGACTCTCTGGTCTTTCTAGAAAATACCCCAGTTCCAGAATGCTGACCCATTAGACATCTCTACAGATAACTGCATACCTTGGAACCCCAGTGAAACTCCCCCTTGAATGGAAAAGAATACATAGACTTATTTTTAAATTATAAAATAGATCATATAATCTCTGAAACTTTTAAGACTCCATACTATCCCTTAATTTTTAATTAAATCAGTGATATTTCAATCAACCATACTTGGCACTTTTCATTCTTATTTAGGAATCTCCCCATCTCCACTTTGATTACAGATCCTTTCTCTCTCCCTTGAAGCTGAGAGGGCACAGATAAAATTAATTAGAAATACTTAGGCTTTTAGATGAGTCTTAGACTACTGTAGTTATATTACACTGAGCAGTAATAGAGATCAGGCATCCCTTCATGCACACACACAAAATAGTTATTTCTGATAACAATCAAAAGCTACAACAAAAAAACCTCTCTTCTAACATTCTGTGCCATTATAATAGCTGTCTTTGACAACTAAATACCAAGTAATCAAAACAAACGTTAATTAGTACCCAGCATTTACTAGTCATAGAGACAGGCCATCATCTGTTAATTATCAGGCCAATAACAGAGTATTGATCACAATTTGTCAACTTGGAAATAATTGAAACCAGTAAAAGAAGAGTAGGATTTTTCAGTAAACAATAGGGTTTCATTTCAGAAACGCTTAGCCAGCTCTTCTATTGTACTTTACCCTCTTTGTCAATAAGTGCTTTTCATATAATTGTCTCTCTTGATTGTGCTGGTTTTTTAAAACAAAAATTATGTGGTTTAGTGAGAACATATTAGGCACATGTATCATTTTGGCAGCCAATATCAAGTCACGATGGAATTAAGGGAGTCAATATCGGGCAGAAGTCACACAGTCAGTGTTTCCTATGTGCTTGTACCACGAAAGACTGTTAGTTAAGTTTGTTTTTCATCCAGTTAAAAAACATTTACTGAGTGCCAACCATGTGCTTTCTAAATGTGGATTTAAGTATTCAGATATATACTTTCGTGTTCTAAGTCTTAATATTCAACACAAAGATACATAAAGCAACCAGCTTCACAGAAAGAGGCAAAACCCACTATTTGCTTTGTCTTAAGAGTCTTTTGTCAATGGAAGGTCAGTTAATCTAAAGGAAAAAAATAGATTCCACTGGAAAACTGTCTTGAAACAAACTCCTTTACACATTACCCCTTCTTTAGTCACCCTTTCTTCTAAAACTTTAATAATAATTTTGCAAGGAAATGCAACATCTAAGGACTAAAATCACTTAAAGCATGGATTTATGGCCAAACCCTCTCTGACACAAATAAGCTATCACTATGCCTATTAAAGTTCTCCAGTTTCCACAATACAAATGTTTTTATGTCATAAGGAAAAATTTGTATCATAGAGAAAAAACAAAATTTTGGTTGTAAACATGAGTTAAGATTGAAATGCCTATTTTTACCTAATTCCTGGTCCTATCCATTTTGGAAGGAGGAAGAAGAACAAGGATAAGTTAAAATTTCAAGGAACTAGATACTAACTCAAGCTGCTGATAATTAACATCGTCCAAGGGAAGGAATGGCCCTCTTCCAGCTGTAGGGACAGGCCAAGTGTTTTTAACTCCACAAAATCTCAGCAGCTCACCTTAAAGTTGGCTTTACAACAGCTTCTCTGTAATAACCATAGTGCCCATTTTCTGCCTGAAGAATTTCCATTTTGAATCCCAGAAAAACATGAATCATAATGGAAATTCTGACATAACATTAACTATAGCAATGCTTGGATATGGGAGGAGAGAAGAAAATAATTGTAATGGCTATCAAAGTTCTACCTGGAGAATTCGATGGCTAAATGGATAACCCCTTGACTTTTAACCCCTGAGACTGTAGTTGGGATTCAAGTCCTGACTGGAGTGACTAAAAAATCATTCTGCCCACTGATGTGAGAAAGTCCCAAAGAGAAATGAGACTCATGGTCTCAGCCCAGTTGTTTCAGGGCTGTATTTCCAAATCACAAAACCATAGCAAATGAGCACTCTCTGCGAAGATATACACAAAACTCGTGCTTCTAGGAAAAAAGAAAAGGGTAAAAGATACAAACCAATTTTAATGAACTATGACTCACACAAATACACGACCCAAGTAAAATCTTGTTATAAAACATATACATTTTTTAAAAAGGCTTTGGCTATTTAATCACTGACATTGTTTCAAATTCTATATTGTGTCATTAGTGCTTTTGTTATGAGCTGCTAAATGTTAATGCAGGAAAATGGTAGATTCACTCAACTATTTAAACAAAAAATATTATCAATTTCCATTGAACTCACTTCCATTATAAAAGAAATAAAACCTAGACACGTCAAAACATCGGCAGCCTGATACACCAAACTATGATGCGATGGAATCAGCTGGCAACTAAAGAAATACAGAAAAGCTGCCAGGAAGGCTTAAGGCCTTTCTTAAATGAAGGAGTTCATAGTCCTAGCAGGTTTCAAGAAAAAACCCTGCTAAATTACAAATTACAACCAGCTCCGTGTTTCGTTTAGTGAATAAATCATTCATCCCTTAAATTCTTTCTCTATATCTGATTTAAAACACTGCTTCCCACAACAGGTGCTTATCCATATAAATGACTCCCGATTCTGCTGGAGAACAGCTGATTAGGAGCAGAGAAGGGAAAGATGGGGCGTCGATGTCAGAGCAAGATACCCTCTAACAAGATTTCAAAAACAAATACCTTGGCAGAAAATATTATTGCACCGGGGAAAACAAGACCCATTCCACCAAAAATAAATCTGAAACTCAGTCGAGTAGTATATCTGTTTTTCATAGTGAATTACGTGCAATATCCCTGCCTCATCATTTTTAACTGTTTGAGGAGACCAAGCTCTCACCTTGACACAGTTTTTGTGTTTGCAATAGACTTTCTGCAAGAATCCAAGCTTCATAAAGCGAAAGCAATTAGACCAACTGTTCTGTTTTTCTATAGATGACATTATTGAGCTCCCCTATTTCAAGTTCTGTATTTGATTTAACTAGATTAGACAATTATTAGCAAACCTAAAACACTAACTCATAGCAGTAACATATGAGAGAAACTGCAAAACCAGTTGGCATGCCCTGTGTATAAGGAAGATTTTCAAGTATCGCTCCTTTTAAGACGCCTGATTAGAAGGCTGTGATTGCAATCACTAATTCTTTTCTCAAGGGTCACGCAATTGTTCAGATGGCCTAGAAATTGCAATTACAAAGCAAGATGAGGGATGCTGGCTGATCGTCCTTTTTCCGAAATCCAATTCACTTTTAAAGTACACTGCATTCCAATAATTGCTTCTCATCAGTTCTTCATTTAATACTAACATTTTATGAATTTGCATTTTCGTTGAAAAATCTCATTAGTCCACAAAGCACTGGGCTTGTGTGAGTTGTCACATCATCACAAGTCTTGTTTTCCAGTTCCAAACCTCAGAATTTCTAAATTTCAGAAATACTGTGGTCAATCTGTTTCCCTTGCTGCCACTTGTTTACTTGCAATTATGAACATACATAGATCTTGCTTCTTAATATGCTACTGACATAATTCTTTATCTTTGACAGCACTTTGCTCCACAAATACAGAAAGTGGATGAATGACAACTAGCCACTCCAAATTCCATGGGTTGCTTTAGTCTTGGAGCCAAAAATAATAAATGAAAGAATGAATGATTCATGGAAAAGTAGTGCATTCAGGATACTTTTTTGTAGTGACTGGAGGAACAAAAAAGAGAGTCAAGTGTTGAAAAGTAATTCTAAACATGGATTATTCACTGGGCAACTAACCAATGGAAAGAGGTTAGGGTGGCAGAGAGGGTACAAAATACAGAGACTAGAGAATAAAAGAAACAGATTTTCAAAGTTTGACGGCCAACGTCTCATTGTTTTGCTAAGTCACTAAAAATCGTGCCAATGTCTTTGCCCTAAGCTTATTTGCCATAAACATCATTGCCAAAAACATTTTCCCTGCATAACTAATTGGCCATAAGGAAATTTTTTGGTTTAAGAGTTTGGTTTCAACTGTTTTCTTCTAGCTAGCAAACTTATGGATAGCTTTATTGAGCTGACAGATGATGATAATTTGCCCCTAACGTTGGTTTCTTATTTTGAAACACACTACACTGGAGGAGAAAGAGGCTGAGGGCTTGGAAGGTGAAGAGTTGAACCCACATTTCCCACAGGACTTTGGAACATCTATCAAAGGATGTGTGACAATATGTCAAGAATACCAACAACAGTGAAGGGGCTTTCATAACGCAAAACAAAGCTCAGTTACAAATATGCGTCCCAGTGTTTAGAAACTGACACCTCTCTTAATGAAGGAAGAAATTTTAGCAAAAAAGAAAAAGTGCAATGCTCTATTCACAGTAGCCAAGACATGGAAACAACCTCAATGCCCATCGACAGATGAATGGATAAAAAGATGTGGTATATGTATGCAGTGGAATATTATTCAGCCATAAAAAGAATTAAATAATGCCATTTGCAGCAACATTGATGGACCTAGAGATTATCATACTAAGTGAAGTAAGTCAGAAAGAGAAAGAGAAATACCATATGATATCACTTATACATGGAATCTAAAATATGACGCAAATGGATTATCTACAAAACAGAAACAGACTCACAGACATAGAGAACAGACTTGCAGTTGCCAAAGGGGAAGGGACGTGGAGGAGGGATGGAGTGGGAGTGTAAGGTTAGCAGATGCAAACTATTATACATAGAATGGATAAACAACAAGGTCCCACTGTATAGCACAGGGAACTACATTCAGTGTCCTGGGATAAACCATAATGGAAAAGAATATGAAAAAGAATGTATGTATATGTGTAACTGAATCACTTTGCTGTACAGCAGAAATTTACACAACATTGTAAATCAACTATACTTCAATAAAATAAATTTAAAAAAAAAAGAAAAAAGAAAAAGTGCAATGCTGAACAAGGAGATGAATCAAGAAACATAGATAGATAGATAGATAGAGTATAACACTGAACGAAAGACTTGGAAGACAACTGCTCACGTACAACCCACAAAATAAAATCAAGTATTTGCACAGTATTGCCATGAATCTACACACATCTTAAATGTATTTAAATACTTTCTATTTTGCCTCTTTAATTTTGTTATTCATATCTTATGTTTCATTGCGCCCTTTTTAATGTCCCTCTTTTATTTTTTATTATTGTATCTTTTACAGCAAAATTGCCTTATGGCCAATTAGTTATGCAGCAAAAATGTTTGTGGCAAAGTTGTCTACAGCAAAGATGCTTAGGACAAAAGTACCTAGAACCACTAAAAATAAAACGAAGGTTTATTTTCCCATCACAGCTGCACATGAACATCCCTCACTGGGTTAATAGTTTATAATGAGTATAGTAATATTTTTACAAATATTAACCTTCTGAGAGTTTCTGTGTTCTATCTTCTCCTGATCGACAGTGGCAGCCCTAACACTGTCATCATGAAAATATTATTTTTAAGCAAAGACTTAAAATGAGGAGATGGTATATAACATTTGAGCGCTGGAGTGAAATGTCTAAACTCCAACCGGCTTTCTCCACTTGCCAGCTGTGTGGTGTCAGGCAAGTTACGTCTTCCTGTGCTTCAGTTTGTCATCTATAAAAGGGGAATAATAGTAACCTCTCTCATACAGGTTGTGAGGATTGAAAGAGTTACTTAAGTGTTTCGAAGAGCCATACCTGCCACATAGTAGAGGCTCAATATTTACCTAGTATTTTCACCGTTACTTACTATAATTCTAAAAAAGCAACACACACTTTGTAAAAACCAATCTGAAGTCATAAAACAGCATAGAGCCGACCCTCCATATTCGCGGGTTCCACGTCTGAGGATACAGAAGGGCTGACTGTACTCTGCCATTTTATAGAAGGGACTTGAGCATCCACGATTTGGGGGATCCTGGAACCGACTGCCACCGATACTCAAACCACTGTACATAAAAAGTAAACCTCCCGATATCTCTCCTTTTTCTTTTCAGTGAAATTTCCTGAAAACATTGTGTGTTTTCATCGTCTCCAGTTTTGCTCCTTCTATTTTCTCTTAAGCCCATTCTGCCCAGGCTTGCCCAACCACCTCCATTTAAACTGCTCTTATCAGAGTCACCAAGGGCCTGCACATGGCTGGGGCCAACGGACAATTCAGAGCCTCATCTCATTTATGTGCCAGTGTACGTGCCAGTGTACTTGCCACCGTGATCACATCCCTCCTGAAAACTTGCTTCCCCTGCTTCCAGGTCACCACATTCCTAGTTTTCTCTGCTTTCTCCTTTCTCAGCCTCCTTTCTGGGGCTGTGTTTCATCTAACAGTGGAGTGTCTTAGGGCTCAGTTCTTGGACCTGGTCCCCTTTCTATATATGCTTAGCCTAGGTCATCTGTCCCATCTCCTATCTTTTAATCTCATTTACATGCTGATGTCTCCCAAATCGCTCCCCTGAACCACAGCTGGCCATCCCGAATGCAGTATATCCCGAACTGAACTCTTGATATTCCTCCCCAAGCTGCTCCTCAGGAAAAGGCAACTCTACCCTTGCAGCTCTTCAGGCTCCAAACCTTGGGGTGTCCTTTATTTCTCCTATTTGGCTCTACCTTCAAAAATATCCAGAATCCTTACGGATGGCCAAGAAGCACATGAAAAGCTGCTCAACATCACTAATAGTTAGAGAAATGCAAGTCAAAACTACAATGAGGTATCACCTCACACCAGTTAGAATGGGCATCATCAGAAAATCTACAAACAACAAATGCTGGAGAGGGTGTGGAGAAAAGGGAACCCTCTTGCACTGTTGGTGGGAATGTAAATTGATACAGCCACTATGGAGAACAGTATGGAGGTTCCTTAAAAAACTAAAAATAGAATTACCATATGATCCAGCAATCCCACTACTGGGCATATACCCTGAGAAAACCATCATTCAAAAAGACACATGCACCCCAATGGTCACTGCAGGACTATTTACAATAGCCAGGTCATAGAAGCAACCTAAATGCCCATCAACAGACAAATGGATAAAGAAGATGTGGTACATATATACAAAGGAATATTACTCAGCCATAGAAAGGAACGAAACGGGGTCATCTGTAGAGACGTGGATGGATCTAGAGACTGTCATACAGAGTGAAGTAAGTCAGAAAGAGAATAACAAATATCGTATATTAACGCATAGAAACCTAGAAAAATGGTACAGATGAACCGGTTTGCAGGGCAGAAATAGAGACACAGATGTAGAGAACAAACGTATGGACACCAAGGGGGGGGAAGTGGGGGCGGGTCGATGAATTGGGAGATTGGGATTGACATGTATACACTGATGTGTATAAAATGGATGACTAATAAGAACCTGCTGTATAAAAAATAAATACAATAAAATTCAAAAAAAAAATTATCCAGAATCTAAGCACCCACCAATCCCCCACTTCACTGGACCAAGCCTCTGTTTCTTGCCCAGATTACTGCAGGAGCCCCCTTACTGTTCCTCCTACTTCGATTCTTGTCCCTCTTTAGTCTATTCTCAATACCTCAACCAAAGAGATCCTGTTAAAATGTAAGTCAGAGAATCTCCTGCCTCTGTTCAAACTCCTCCACTATCTCATCACTTGCAAGGCCCTGTGCTGACTTCCTCTATTTCTCTCCCTCTCATTCACTCGGCTCCAGCCACACCAGTTTCCTTGCTATTCCTGGAACACACCAGAAGCATGAGCTCTCAGAGACTCTGCCCCTGTTGTTGCTCCTGTTGGGAACGTTCTCCCCCAACCACGTGGTTCACAATTTCACTCCCTTTGATTCCAACTCAGCTTCTCTGTGAGTCCTTCCCTGGCCATTCTGTCTAAAATTGTGACCCCCTTCCCAATAATGCATTTTTTTTCCTACTTTTTATTCCTGAGTACTTATCATTACCTAAAATATAATATATTTCATCTTACAGGCGTTCCTCATTTTATTGTGCTTTGCTTTACCACACTATGCAGATATTGTGATTTTTACAAACTGAAAGTTTGTGGCAACCCTGCATTGTCAGATGACGGTTAGCATTTTCTAGCAATAAAGTATTTTTTAATGAAGGCATGTACATTGTTTTTTTTAGACACAATGCTATTGCACACTTAATAGCCTACAGTATAGTGTTAATATAACTTTTATATGCGCTGGGAAGCCAAAAAATTCCTGTGCTTTGCTTTATTGTGGTGGTCTGGAACTGCACCCGCAATATCTCCAAGGTATGTCTGTGTTTATTCTTTGTTCCCTAACTAGATTTCAAGATCTGTACAGAGACAAATTTTGTCTGTTTTGTTCAACATTGACTCTCCAGCATCTAGAACAACTCCTGGCACATAGTTGGCAATCAATAAATAAGTGTGTGAGATGAATGAATTCTTTCACTGAGGCACTTTTTAATATTTTTCAAGGTCAGTCTTCTGGCATATAGTATTGAAAACAGTTAAGGGAAACATAGGCCTTGTACAATCACTTTTAAAAAGAACACTTTTTGTTGGGCTTCCCTGGTGGCGCAGTGGTTGAGAATCTGCCTGCCAATGCAGGGAACACGGGTTCGAGCCCTGGTCTGGGAAGATCCCACATGCCACGGAGCAACTAGGCCCGTGAGCCACAACTACTGAGCCTGCGCGTCTGGAGCCTGTGCTCCGCAACAAGAGAGGCCGCGACAGTGAGAGGCCCGCGCACCGCGATGAAGAGTGGCCCCTGCTTGCCGCAACTAGAGAAGGCCCTAGCACAGAAACGAAGACCCAACACAGCCAAAAATAAAATAATAAATAAATAAATAAAAATTTTTTAAAAAGAACACTTTTTGTCATATTTATTGTAAAATATTGTAAAATTTATTCTAAAACAAATGTATCACTTAATGAGTTTACTATGACGCAGATATCTTATAACTGTCACCCAGTTAAAGAAATGAAACTCTGCCAGCCACTCCAAAAGCCTCACCGATCTTGTCCATATCTCAGCCCCCTGCCCCACAAAAGTTGCCACAATCTTGACTTTCATAGAAATCACCTCTTTGTGTGTCTTTACTATTTTTATCACCAAAGCAGAATTCCTAGACACTTCAGTTTAGACTTGCCTATTGTAAAAATTCCATGTGTTCCTAAACCTCCTTTAATCTACAACCCCTCATCTCACCGCCCTACCTCACCTGCCATATCCTTCTTTCCATTACAATTTCTATTGAAAAAGCTGGGTCATTTGTCCTGTAGGGTTTCCCACAGCTTGCGCACTGGTGGTGCAATTCGGCATTTGCTGCAAATGGGTAGTGTGATCCCAAGGCTTGATCAAGAATCAGGTTCAATCCCTTTGGGCAGAACACACGTTGTGTCTTATTTATTTATTTTTTCCATCGGGAGGCACATGACAACTGGCTGTCCCTCTTTTTGTGACATTAGCACTCTTGATACTCAACACCTAGATCTATTAACCCACTAGGGGTGCATAATGGTGATACCCTAATTCTATAATTTAATGTTCCTTTGCTGATTGGAATACTTTTATAAAGAGGCAATCCCCCTCCTATACTAGTTGATTACCCGCTGGTGCAGTTTACAGAGAAAAGGCAGGTGAAATGCTAGATTCTTTCCCTCTATTTACCAGTTTTCAAAATAATGAGTTGGTTCCCTATCATACTTTGAATGTGATCATTTAGTGTTTTAAGAAATATCTGGACTTCCCTGGCGGTCTAGCGGTTAAGTCTCTGCCCATCCAACGCAGGGGGCATGGGTTCGATCCCTGGTCAGGGAAGTTCTGCAGGCCGTGCATCATGGCCAAAAAAAAAAAAAAAATCTTATTAGCTACTCTGGATGGAAAGATCGTATCTTTCCAAGTTTTTTGTTTTTGTCTGATGCTTTTGGGTACAAATACAAAGCACTCCCTTTATTAGCTGAGGTAGCAAATGTGGGTATTGTTTATTTCACCTTTTGGCTCTGGTATGCCTTCAGTGGACAGATCTGGAAAAAAAAAAGATCCAGGTGCCAAAGTCTCTAGTGGTCCCACTGTTGAAAACTCATCCTGGGAGGAACCAGGTTTACTCTCCACATTCATGTACTAATAACTTACTGAGTGCCTGCTTCGCTCTGAACCCTGGGAATATCTGGTAGAATAAGACCATATAATTGTTCTCAGTGGGGAAACAAGACCAAAAAGACAATTAGTTTCAATATGATGTGGTGAGGGCTGTGACAGAGGCACACTCCAAACATTATAAGAGCAGCTAAGAAGAGCACCTGCTTGCTGGGTGGGGGAGGTGTGGGAAGCAGGGGTCCAGGGATGACTTCCTGGAAGGGGCAATGATTATGCTGGCTTTGAGGGATGCTCAGGAATTTGCCAAGCAAATAGTCTAGTCTTTCCTTTCCTTGCCTAGTCAAGGAAAGGCATTCTGGACAGAGGCAACAGTCTGTGCAAAGGCATGATCTGATTAGGGAATGGAAATGGTTCCCTCTTGTTGGAACATAATACACGTGAGGGCAAGCAGGCAGGAGACAGTTATGGGGACTACTGGCTACTGCAGTAAGGACTCCATATTCGAGCCTGAAAATTAAAAGGTTTTGATCAAGGGAGTGACATGAACCATTCTGTATTTTACAAATGCTACTTTGCTGTTATGTCAAGGAAAGTTTGGAGAGAGGTGAGGCTGGTGTGGAGACCAATTAAGAGACTATTAACAAAATCTAAGTGAAAAGAGATGGCAGGAAAACGAAGGCAGCTTTAAACCTAATCCTAAATATGACATCATCATAGTAATATCATGGAGGGCCTATATAGTGATTGAGACAAGCCAGGCGTTGTTCTCAGCACTCCACGCTTACCCCTTGGAATCCTTATGACAACCCCATGCTGTCTGTGTCCCGTTTCACAGACAAAGGCTCTTAGGCAACAGGGGGCTAGTAATGTTCCCAAGCTAAGAAAGCTCCGCCGACGGCAGAGTCAGGATTCAAATCCTGGGTATCAGGCTCCAAAGTCCTTGCTCCTCACCACCACGCCACATAAAAGTGGACAGATGGGCAGATGAAGTCAAGAAGTTCTGCAAGGTTCAGAGGCCCGGACCTAGGAGCCAGACAGGCCTCGTACAAACGCTTGCTCTGAACCCCCACCCAAAATAAAGTGTTACTTGATCTTACTGAGTTTAAACTATAAAATCTCAAAAACTCTTAAACTTGGATTTTTGCAGGTTATCACAAATAATAAAATAATATCTGTCAGTTGGATGTGTGATGTCTAAGCACACAGAAAGCACAAATGTAAAATTGTGGTTACTATTATTGTGAATATTCAAAAATATTCTCTGTATTCCCCACGGAGGTGATACTCACCAAGGTAGGAAAAATGGGTAGACAGGTGGGAGAAACAGGAGTGGACAGTATTTAGGGGGCAGAAAGTGATAATTTCAGGATGTTTTTCAGTGGTGAAAAGCATTTTCAAGGCAGGAACCAGATTTTACTTCTTTTATTTCTGGCAGTTTATGGCAAATAGTAGTTTCTCAAGAATGTATACTGGGGTTATAAATTTAATTCATAATATAATACTAATATGCAGGGGAAAATTCCTTCATTTCATCTGTAACTGATCTGTTTTTCCTTATAAGCACCCCCCTCCACAGGTGAATAGTAGAAAATATTTTATATTCTTATCCAGTGTAAAGCTTAGTTGGATCTAATAGTTTAATTAATCCTTTCAGGTAATGCTAAGTCTCTCTTTAAAAAAATAACAATCTCAGTCTTTCACATGGTTTCCTTTTTTCCTCCTGCCTCTCTTCTTCCTTTCCCTAAAACAGCATCCAGGTGTATGCTTCAAATCAGGATGAACCCACTCAACATAAGACTGCCAGGAAGCAGGCAATGAGGCAACAGACACTTCAGATTCTCCAAAGTACTCCTTCTAAAGGTAGGTCTGCTCAGGTCCTGTGAGCCTGTTGTTCTTTATTCCCACAATGTGCTAGGATGCTGCCTTCTTCATCGAAACCTACTTTGTATGGTGGGATATCAGCCACCACACTAGTTAGCCTTCAAGGCCAGAAGAGAACTAAAGATCTCCCCAACTGATTAATAACACGTACCTTATTAAAGTTTAGACAACAAGGGATATCATACATTGCAGAAGCTGCCTTTAAAGGTCTGTCAAACCCAGTTATATGTAATTTATCATAAAAGTTTGGAAATAATTTATCTATGGGACAAAGAAGAATAAAACCTTAGAATGGAAAATAAATGGAAAGGGATAACATTATGCCTATCAATAAAAAAGATGATTGATTTTGAGGGTTCTGACACTAGTTGTATGTATGCAGCAAAATGTTCTGCAAGAAAATTAGCTATAACTAGTTATTTTCTTAAGGCAGAGCTATATGCATGTTTGTCTGAAATTAGCAATAAATGTTAAATCACCGAACTCTTAGGTCTGGGTACTGACATTTATAGGATATGGGAAGTCTTTAAGAAATGCTTTATTTCTAAGTCAATATCTTGCTTGGTAGTTTCATCTTTTGAAGATGAAAATTGATTTTTCTCAACACTGCAAACAGGCTGCTCCCCTCCCCCATCACTATGTAGTGCCAGAAGCACAAGCAAAGCCCCGATGACTGACCATGAGCAGCCTCATGGCTTGCCATTTCAGCATGTTCCACATAGAGCATAGATAAAGTGACTTTTCCAACACTGCACATTTTAAAAGAATTTTCTTTTTTTATTATTGACAAAAAAAGATAGTCAGACAGTACTTTTGTTACAAGCTGTCATAGTTATTTTACCTGAATTTTTTTTTCAGGCAGCAAGTAAAAAGGATTGGCTCAGATCTGACTTAAAAATAACCCAGTGTGTTTATTTGTGACAAGCTCATTTCTCTATGAGGACTGAAGGATTAACAGTCATTGGGTAAAGCTTGAAATCTGTTGCTATTTAATTTATGGGTGCTTCAAAAAAATCAAGCCTAAAGAATAAAAAGCATTTTTCTGTACTATTTCACTTTCACTGGAAGAATTGAGGAAAAATGTTAAACAGAAATGTTGAGGTATCTCCCACAATATGATATGTGGATTTTTTGAATGAGGAAAAAAAAAAAGATCTCCATACAGTTTAAGGAATGTTTCCTCTATCACAACGTTCTGCTGGCTGCTGGGGCACTTGTGAGATTATACCAGGGAAGTTCCATTTCCACTTGGGAGATAGAAAGCCACAAAAATTACTCTCACCTTAACAGTGAAAAAAAAAAGGCAGCTAATCTATAAAATCATAACTCTTCTGGAGCCCATCAGAGAGCTGAAGTCACAGGCAAAGAATGACAAATTCCTCCAAGAAAAGATGGGACACACAAACTGTTCTGCCCCAAGGTATGGGAAAACCTGGTAAGAAGAAAGAAGCTTTGATTTTATGAATTTTCAAAGACAGCGTGTGAGTTAGCATGACAGTTTAGAATAACTGGGGACCCCAGACATGAGAAGGATCCATACCATCTCACAAGTCACAGTAGGGTGATCTTGAACAAGACTGAGGGCAGGGCAGAAGAATGAGGGCAGCGGTACAAGAGTCAGGAGGTGACCGGCTGCCACTTGGGACAACACTTCCCCAGACCGTCTCTTATATGAAGCAAATGCTTTAAGTTGCTGCGGGGGATGAGGGCACAAAATCCTCTTGTCCCGTGGCAGAGTCAAAGATCCAATGCTTTACAGGACAGGTAGAAGCAAAAGCTCTCTGCTCCCCGGGGGCGGACAGGCAGGGAACTCACTTGGGCCCCAAATCCTGTACTGATACCAAGCAGTCATCTGTAACTGCTAGAAAAGGGGAAGAAAACTCTCCCACTCAGAGTCTCGCTGCTGTGATGAGGGGAGGGGATGGGGGGACAGTAATGCTGAGAAAGCCCTATACCCAAGGCTCAGGCTCACAAGACCTCCCTAAAACTGGGGATGGATCATGAGAAGTGAGGAACCCTCCCACCACGCATCCAACTCCCATCCCCCACCCCCAACTCTACTGGCCCCACCACATGACTAGCACTTAGTAACAAGCAATCAGTCTATTCCTGGCGGAAGGACAAGAATGGCCCAGCTGTGCATGAGCTGCTGCAATCTGAGGATGGAGCAGGGACATTAAGAAAAATCCTTCAGCACTGCAAGATCTACTCTAAGCACAAGATTAGAGCAGCCCACAATTGGAGGAATTTGAAGTCCATGGTGCACTCAGGGTTAACTATAGCAACAGCGAAGCCCAAACCCAACCCAACCTCAGACTGGACTGGCTCAACCACACACAATAACGACCTGAGAAAATAAGAAGTGTGTTCATTTCTGGATCTTAACACTATTTACTTCAGTCTCTTCTGTTCTTCAACTCACAATGTCTGACATTCGATCAAAAATAACAAGGCACATAAAAAAGCAAGAAAAAAGATGACTAAACAAGTCTGTCTTTATTAAGTTCCTGCTTCGGGGAGAGGCCTGTTAGCCAATACCTAAAATGGATTATAACATAAAACTGTATTAGAAATATTTCAAAGTGTATTAGAAGTACTACATATACAGGGAAATGAGTAATTTTTGCCTAGAGGAGGTGCCAGGGAAATCAAATAAGAGACGTTAAGTGAGAATTTGCCATGAGGACAAATGGAAAAAGCATTTCAGTAGAGGAAATTGCTGTGCAAAGGCATGGATGGATGAAGAGGACATGAAATCACAGGCCAATAGAGCCTTAGGGGAAAATAGTTCTCTCATTGTTTGGTGCTTTTCTCATGGTGTCTGTGAAGGTGCATCAGTATACAATGCTAATTGTTCTCTGAAAATAGAAAAACAAATCGACTATACGCTGGGGGTGAAGTGACTCCTTAACACAGTGGCCTCTGGAAGAAAGATTCTTGAATACCCTTGAGCTCATTCATAAACTGCTATTGACAAGGTTAGGTTTTCTTGCGACTGGTGATAGCTGATCTTTAATTTTTAAAACACTCTTAAATGAAAACAAAAACATTTATAATCATTGAAGCCTACTGAGCATCCCAAAGACAGAATAGCTTTAAAAAAGGCATATTGGCATAAATTTGAATAAATTTCCTGCATTTCTCTATTCATAGGAAACAATACCAAACATTTTTCCCCTTTCTTTCTCATTGAACAGTTGAATTAACAGAAATGTATGGCTTGTAACACTTCTCATTAACAGTAATTAGCTTCTGTATTTGAACAATGTCATAAACACTCACATGTATGTCTTCGTGGGATATAAAAATTATAACCTTTTGGAAATCACCCAAACAAAGCTAAACTCTAAGAGCTTTTGAATATAAAGTCTACTGTGGAAATGGTGCAATTGCATGGACCTTCCGATACAATTGGCTTAAATTGATTTCATTATGAAGTTTAAACTCTCATATATAGTTAGCACAGTTTATTTATAGGCTGCCACTGAGCAGTTTGGGAAGCTGTACAAATGCTATGTCATTAATCTTCACTTCCCTCCCCATCTTCTCTGTGAGGAAATTGACTTCCTCAGTGCAGGTATAGCCATGACACAGGCTCGGATGGACGGCAGGAGCTCCATGGTTGGGGGCTGCTGTGGAAGATCTAAATCTCCCTTGGAGTCACTGATCTCCTTCTTCCCCTCTTTCATCTATCAGTAGATGGGGAGGGACTAGGCACTCCAGATTTTATATTGACCACTCACCACTCGTTTATTTACACATTCATTGTAATCCTGCATTTCTTTATCTACATCTGGGCAGGACAAGTTGGAAATGCAACCCAGCCAGGGCAACCAGGACTATCTGCATAGCTTTCCTTCTCGGACAGGCAGGTGTATCCCCACGGTGTATGCAAAGTGCGCTGAGAGTTCAGGCACTAGGAGAGCTGTGGAACATCTTCCTGGATCATTAATTTCCCTCAAATATTTTTGGAGAAAATCTTATTTTTTGAAAATAAATATCGTTAAGTCATGAATTGGAATGCAAATCAGAATTAGAATATGTTTAAGCTAAAATTTTAAAATTAAAATATTGCCTTAACCCTTGCCCCAAGATACTTTCCCAGATCCACCCGGCTCTCCTGTTCATGCTCTCCTATGAGAAGTACCAGAGTGGATACTGGAAAAAGCTCTGACACTTGCTAAGGTGAGTTAATTTGTGAAGTATAGGAATCTGGGGGGATGGTAGTAGCTAATAGAAGGCAGTTCGATGATAGTCATGATGTCATTCTTCAAGAGGTCACAAGCATTAAGAAATGCATTAAACAAAAACACAGCTACCATGAAGTGCCCAACAGAGGAGTTGATGAGGCTAGAATTTCTGCTGAGCCTGGTTTCTCCTGAGTCCAAGAGCCACAGGTCTTCAACAGAATGTATCCAGATATCATTTTCTCAATGTTCTAGGCTCAGTACCACCACCTTTAAGATGGGCACTCCAGGGAAAAAGCCACAGCCCAAAAAAAACAACCCAAGCAGCAAGAAAAACGTGTTCTTGAGATTTGCTTGCGCTGCCTTGGAGCTCAGATATTCTGATACCCGTCTTCCCGCTCTGGGTTGTGATATGGCTTTTCCCCAGGAAGTCAGCTTTCTGACCCCCTGGAAGAGCTCTTAGAGCATCCTCTTGACAGCACTGACCCCTCCCTACAACTAGTACCTGATGTTGACTCTCCCCACTGCACGATCCCCCGAGCATATGCTGATCAGATACAGGTCACTGGACTCCAGCTTGCTGTTTCCACAAGAGAATTTACAGTGCGAGGAGAGACTCTGCTGGCTCTAAAACTCCTCTCTCCCCCTTTTACAATGACTGTTTCTGCTCTTCTCCCAGAAGTTGCCCTACTGTGTAAGGGCTACTTGCCCTCTGAGCTATGTGAGTGTTGGGAAGTGCAAAAGACAAAGGAAGGCACAGAAATCAGAAGCAGGGAGACCCCACACTCACCACCAGCTTTCCCCTATAGATGAACAGACCTCTAGAATGTTTTCTACAATACAGCTAAACCAACGATCTGTCCTTGTCATTAAAACAAGAGAAAGGGCCACGTCTATAAATTCTGCATTAAAGCCACACCTTCTAGCAACAATGTGCTACTAAACCTGGTTCAACCGTCGATTCCTTAAAGTTTCTCCACATCTCTGGGCCTACTTTGCCTTTGCTCCATCTAACAGAGCTCTACTATTTGTACGTTGTGGGAATTGCTTGCCCTTGAAATAAAGATTCACGAGGTGGTAAAGACAGACAACCATTCAGAGATATCTGCGAAGGACACACATTAGCAGCCTTCCTGTTCATTCCCCTAACTTTCTTGAGCTTAGTTCAGCAGGCTAGAAAACCATGGAAAGAATTGCTTTTCCTGTAAAGCAGCCTTCAGAGACATGCCCAGGCTTTGCGTGCAAGGCCTGCTTTAGAGTTTCCCCATTCACGCTCGGCGTGGGGTGGGGAGCGGGGCTGGGCACCAGTCATGGTGTCTTCCCTTCAACGCTCAGCTTAGTAGACAGTAAATAAACCACTTTTCAGAAAATTACCTCTTCCGACATACTGAATGATACCCTGGTGCCCTGTACGTGTTGATTTCTGTCACTGTAAAAATTAATTCATCTCATACTACTTACTACTACAAGAAGTAATCTACTTCTTGAGAGTAATTTTGTTATAGGATCAAAGCCAATACTTTTCAAAAAGGGGGACTTTCTCTTGTGAACTGCACTACAAATGGAATCTTGAAGCTGGGACATTTTTTTCTTTTATTCCAGATATTATTTAGATGACAGTTATGATCTCCTATTTTCGAATAGTTAATGAAAAGGAAACAATGCCAATATCTTGTTGGTGGCTTCTCAAAAGACTTTTGCCCTTTTCTTATTCATTGTGCAAGAAATGAGTTTTTTGACTTGTAAACCAGGACGGACTGGAAGCGAAGGAGAATGGACATTCCGTCAGCGATTCTTGAGCAAACACTGGGAAGCCATCGAGCCAGTCAGAAAGGCAGACCATCTGAGTCCCGGCCAGAATCCATTCATCACTGCTCCGTCTCAAATAAGCTCAGCCACTTGACCTCAGTGTCAGAGAAGAACTTGGCTGGACTTCAGGGACCCATAAGAGATCGGAATTGTTCAACTAGATAGGCATAAAACCTGGGAAATGAATATGCTCCTTGGAGCGTCATCAGTACCAATGGGAAAGACCAGCTGTAGGTTTTGGAAGGAAACCCAATCAAACATACACTTCAGGTTCTCTGGAAGGGATATCCTTTCATCATTCATTCATTCTATAATTCACCAATATTTGTCAAGCATTTATTTTGTGACAGGTACTGTACTAGGCTATGAGACTACAGAGGTGAGTGAGATAAAGACATTTAGCCGGGCTGCATCATAAAAGAACATTATAGGTCAAAGGGAGAAATTTGGATTTTGGTCTAAGTGCCTTGGAAATCATGAAGGTTTTAGGTAAAGGAGCGATGTAATATGGTTTACATTTTTTTTAACTTTTTTTTTTTTTGGACGTGCCGCGTGGCTTGCAGGATCTCAGTTCTCCCACCAGGGATTGAACCCAGGGTACGGCAGTGAAAGCCCGGAATCCTAACCACTAGGCCACCAGGGAACTCTCTGGTTTACATTTTAAACTACAATGGAGAGATGTATGGAGAACAGACTGGAACGAGGGAAGTGGAACTGGTAAGAACTTGTCAAAAGTCCATTGGTTTGGAAGATGCATCTGAGTAACAGATTCAAATAAAGTTTAATAGGAAGGGATAATTTTTCCTTTTTCTTGAAAACCTCAGCAGTTGACTTGCTTTTTCTTCCTTCTTCCTTTCCTTCTTTCCTCCCTTCACTCCCTCATTTTGAAATGGGAGAATCTTTAGTGTTTTTGCTGAATATAAGAAAAATAAAAGCTTATCATTAAAAACTGCCAAAATATACCAGTGTAGAAAAAATAATGTAAAAGCCTTCCCCTTCGCTGTATCTCATACCAAGAAGATAACCACTGTTTCATGTCTGTATGTCCAGGTTTTCTCCATGAACATATAAGAAAGAAAGAAATATATTAATAATGGTGACTTGGTAAACAATCATCAGCTTTAATAAGTAAACTTGAAGTGGCTAAACAATGACCCGCAATACAAAAAGAAATCAGAAATAGATGGATATGAAGGAAGACTTATCTAGGTGGTATTACTCAAAGTATGGTCCTGAGACCACCTGAGAATTCCTGGTTTTTATGCCTTCCTACTGAATCTCTGAGAATAGAGATCAAGAAGCTGAACTATAAGAGGCCTCCCAGGTGATACCAATGCACATTTAATTCAAGAACCATTGATTCAAAGTACGTAATTTTTGTCTTAATTAAAAGTGAGTAACAACTATACATATATCTTCAGAATAGATGAGCATGACCAAAACATCTTTCACTTTCCTTTTAATAAGAAGAAAATTGAATTATCTTTTTCTAATTGTTTACCCACCAAAATATGTTTAGAAGCAGAAAAGCGATGGTTCCCCCCCATTCCTCCATGGAGGATCTCAGTTAGTCACCATTCCTATCCTCTCTCTGCTCCTTACTTGCTCCTCCAATGAAGAAGAAAGAACTTATCTGATGGGCAACTCAGGAGAAGAAGCTGAATACACTCCCCCAGTCCCTCCTGGCACTTTCTTTAGGATGCCCCTGTGCAGTGTGCATGGTTTTTTTTTCCAATTCCTTCCATGCCACAGGCTTAGTAGATATGACCCATGATTAAGTCAGAAAGTCTATTTGGGAGCCCAATGTTGCCAGAAAGCTCAGTCACGTTCTCCAGTGTACCTTTCAGCAGTAAGAAAGCTGACATCTGAACCTACCACTGTCTGACTGCTGCATCTTTCACTTGGCTTGGAATCAGGTGGGAGGGGGGCTATGGACTGCCTGCATTGAGCCTCGACACCATCTCAGTGGGTCACGGTGACCCATCATTCTCATAACCATGTAACACAAATTTTATTCATCTCGTCTTAGTGTTGTTTACTGTTTAATGGAGTCAGTACTTTCTATCAATGCACAGAAGTAAAAATACAGGATTTTGTTTTGAAAAACAAAACTAACTGAGTCACCCATTCTGCAGTTATGGAATATCGTTTTTAGACCTCAAAGAAAAGTCCCTGATTTAGGAGAAAGGGATTCTCAAGACCACATCTCAATAAATATTTCTTAATAATTCAGAAAAGGGAAGGAGTGAGGAAGGTGAGGCAAGGAGAGGAGAGGGAGAAAAAGAGCATTCCTTTGTCGTAAATACTTCTTTTGCTAGGAAGGATATAGAAGTAGCCCACCACCAGCCACTACCCAATAGTTTATGGAAACTTCAGCAGGTCACCTAACACCCAAAACCCTTGGATCACAGGCAGTCTGTGATCTCGTCCACTGGTTAACTTCTTCCTGTTTCTGTCGGCTTGTGCATGAGCCTTCACTGATTATTTGTCTTTGAACATATGAAAAAATGTTTTAAACATCAGTTTTCTCATATCAAGAAAGCTTGCGACTTCTCCAAAACACCAAGGACAGCAAATATAGAGTCTGCAAAATGCAGTCAATGAACAAGTATTGTGAAACAAATTAAAAGACTATAAAACACAAATATGTTTTCCATAAAAAGGCAACATCCTGGAGGAGGTGGGCGCTGTGCTGGGATGGGTACTGATCTGGCAAGATCACGGCTGCAGGAGAACGGACAGTGAGGTACAGAGAGATGGAAGGCTCTTGGATTTGACTGATGATGCCTGGCAAGAAGACAAGCTGTCTTGTGAGGATGCTGCAATGCCACTGAATGAACTTCCTGCACCTGAAGAGGACGATGGTGGCACCACAGAAATCTTTTAAAGTACAAGAAATGAAGTGGACCAACTGGGCCTTATAATACCTCCATGAGAATGTTTCCCCCATAGGAAACTGATGTCTGGTTCCTTGTTCATGGACAGATTTTTTTTTTCTTAAAAAGGCAACATCCTGGGTGTTATAAGCTCTGGTTCATGGTTCAGGAGGTCTGAACATTGGTTTCATTTTTGCTATCAATTCACAGCTTAACTTTGAGAAAGATGCCTAGCATTCCTGATGGTCTGAAAAACAGTTTGTAAAAATGAGTCATGATTATCTGTAGGAACCAACAAACTGCTCCAACCCCATCCCTCTGGGTAGGGTAGAGTAGAAATAACACTGAGCTGGAAGATCTCAGGTAAATTACTTTCAGTCTCTGGGCTTAGTTTCTCATGTGTAAAATGAGGAAAGTTGGATGTGAATCCCTTTAATGTCCCGTGTTGAAAAGCCTAGGACACTGGGTTATAGGAGATTAAATGAGCACAACATCTTTTCTCTCCTTTGGACCCACAGTGATGGTAGTTTTGAAATCCCACACACATAGCTTCCAAAGTCGCCTGGGCACTGGGAGAGAGACAGCGTATGGAGGACCACTCCTGGTCATTCTGTACAGGCTAGATTTGGAACGGCACAGGTCACTTCTGCTTAACATTCCACTGGAGAGAATGGTGTTGTTTCCTGAAACTGCAAGGAAGCCTGGAATGTGCATAGTAGGAGAAGAAAATCTTTTAGTAGTTAGCTAGTAGTCTCTGCCACAAGACAATGGGAAAGAATTTAAGTGTGTCAACGATATGTGTAAGAAAAAAGAATACAGGGGCTTCCCTGGTGGCGCAGTGGTTGAGAATCTGCCTGCTAATGCAGAGGACACAGGTTCGAGCCCTGGTCTGGGAAGATCCCACATGCCGCGGAGCAACTAGGCCCGTGAGCCACAACTACTGAGCCTGCGCGTCTGGAGCCTGTGCTCCGCAACAAGAGAGGCCGCGACAGTGAGAGTCCCGCGCACCGCGATGAAGAGTGGCCCCCACTTGCCGCAACTAGAGAAAGCCCTCGCACAGAAACAGAGACCCAACACAGCCAAAAAAAAAGAATACAACTACCTGAACGGAAACTGGAATTAATGACTAAATGATAAACGACCAAAAGGTAAAAAAGGAACTGTGAACTAATGATTACTATCACATGATATTCTGAAAGATAAAACTATTCTGATTTTTTTTTAATCTAGCAAAGGAAAGGGTAATTAATAAAAGTCTCTATGGCTGTCTGCTTAAAAAAAAAACACCTAGGACACAAGTAATATGCCCAGATAAAATTAATCAGTTGTTTTCCTTCATCTATTTGATGCTAGCCTGTGTGGGTGTTAGAGCAGAAGTGGGAGGTTGACTTTGTAAAGTTAACACCCCAGAATTGCTTTCAAAATATAATTAAGTTGCTTGGCGGAAATCTTCCATTCAGAATCAAAGTACACTTAGAAGATATAAGATGTGGAATAAGTATTGTGCTTTAGTTAGATAAAAATGGCCAATGAAATGTGATTGTGCACTTTAATAACCAGTATTAAAAAATTCTTACAGTTTGCACTCTATGTTTAGGTAAGTGAACTTTTCTAAAAAATGTCCTTGCTGCCCCACTAATGTCTTTTGCATTTCTGTGTGAAAATGCTTATTTCTTTGCCCCAAGGAACCAGAGATATGTCATGTCAGCTTAAAATATGGTTGGTACAGGCCTCAGAGTGAGCCCCTGGTGTTTGTTTAAATAGGCCTTTTGATTCGCAAGCAATTAGCCATTCATGACATATGACACTGTAACTGATGTCATCAGAGCAGCTAATTAAGTGTACTTATGCACATGACACTCCATGATGCAAGGGACTCAAAGTACAAACATATTTCGTGGTTTCTGGATACCACAGACTTAATAATTTGGCTGGAATTCATCACAATCTGATTATGCATTTGGCAATGACCCCTTTGAAGAATGCAATCTGCTAGTTTCCCAAGAAATTTAATTTGGCATTCCTAGCCTTTTCTTTACTTTCTGCAATATTTCCTACACCTTCAATTAAATTAATCAGCTCTGCTACAGTCACTAATTTTTAGTGATTAACAAAAACAGGCCAGTGAGTTTGCTTTGAGCTTATTTCTATTTCAGCCTAAAGCAGAGGAAGTCTTGGGTAATGAGCAGCAGCTGAGAATTAGACCTGCCTGACTTGATCAGGACTGTGGCAAATATGCACGGTGATCAAGTGACATCTCCTCTATTTGCTCCATGACGTGGCTGGGAAATGTAGAAGGGAGCCCAGGGTCAGAGGAGGAGCCCAGGTCTGGAGATCAGGCAGATCTGCATTCAAGTCCCAGGCCCACAACTTACTAGCTGTGAGACCTCTGACAGTGGGCTGAATCTTCTGAGGCCCACCTTCCTTATCGGTAATTACAGATAACAACACATCCTGTGAAACATTTTTTCCAGAGTGGTGATATCAAACTGTACTCCCACCAGCAATGTATAAGATGAGCTCCCCCAATTCATCAACACTTGTATAGTCAGTCTTTTTAATTTTAGCCATTTTGGCATATTGGGGTATATCTCTTTGTGGTTTTAATTTGTATTTTTCCAATGACTAATGATGTTGAACACACTTAGTGGCCATTTTGAGATCTTTTTCTGTGGAGTACCTATGCAGGTTCTTTGCCCATTTTTAATTGCATTGTCTCCCTTTTTCTTATTTATTTTTAGGAGTTATTTATATATTTTGCATGTAAGTCCTCTGTCAGAAAGTATGTGTTTCAAAATCTTCTCCCAGTCTGTGGAGCATTTTCATACTTATGTTATTTTTTGATAAACAGAAGTTCTTAATTTTAATAAACACTAGTTTATAAACCTTTTCTTTTATGATTAGTGTTTTTTTGTGTCCAGTTTGAGAAATCTTTGCTTATCCCAAAGTACTGAAGATATTTTCCATTTTTTTTGTAAAGAAGTTTTTTTTTTTAAGTTCTAAAATTTAGGTCTATGACCCATCTTCAATTAGTTTTTATGTATGGTGTGTGATGTAGGAATTGTGGTTCATTTTTTTTTTTCTATAACCAAATCCAATTGCTCCAGCACAATTTATTGAAAAGAACATCTTTTGTCCACTGAATTGCAGTGGAGCCTTTGTCCTAAGTCAAGTGAACTATATAGGTGAGAGTCTGTGTCTGGATTCTATTCCACTGATCTAATTGTCTATGCACTAAAACTATGCTGTCTTGATTACTATTGTATTATAGTAAGTTTTGAAATCTGGTAGTTTAAGTCCTCCAACTTTGTTTTTCTTTAAGGTTTTCTTGTATATTTTAGATCCTTTGAATTTCCATATGAACTTCAGAATTAGCTTGTCAATTTTCCACCGAATAAACGGAATTTTGAAAAAAAAAAACAAACCAATTCCTGCTTCAAAGAGTTGTTGGGAAGATTTAATGAAAAAAACTGGTACAATAAATAATAAGCTCACTACTAATGCCATCCCCCTTCTCCCTGTACCCCCATTTCCCACTTCCAGTACTTTCCATTGCTGTCTCCCTTCTTCCCTCCCTCCCTTCTACAGCTATTTCTCTTCATACTTCCTCTCATGCATTTTAGACACTATAACAGGCAAAAGACACTGCTCCTGCCCTCAAATACTTAGTATCTAGCGGGAAAGACAAGTAATAGGTACTTTTTTTTTTAACATCTTTATTGGAGTATAATTGCTTTACAATGTTGTGTTAGTTGCTGCTGTATAACAAAGTAAATCAGCTATATGTACACATATATCCTCATATCCCTTCCCTCTTGCATCTCCCTCCCACCCTCCGGGACAGCACGCGGAAGGAACCTGTAATTCAGTCCCAGAGCAGCAAAACTTAGGTCGAGCCGATGGGGAGCAGTGGGATATGAATGACAGAAAGCTTGTACACAGCAGGAACATCACGCGTAAAGGCCCAGAGGCAAGAGAAGGCCTGGACCTGCAGGTAGTTCCGTCTGGCCAGAGGCAGGGCACAGAAAAGTGGTTGTCGGAACTTGGAAGCAGGCAGAAGCCAGAGCTTAAAGTACTTCGTAGACCTTGGTGAGAAATTTAAACTTTATCCAGAGAGCAATTTGGTGCAACTGGAGGGTTTTAAGTGGAGAAGAGGCAGGATACAATTTGAGCTTTAAAAAGACAAAGGAGGAGGAGGAGCTGTAGGAATTAGTCAAGATAGTGAGGCCAGATACAAAGCCTGTGAAGTACTCCAGGGAAAAAGGACGGCAGCTAGAACCAGAGTAGGCAGAATTTCTATTAACCCTTCTTGAAACTGAGAACAGCCTGGAAACTTCTGTGAAGTTTCTAGCTAGTCAAATAGGCTTACCACTTTTCACACTTTGCTAGGTGTCAACAGTTTGTAAGCACGACTACTTGCTATTATCACTTATATATTTCCTTTGTGAGTCATGGTACGCAAGCTAGAATTAGGGTCCAACTATGGGGAACAGTATGGAGGTTCCTTAAAAAACTAAAAATAGAGCTACCATATGGTCCAGCAATCCCACTCCTGGGCATATATCCAGAGAAAACCGTAATTTGAAAAGGTACATGCACCCCAATGTTCATTGCAGCACTATTTACAATAGCCAGGACATGGAAGCAACCTAAATGTCCATCAGCAGAGGAATGGATAAAGAAGATGTGGTACATATATACGATGGAATATTACTCAGCCATAAAAAAGAACAAAATAATGCCATTTGCAGTGACATGGATGGACCTAGAGATTGTCATACTGAGTGAGGTAAGTCAGACAGAGAAAGACAAATATCATATGATATTGTTTAGATGTGGAATCTTAAAAAATGGTGCAAATGAACTTATTAACAAAACAGAAATAGAGTCACAGATGTAGAAAACAAAATTATGGTTACCAAGGGGGAAAGGCAGGGTGGGGAGGGATAAATCGGGAGATTGGGATTGACATATACACACTACTATATATAAAATAGGTAACTAACAAGAACCTACTGTATAGTGCAGGGAACTCTACTCAAAACTCTGTAATGACCTATATTGGAAAGGAATCTTAAAAAGGTGGATATATGTGTATGTATAATTGATTCACTTTGCTGTACAGCAGAAACTAACACAACATTGTAAATCAACTATAGTCCAATAAAAATTAATTTAAAAAATAGAGCTGGGGTCCAGCTGATGATTGCTGTGGAGTCCGTCCCCTTCCTCAGTGGTGACCAATGTCTTATTTCTATGCTAGGAGAGCCTTCGTCACAAAATTACCTTCAAACCAAACCAAACAGAACAAAACAAGAAACGTGACTAGCCTTCTAGAGAATCTATTTGATTACAGTTAAGATTGTACGTGCGTGTGTGAAGGGGGAGACTGTTTCATGAAATATAACCTTGCCACTGAAATGACCTTCCCTAACTACTGCTGCTATGACTTGGGAAGACCCATTAGTGTTGAACAAAACATGCCACATCAACGCAGTTGAAGGGGAAAGTAGTTGAAGAATTCTAATATCTTAGGAAATGTGCCGACCCTGACATTCTTATGAGAAACTCGGGCATTTTAGAAGCAATTACTCTAACTTACAATTTTATTAAACTTCAAATTAGAAGGAATTACTCTTTGGAAGTACAAAATAAGAAAAAAGAATCGTACACTTATTCATCTTGAAAAACAGCTTGCAAATAAAAGAACTTTTAAAAAACTTAACAAATGGGGCTTCCCTGGTGGCGCAGTGGTTGAGAATCTGCCTGCTAATGCAGGGGATGCGGGTTCGAGCCCTGGTCTGGGAAGATCCCACATGCCGCGGAGCAACTAGGCCCGTGAGCCACAACTACTGAGCCTGCGCATCTGGAGCCTGTGCTCCGCAACAAGAGAGGCCGCGACAGTGAGAGGCCCGCACACCGCGACGAAGAGTGGCCCCCGCTTGCCGCAACTAGAGAAAGCCCTAGCACAGAAACGAAGACCCAACACAGCCATAAATAAATAAATAAATAAATAAAATTAAAAAAAACAAAAACAAAAAAAAACTTAACAACGGAAAGGTTTGCAGAACTGACATTTGGCACGTGGAACTGATGTTTAAAATGTTTAACTGATGCTTAACAATGTGCTGTAGATCCACATAAATACAGCAACTGCTGGTTATTCAGAGAGGAGCATGAGTGAACAGCAGGAGGCATCTTTTAACACCAGCCATTTTTTAAATTATTTGGGCTCACAATACTTCTTTGCCAGAGAGCAATGCAGTGTGAAACCAATCCAATGAAACCAGATAGATTGGGACACCGCTACTTCCATATTTTTACCAAGCATTCAACATGCAGGCATCATCTGAATTCCATGGTTCAAGATCATAAATCCTCCTGTGAGGCTCATTTATCATCCCAAAGGGACAACTGCAAAAGAAAACACAACTGAATACTGTCAATCCATAAATGCTCATATGTTTGCATGGGACCTAACTGAAACAAAAAGAAACTCCCTTGTATTTTCTTCCAAATCCACCTCCATGCCTATAAAGGCCTTGAGAATGCAAATATATTTCTAAAAATGTTTCCACTTTTGTTCTCTTTTCTCACCTCTGACCATTTTATTAAACTACCATTTGTTGAGCGTCTATTATACAACATTCACTATGGTAAGCACTTTAAGTAGGATCTTACCTAATTACAACAATACCATGAAGGAGCTTGTATTAGTTTGCTAGGGATGCCATAACAAAGTAGTACAGACTGGATGGCTTAAACAACAGAAACTGTCTTATTTATCTTTTGAACTTGTTTGCATTGGTGTGGCCCAGCATTAATTGCCTCACAGTTCTGGAGGCTAGACGTCTGGGGTCAAGGTTGGCTCCTTCTGAGGACTGGGAGGGAAGGAGCTGTTCCAGGTCTCTCTCCTTGGCTGGTAGATGGGTGTCTTCTCCCTGTGCCTTCACAACGTCTTCCCTCTGTCCATGCCTGTGTCTAAGTTTCCTCTTCTTATAAGGTCACCATTCATACTAAATTAGGGTCCATCCTAGTGCCTTGTTTTAACTTAAGTACCTCTATAAACACCCTGTCTCCAAATACCATCACGTTCTGGGGTACAGGGGGCACAAATCAGCCCAGAACATAGGTATTATATTCCCATTTTACAGATGAAGAAATTTGGGCTTGGAAGGTCCAAGGCCAGAAAGAAAGTTGTGAAGTAAATATTCCTGTGGGTCTGTCTGATTCCAGAGAGCAAGCTCCTATTTGCCACCCTAAACTCCTCTCCAGCCCCAATCCTACCGCCTACTGTATCCCATCCCCCTCCATCCCTAGCCTCACCATAGGTATGAAAGGGCATCAGCTGATGAGGCAACGCAGAAAAATATTTTTCCACCAGGGATAATGGGAAATGTAAGCAAAGACACCTTGAAAGCTTTAATTTATTATCTACTTAGCATTGGATGGTAATAAGCATCTTAGAAACAGAATGTAAGAGAACTTGACCCTGCAATCTAGGATCTTTCAATTAATGATGGACAACACCAACGCAAACAAGTTCAAAAGATAAATGGTAAAAGCTGAATAAATGTCTACATTAACTAGATAATGAAAGGATTTCCACTAAACAAGAGCAAAGAGATAAAGTGGGGTCAGAAGGAAGTGGAGGGAGTTTCATATTTAGATTAGGCTGGCCTGAAGGAAATCTTCATCTCTCTTCCTGTTATTCAAGAACAACTGTGGGAAGGGTTTCGGGAGCCTCCGAAAACAGTTCAGTGTTCTCTCTATTTTTTTAAGCTCATTTCCATATTTTACACATTTTGCTCACTGCCTCAGCAATGTGTCACTATTACAAATTTTGTAAACACGGTTCTAAACAAAATGGCATAGTCAGAAAATTTCAGTTATTCAAGTCATAAAATTGAAGTCTAACATCAACTGTTATGAAAGTTTGATTCTATATTAAAACATCAAAATTAGCTGCAGACACATCTTGCTAAGTTTTTCAGTCACTTAGGAGCAAGTCAGGAAAAATCTGCAATATCCTTACCACTGTATAAGCACTAGTAAATGATCATTCTGAGCGCCTTACGTATATGAAATACGTCTTTAGAGTAAACTTCTGTTCCTCAAGTGACACAACATTAGCCACAGCTTTCTGGCTGAAGTTGGCTTCAAATGAAGTTTATGAATAAGGAAATGTTAGTCCATATCATGTGGGAAATTAATTTGGACAAAATTAAAAATTGATCACATACCTTTTTTTTTTTTTTTTTTTTTTGGCTGTGCTGGGCGGCATGCGGGATCTCAATTCCCCAACCAGGGATGGAATCCATGCCCCCTGCAGTGGAAGCACGGAGTCTTAACCACTGGACCGCCAGGGAATTCCCTTTTGATCATGTATCTTAACATCAAGGATGAACAGTGTAGATCTCTAAATATCAGTCCCACCCCTGGAGTTATCCACAGGACTATGAAGAATCAGAGGAAGGCATCTTTTAGCATCATCCCAATGAGTTACTTACATCGGAAACCCTGATTTTAGCCTGTATGTTTAGGGACGATCAATTTGAATACTCTTTTTCCCCTTTCTTTCATAAAGATTTGTCAAAAGGTAAGCATCTTTGGTCCAAGGCACAACCATTACCAAATAATAAAATTTCTTATAATGCAAAATTTGTCAAGAAAGTGTGGGTGCACACACACACACACACACACATTGAATTTTAATGCATTCAAGCCTAAGAAATGGCTTCAAGCTCAGGTGTATAAAGGAATATGATACACAACCGAGAACTGTAAAAAATAAAATCCAGAAACAGATGTCCAGAAGCCCTTTTCCTGGTTTCTTTGGGCGGGACTATATCTGGTGAAAAATTCAGCCCACTGAAAGGCCTAACAATATTTTCTTATCTTTGGAAACTATAGTGTTACCCTCAAACAATAATACACTGTCACTATTTTTCTTAATCCCACTTAAAAGGACAGTGACACAATTCCAATGCATATGTAAATAATTACTAAGCAGCAGATAATTATGCTCAAATCAATAGCTGGACAGTTGGGTTACTCTATGTCAAAACTCAGGCAATTCAATGAAAGCTCCCCTGAGGAATATTCTTGGTTGTTAGGGTGAATTTTGCTGTTACTTTTGCATTTTGATTGATTAATACACAATGCACCTTGGCATATTTTCTATTTGAAATGCAAAATGCTAGTAACACATGAGAAGACACAGTTGAATTCTCCTACTATTTCTTAATGGATTTTTTTTCTTTAATCTTTCAGAAACACAGCAGAAATGTTAGGTTTTGTACATTTAAAAAGACTTCACTTCAAAAATCTAAAAATAATATGCTGACCTAAAGTAGCATGACTATTTAAATGGACAGATGCATCAAGAAATTTCTAGCAAATTATTCCTTTAATAATATCAAAGAAAGAAGTTGATAGTAATTCTTGGAGAGGTATAAATATGACACTATAAAGTATACAGTTAATTTTAGAGTTTGCTATACTAGTTCTATATGCATTCACAGCGGACATTTATGTATTCTCTATGGGGAGAGTACATATAATGTTTGTTCACCTTCAGAGGGAATGGATTTTATACAGAAGAAGAAAAATGAGAAGGACATTCAGAACATTAAAACATATTTCATTGGGCAGTAGTGGAATCTGGTTCCTACTCCAGGTTCCTTATTCTGTCTTAAAAAGTTTGCCTCAATCTTACTAGTCTAGTGGGGAGAATTAGAACATCCTTTATACACAAGTGTTCCAATCTTCCTCTCCTAAATCACTGCTCACAAATCCCATCTCACTCTCTCAGTGCTGACAGCCATACTTTGTGATGTCTTATGCTGGATGCCTTGTGGGGATGACAATTTCATTTAACTGATGTGCTATCTCAACAAGACTGGTGACGTGATTCAGGGAGGTGACCCGAGCTCTACCAGTGGGTCCCCAAGGAGGAATAGGACAGTTTCCACCAAGTATCAATACCTCTGGTTTCTTGTCCACGGACAATTGCACTGATCTATGGTCCTATGGTAATGTGGACAACCACACTCTTTAAGCACCACTGACCACTGAATTTTTTTTTTTTTTTTTTTACTAAGTACAGGTTTTTTTTTTAATTAATTAATTTATTTTTGGCTGTTTTGGGTCTTCGTTGCTGTACACGGGTTTTCTTTAGTTGTGGTGAGCAGGGTCTACTCTTCGTTGCGGTGCACGGGCTCTAAGCGTGCAGGCTTCAGTAGTTGTGGCACATGGGCTCAGTAGTTGTGGCTCGTGGGCTCTAGAGCACAGGCTCAGTAGTTGTGGCGCATGGGCTTAGTTGCTCCACGGCATGTGGGATCTTCTCGGACCAGGGCTCGAACCCACGTCCCCTGCACTGGCAGGCGGATTCTTAACCACTGCGCCACCAGGGAAGCCCCCCACTGGATATTTTTATTTCATTCCCCCCCATTTTTTTAACAAAAGCTTTCTTCTTTCTCTATTGGCTACCTCATGGACCTCATGTCTTTTGATCTTTATTATTGTCAAACTTGAAGGGATCTAGTTATCTTTTTTTCCAAGGCCATCATCACACAGGAAAACAATATATTTTCCAACCTTCCCCACCCTACTTCCCCATAACTTGTCACAGCTCATTGTTCTGATTTGCAGTGGAAATATAACTTGTAACTGCCTACAAATTAACTATAGAATTTAAATTTCTCTTCCGGGATTGCTAGAGTAATCCAATCTATTTTGCTTCAATTTCTACTTGACATGAGTATTTAAATGTAATTTTTTCATTAAAGAGATGATGAGTGAAGAACATAATTTAATGGAGTTGTGCCTAATAAAATAAGAAGGGTTTGGACAATAATTAGTAGTAGGGATTTTTTTTTCCAGAAAATTAAATGTGCAGAGTTTCTGTCTGTCTCTTTTCGTAAGCAAGAGCCTCTGCTCTCTCATGATCCCTCTTGTAAAATATTAAAATTAAGCTGCTCCGAAAGAGTTGAATATAAGGTAGAAAAGCCATATACACATAGGTATGTTTTCAGGTATTGAAGTTTCAGAGGGGATTTACATCTTTTACACCAGCACTGCCCACGTGATGCTTTCTACTTCAGCGTCATCATGATGAAGACAGGTATGTTCCCTTGGAATGTGCTTATGATCCTGGCCTCAGTGGAAGAATGTTTTCCTTTCAATTCCTCTGAGCTACTATAAAAGCACCACCTTTTACGCTTCCACAGTATCTCTAAATTGTACTACTTAAAACAGTTGCTTGGCTATGATCTGTGGTCTCTAGCTGAGAAAAAGGAGATTGTGGTTTGGATTTTGTAGCTCAAATCTCTCGCTTATCACATCTCCCAAGTAAAAGAAATGAAAAAAGGCCAGAATAACCAGGCAATACGTAAACCAAGGTCTTCCATGCTCTGAGGTTTTGCTTGATTAAAGTGTGTTTGTGTGCAGAAATATGTTCCATCATTAACTAACATGTTTAACAGTAGGGTACTGTTTTAGCTCCGCAGACAATTCAAATAATTGAAATGCGGTCTTTCAAAGCCAAGTCTAAGATTAAATACTCAAAGTACAAGTGAATCAACAGACAAGCTGTTGTAACACACTATGGGTAAAAATACAAAACTCAAAGGACCAAAGTTCCCTTAAGGTCCTTTCTGAGTTCCCTATCCTCAATTTCTGGTTACTTGGCCCAAGGAAACAGGCTCCCTAGAATTCAAAATGGGAAAGAGGGAGGTCTGTATGTAGATGTAGATTTTCTGGGAAACACACACACACACACACACACACACACACACACACACACACACACACAAATAGACTATAAAATGCTTCTAAACCCTTAAAACATCAGAGGCCAGAAGCTCTACGGTCCAACATTAATGAGGCCAAACAATGAAACAAAATTAAGAGCACTTGCCACATCTACAGCAAGAGAGGTTGCATCCAACTGAACTTGTGATATTAAATACTAAACATCTGGCCACAAAGTGATGGATTTTCCTCTGTCATCTGTCCATGAACTCCAAAATTCTCTAGCTTTCCAATTCTTTTTTTTTTTTATTTTTTATTTTTGGCTGTGTTGGGTCTTTTTGCTACGCACGGGCTTTTTCTAGTTGCGGCAAGCGGGGGCTACTCTTCATTGTGGTCCACGGGCTTCTCATTGTGGTGGCTCCTCTTGTTGTGGAGCACGGGCTCTAGGTGTGCAGGCTTCAGTAGTTGTGGCACGTGGGCTCAGTAGTTGTGGCTTGCGGGCTCAGTAGTTGTGGCGCATGGGCTTAGTTGCTCCACGGCATGTGGGATCTTCCCGGGCCAGGGCTCGAAGCCGTGTCCCCTGCACTGGCAGGCAGATTCTTAACCACTGCGCCACCAGGGAAGTCCCAATTCTTTTATTTTTAACCTTGTTATCTCTCAGCAATAACCTTCACACACCATAATTTTCATTAGCATGCTTCATACCTAACTCTGTAGAAAATCTTTTATCACCAAACATATCTATTGTCTCTGCTCTATAAATCAGTTCAAACATATGTCACTTCTTATCTAGTATTCTGATCGTACTCATACGCTCACCAACCTCCCCAAATGCTCCACAGCTTCTCATCTACGGTTTCAAAATTTTGCAAAACTAAATCTTACCTGGGGGTCCCTTCCCATTTCCCATTCTTTAGCCAGATTCCTCAAGTCTAGTTATAATTTAGAAGCAAATGAAAAAACAAACTTCTCTATGTATTTCTTCCATTTAATCCTATATGTATTTTCTCCCTATTCATCCTATAAATAATTTTCTATTCTCTACTTCTCAAGCTCTGTTTTATTCAAAGTCAGCATGCAGTTGAGATCAACTGGGTTTTGGTAAGCATTTCCAGTGACACCTTGATTTGATTATCTAAAGATATATGATAGTAACATGGAATCAAAACCAAAATAAAATGAACCCTTCTATTTTAATACATATAATTCAGTTTTTAAAATATTTTATATCTTCCATATAATTATACGTTTTATCTAATGTGTATATACATGCTCATATATAATTTTGAAACTGCCACATATTACGGTTTATCAGCACTTACAAATATGTACAGCACTTATAAGTATGTAATTACTTTTATCTTACTCTTTAGTGAGGATGTTGAGATCAATGTCCAAGACCCCTTGAATAATGGTTTAATGTTTATTATAACAGTAAATGCTATTATTATCCCACTTCTACCTTCCCATGCAGAGGCCCCGGAAACAAGTTTCAGTGAAGTTTACAGAAAGGAACCAGCTCATTTTGTTTAGCTGAATATGTAAGATTCAAGAATCCTTTTCCACCAGCTAGAAACAATTATAACCAGGCACATTAACAAGACTCTTGCTTCCACCCTGATTTATCTTCCTTTTCAATCATATAATCTTTATTTAATGTCTTTAGGGCTGTGTTCTGCTGGCATTTGCTCTGGTTTGTTCTCCTAGTGAATTTATTAGCCAGGAATGTAATTTAATCTGTGATTTCAATTTCCCACCAGCAGATCACATTTGCCATTATCCTTCCTAATAATATTGTTTTAAAAATACGCCAGTTGCTCTCTACTTTGTGAGATCATAGAGTTCACACCAAGTCACTTTTCTAAAAGAATGTGATATATGCTTCTAATGTATACTGTTACTTCTAGATACCATCCCAGGGTAGCAGAATGACCACTCAGGTCCAGATGTTTGCTGCTATACAAGTAAAACACATGTGCACAGGGCCTGAGATGCAGAGGGAAATTTGGACCTGTGATGCCAGCTCACATGGGGAAACCTACCCAACACGGGGGTTTTAGAACATCATAAGGACAGGAGGAATGCCTGAATATCTGAAAAACCTGAATTTGAATTTCTAGACTCCTCTAGCATTTATATAAGACACATGGGGAAGGATCCCCTACCAGGTACCTGCTTTACCTTAAAAAGGTCCATGATCAAGCTTAATCTCAAGACCTAATTAACCAAAGCCTCAGTTTTCTCATCTCTGAAGAACACAGTGATTCTCAACCAGGATGCAGGATTGATTGGGGCAGATGTGTAGTTTGAAAAATTACATTTATCATTATAATATAATCTCACCTTTGGAAAAAAATTGTTGTTTTAATAATACAAACTAAAGAAATTGAAGGTTGAAGAAAATAAAGGCAAGGGATTTTCTTTTTTTAAAAAAAAGAGAGTCTGAGCTTAAAATAGCTGAAACACAGTGAACTAAGTTCTCTTCCAGATCTAAGACCTATGATTTCCCCCTCTAGAGAAGAGATCACTCAACTATCAGCATTTGGCTCTGAACATGGAAGGGCTGGTTATTTCCTGTAATTAGTACTGCATATCAGCAGTAATAATGAATTTCAATCTTGCTTTGATGAAATATAAAACATTTAATTCAAATATTAGTCAAACACACAGATAACACCAACATCCTTTGAGACCCTTGTATGACTTGGCTTCTTATAACCTCAAACAGCCCCAGAGTTCCCCAGACCTGCTAATCTTGAATCATGTAAATCACATCCTGAAATGTTTTAAAGAACTCACAACTTGCCAGTTAAAAACTAGCTAAACGATATGCATCCTAACATCGCTCCTGATAGAGGAATGAGCTTCAGACCAGCTTCACTGTGGACTATCTCCCCAGTGAATAAAACGTTTCACACTCAAACATTTAAGGCTTAAAGATTAGGACTCTTAGTTAAATGAATTAATCTGGTGTGAAAACTATTTGCATTTTTAACATCATCAGAATTTCTTTCACCCCCAACTGTTCAGTTCACTGCCTGTATGATTATAATTAGCAAGGGGGGGGGGAAGACATTTTATTCAATGCTAAATGGCATTCAAGAATTCTCAAAAGAAACACAGAACAAGTGGGTGGGGCTAAGGAGCCACAGGGCTCTTCTTAGAGAGAAGGTAAACTTTCTGCATGACGAAGTGTAGTCTCCTCTTAAAACAATTCATTTTTCCGTGTATCTCCAGTATTCAACTCATTCATGTGAATATTCTGGTAATATTTATCAAGCCCTTACTTTGTGCCAGGAATCACACAAGGTGATGAAGGATGCAAAGTCACAACCAACAAGAAGCGTGGCTGGAGGATGGGGTGGGAAAGTTAGTTTACCTCTGACTTTGGGTAAAGGAGATTCTGAGATTCTACCAGGAAGGTTGTTAGTAATCAGGTTCCGATGTATGCTGTCTCCAGCATCCAGGGGCCGGGGAGGACCAGGAAATCCTTCACAAGGATGGGCCTGAGCCTCCAACCTCCTCTAATAACACCTTCCCCGTGCTCCCCTGGCTCCAGCAGCACTAAGCTCCTTTCTGTCCCCTAAATATGCTGAACTGTGTTCTACCTCTCACTTACAGCTGAGGACCCCTCGGCTGAAAGACCCTGTGGGTGAGCGTCTCACTCTCCTTCAGTTGTCCGCCAGCAAGTTACCGCCTAGGAATCCCATACAACATTCTTTGAAATCTCCATCACATCATGATTCTCAATAATCTGATCTGTTTACCTGTTTACTGCCTGCCTCTCTCCACTGAAATATAAACGGAGTAAGAGCAGGGACCTCCTTTAGAAGACATCACATCGGAACTAAGTTGAAAACACAAAAACGAGTTAACTGGGGAACAAAGGAGAAAGGAGAGCAGTGCTTTCCAAGTACAGAAAACCCTACATACAGTTGGCCCTTGGTATCCACGGGTTCTGCATCCTGGGACTCAACCAAGTGTGAATCGAATATTCAGGAGAAAAAAAAAAATCCCAGAAAGTTCCAAAAAGCAAAACGTTACTTTGCCACGCTCTGGCAACTATTTACATAGCATTTACATTGTATTTACAACTATTTACATATCATTTACACTGTATGAGGTATTCTAAGTAAGCAAGATGATTTAAAGTATACAGGAGGATGTGCGAAGGTTGTATACAAATACTATACCATTTTATATAAGACTTGAGCATCTGTGGATTTGGAGGCTCCTGGAACCAATCCCCTGTGGATACCAATGGATGACTGTGTTTGTATGTATATATGTATATGTATTTATACATTCATTTATGCATAGATGTATGAAAGCACACGTTATTTTCTTTTATTTATTTATTTTTAGGATTACTTTTTTGAATTTTATTTATTTTTTTATACAGCAGGTTCTTATTAGTCATCAATTTTATACACATCAGTGTATACATCTCAATCCCAATCGCCCAATTCTTCACACCACCATCCCCATGCCCCCACAGCTTTCCCCCCTTGGTGTCCATACATTTGTTCTCTAGATCTGTGTCTCAACCTCTGCCCTGCAAACCCGTTCATCTGTACCATTTTTCTAGGTTCCACATACATGCGTTAATATATGATATTTGTTTTTCTCTTTCTGACTTATTTCACTTTGTATGACAGTCTCTAGATCCATCCATGTCTCAACAAATGACCCAATTTCGTTCCTTTTTATAGCTGAGTAATATTCCATTGTATATATGTACCACATCTTCTTTATCCATTCGTCTGTCGATGGGCATTTACGTTGCTTCCATGACCTGGCTATTGTAAATAGTGCTGCAATGAACATTGGGGTGCATGCGTCTTTTTGAATTATGGTTTTCTCTAGGTACATGCCCACTAGTCAGATTGCTGGATCATATGGTAATTCTATTTTCAGTTTTTTAAGGGACCTCCATACTGTTCTCCATAGTGGCTCTATCAATTTACATTCCCACCAACAGTGCAAGAAGTTTCCCTTTCCTCCACATCCTCTCCAGCATTTGTTGTTTGTAGATTTTCTGATGATGCCCATTCTAACTGGTGTGAGGTGATACCTCATTGTAGTTTTGATTTATATTTCTCTAATAATTAGTGATGTTGAGCAGCTTTTCATATACTTCTTGGCCATCTGTATGTCTTCTTCAGAGAAATGTCTATTTAGGTCCTCTGCCCATTTTTGGACTGGGTTGTTTGCTTCTTTAATATTGAGCTGCATGAGCTGTTTATATATTTTGGAGATTAATCCTTTCTCTCTTGATTCATTTGCAAATATTTTCTCCCATTCTGAGGGTTGTCTTTTCATCTTGTTTATGGTTTCCTTGGCTGTGCAAAAGCTTTTAGGTTTCATTAGGTCCCATTTGTTTAATTTTGTTTTTATTTCCAGTACTCTAGGAGGTGGATCAAAAGAGATCTTGCTGTGATTTATGTCAAAGAGTGTTCTTCCTATGTTTTCCTCTAAGAATTTTATAGTGTCCGGTCTTACATTTAGGTCTTGAATCCATTTTGAGTTTATTTTTGTGTGTGGTGTTAGGGAGTGTTCTAATTTCATTCTTTTACATGTAGCTGTCCAGTTTTCCCAGCACCACTTATTGAAGAGACTGTCTTTTCCCCATTGTATATCCTTGCCTCCTTTGTCATAGATAGTTGACCATAGGTGCGTGGGTTTATCTCTGGGCTTTCTATCTTGTTCCATTGATCTATGTTTCTGTTTTTGTGCCAGTACCATATTGTCTTGATTACTGTAGCTTTGTAGTATAGTCTGAAGTCAGGGAGTCTGATTCCTCCAGCTCCGTTTATTTTTTATTTTTTTTTTTTTTTTATTTTGGCTGCGTTGGGTCTTCGTTGCTGCGCACGGGCTTTCTCTAGTTGTGGCGAGTGGGGGCTACTCTTCGTTGCGCTGCATGGGCTTCTCATTGCAGTGGCTTCTCTTGTGGCAGAGCACGGGCTCTAGGTGCGCGGGCTCATTAGTTGTGGCGCACGGGCTTAGCTGCTCCGTGGCATGTGGGATCTTCCCAGTCCAGGGCTCGAACCTGTGTCCCCTGCATTGGCAGGTGGATTCTTAATCACTGAGCCACCAGGGAAGCCCTCCAGCTCCGTTTTTTTCCCTCAAGACTGCTTTGGCTATATGGGGTCTTTGGTATCTCCATACAAATTTTAAGATATTTTTGTTCTAGTTCCGTAAAAAATGCCATTGGTAATTTGATAGGGATTGCATTGAATCTGTAGATTGCTTTGGCTAGTATAGTCATTTTCACAATATTGATTCTTCCAATCCAAGAACATGGTATATCTCTCCATCTGTTGGTATCATCTTTAATTTCTTTCATTAGTGTCTTATAGTTTTCTGCCGACAGGTCTTTTGTCTCCCTAGGTAGGTTTATTCCTAGGTATATTATTCTTTTTGTTGCAATGGTAAATGGGAGTGTTTCCTTAATTCTTCTTTCAGATTTTTCATCATTAGTGTATAGGAATGCAACAGATTTCTGTGCATTAATTTTGTATCCTGCTACGTTACCAAATTCATTGATTACCTCTAGCAGTTTTCTGGTGGCATTTTTAGGATTCTCTATGTATACTATCATGTCATCAGCAACCAGTGACAGTTCTACTTCTTCTTTTCCAAGTTGGATTCCTTTTATTTCTTTTTCTTCTCTGATTGCCATGGCTAAGACTTCCAAAACTATGTTGAATAATAGTGGTGAGAGTGGACATCCTTGTCTTGTTCCTGATCTTAGAGGAAATGCTTTCAGGTTTTCACCATTGAGAATGATGTTTGCTGTGGGTCTGTCATATATGGCCTTTATTATGTTGAGGTAAGTTCCCTCTATGCCCACTTTCTGGAGAGTTTTTATCATAAATGGGTGTTGAATTTTCTCAAAAGCTTTTCCTGCATCTATTGAGATGATCATATGGTTTTTATCCTTCAATTTGTTAATATGATGTGTCACATTGATTGATTTGCATATATTGACGAATCCTTGCATCCCTGGGATAAATCTCACTTGATCATGGTGTGTGATCCTTTTAATGTGTTGTTGGATTCTGTTTGCTAGTATTTTGTTGAGGATTTTTGCATCTATATTCATCAGTGATATTGGTCTGTAATTTTCTTTTTTTGTAGTATCTTTGTCTGGTTTTGGTATCAGGTGGATGGTGGCCTCATAGAATGAGTTTGGGAGTGTTCCTTCCTCTGCAACTTTTTGGAAGAGTTTGAGAAGGATGGGTGTTATCTCATCTCTAAATGTTTGATAGAATTCACCTGTGAAGCCATCTGGTCCTGGACTTTTGTTTGTTGGAAGATTTTTAATCACAGTTTCAATTTCATTACTTGTGATTTGTCTGTTGATATTATCTGTTTCTTCCTGGTTCAGTCTTGGAAGGTTATACCTTTCTAAGAATTTGTCCATTTCTTCCAGGTTGTCCATTTTATTGGCATAGAGTTGCTTGTAGCAGTCTCTTAGGATGCTTTGTATTTCTGCGGTGTCTGTTGTAACTCCTCCTTTTTCATGTCTAATTTTATTGATTTGAGTCCTCTCCCTCTTTTTCTTGATGAGTCTGGCTAATGGTTTATCAATTTTGTTTATCTTCTCGAAGAACCAGCTTTTATTTTTATTGATCTTTGCTATTGTTTTCTTTGTTTCTATTTCATTTATTTCTGCTCTGATCTTTATGATTTCTTTCCTTCTGCTAACTTTGGGTTTTGTTTGTTCTTCTTTCTCTAGTTCCTTTAGGTGTAAGGTTAGATTGTTTACTTGAGATTTTTCTTGTTTCTTGAGGTAGGCTTGTATAGCTATAAACTTCCCTCTTATAACTGCTTTTGCTGCATCCCATAGGTTTTGGATCATCGTGTTTTCATTGTCATTTGTCTCTAGGTATTTTTTGATTTCCTCTTTGATTTCTTCAGTGATCTCTTGGTTATTTAGTAACGTATTGTTTAGCCTCCATTTGTTTGTGTTTTTTACTTTTTTTCCCTGTAATTCATTTCTAATCTCATAGCGTTATGGTCAGAAATGATGCTGGATATGATTTCAGTTTTCTTAAATTTACTGAGGCTTGATTTGTGACCCAAGATGTGACCTATGCTGGAGAATGTTCTGTGCACACTTGAGAAGAAAGTGTAATCTGCTGGTTTTGGATGGAATGTCTTATAAATATCAATTAAATCTATCTGGTCTATTGTGTCATTTAAAGCTTCTGTTTCCTTATTTATTTTCATTTTGGATGATCTGTCCATTGGTGTACGTGAGGTGTTAAAGTCCCCCACTATGATTGTGTTACTGTCGATTTCCTCTTTTATAGCTGTTAGCAGTTGCCTTATGTATTGAGGTGCTCCTATGTTGGGTGCATATATATTTATAATAGTTGTATCTTCTTCTTGGATTGATCCCTTGATCATTATGTAGTGTCCTTCCTTGTCTCTTGTAACATTCTTTATTTTAAAGTCTATTTCATCTGATATGAGTACTGCTACTCCAGCTTTCTTTTGATTTCCATTTGCATGGAATATCTTTTTCCATCCCCTCACTTTCAGTCTGTATGTGTCCCTAGGTCTGAAATGGGTCTCTTGTAGACAGCATATAGATGGGTCTTGTTTTTGTATCCATTCAGCAAGCCTGTGTCTTTTGGTTGGAGCATTTAATCCTTTCACATTGAAGGTAATTATCTATATGTATGTTCCTATGACCATTTTCTTAATTGTTTTGGGTTTGTTTCTGTAGGTCCTTTTCTTCTCTTGTGTTTCCCACTTAGAGAAGTTCCTTTAGCATTTGTTGTGTAGCTGGTATGGTGGTGCTGAATTCACTTAGCTTTTGCTTGTCTGTAAAGATTTTGATTTCTCCATCAAATCTGAATGAGATACTTGCTGCGTACAGTAATCTTGGTTGTAGCTTCTTCCCTTTCATCACTTAAAGTATATCATGCCACTCCCTTCTGGCTTGTAGAGCTTCTGCTGAGAAATCAGCTGTTAACCTTATGGGAGTTCCCTTGTATGTTATTTGTCGTTTTTCCCTTGCTGCTTTCAATAATTTTTCTTTGTCTTTAATTTTTGCCAATTTGAGTACTGTGTGTCTCGGCATGTTTCTCCTTGAGTTTATCCTGTATGGGACTCACTGTGTTTCCTGGACTTGGGTGGCTATTTCCTTTCCCATGTTAGGGAAGTTTTTGACTATGATCTCTTCAAATATTTTCTCTGGTCCTTTCTCTCTCTCTTCTCCTTCTGGGACTGCTATAATGCGAATGTTGTTGCGTTTAATGTTGTCCCAGAGGTCTCTTAGGCTGTCTTCATTTCTTTTCATCCTTTTTTCTTTATTCTGTTCCACAGCAGTGAATTCCACCATTCTGTCTTCCAGAATGAAGACAGAATGTCATCCGTTCTTCTGTCATCCGTTCTTCTGTCTCAGTTATTCTGCTATTGATTCCTTCTAGTGTAGTTTTCATTTCAGTTATTGTTTTGTTCATCTGTGTTTGTTTGTTCTTTACTTCTTCTAAGTCTTTGCTAAACATTTCTTGCATCTTCTTGATCTTTGCCTCCAATCTTTTTCCGAGGTTTTGGATCATCTTCACTATCATTATTCTGAATTCTTTTTCTGGAAGGTTGCCTATCTCCAATGCATTTAGTTGTTTTTCTGGGGTTTTATCTTGTTCCTTCATCTGGTACATAGCCCTCTGCCTTTTCATCTTGTCTATCTTTCTGTAAATGTGATTTTTGTTCCACAGGCTGCAGGACTGTAGTTCTTCTTGCTTCTGCTGTCTGCCCTCTGGCGGATGAGGCTATCTAAGAGGCTTGTGCAAGTTTCCTGATGCGAGGGACTGGTGGTGGGTAGAGCTGACTGTTGCTCTGGTGGGCAGTGGTCAGTAAAACTTTAATCCGCTTGACTGCTGATGGGTGTGCCTGGGTTCCCTCCCTGTTGGTTATTTGGCCTGAGGCAACCCAACACTGGAGCCTACCTGGGCTCTTTGGTGGGGCTAATGACAGACTCTGGGAGGGCTCACGTCAAGGAGTACTTCCTAGAACTTCTGCTGCCAGTGTCCTTGTCCCCACAGTGGGCCACAGCCACCCCCCGCCTCTGCAGGAGACCCTCCAACACTAGCAGGTAGGTCTGGTTCCGTCTCCCCTGGGGTCACTGCTCCTTCCCCTGGCTCCCGATGCACACACTACTTTGTGTGTGCCCTCCAAGAGTGGAGTGTCTGTTTTCCCAAGTCCTGTCAAAGTCCTGCAATCAAATCCCACTAGTCTTCAAAGTCTGATTATCTAGGAATTCCTCCTCCCATTGCCAGACCCCCAGGTTGGGAAGCCTGACGTGGGGCTCAGAACCTTCACTCCAGTGGGTGGACTTCTGTGGTATAAGTGTTCTCCAGTTTGTGAGTCACCCACCCAGCAGTTATAGTATTTGATTTTACAGTGACTGCGCCCCTCCTTCCTTCTCATTGTGGCTTCTCCTTTGTCTTTGGATGTGGGGTATCTTTTTTGGTGAGTTCCAGTGTCTTCCTGTCTATGACTGTCCAGCAGCTAGTTGTGATTCTGGTGTTCTCGCAAGAGGGAGTGAGAGCACGTCCTTCTACTCCACCATCTTCGCACACAGGTTATTTGCTTTGAGATAGGAGGCTTAAAATATTTTTCTCTCTTATTCAATCTCTGTTCCAGTGGCCTTGTTATTGTCTAAGATACCCACCGACAATGGCAAGACTGTTTAATGGAACACGCACTGCCTGGAAATTCCACAGTGACTGTTTTAGGTACATTAACTCATAGAATCCAATCCACCTTAAAACCCCACAAGGATAAAATGGATAACTAATAAGAACCTGTGTAAAAATATAAATACAATAAAATTCAAAAAAAACCCTAAAAAACCCATGAGGAGGGCGCTGAGATACAAAAAAGTGAAACAGACAGCCCACAGTCACTCCGCTCATGGAACAGAGCCAGATTTTCAGCACAGGCTGGGCAAACTCTAGAGATCTCAACTACCAAGCTGGACACCTCTCCTTTTTATATTTGGGCACCGGAGGTTCCTAATAAAATGCCAGAATGTTATAGGGAGGGATGAAAACCAGAAGTCCCAGTCTGTATGCTGGGCTCAGATGGGGCAAATGGTAACCCATGTACCTGATTCATCATCCCTGCAGGTTGCTGGTGGCCAGTGGGGCCAGGGTGGCAGGAGCCCGGGTGCTGGCCTCAGGCCCTAAGTGCCTGTGTGTCACCCCAGGATGCCTGCACAAATGCTGTCCTTTCCTATGTCTGCTATTTTGTGAAGAAGGGTGAGACAGACTGGCTGAGCCATCGTTTGACATTCAGAACTTAGCGCAAGTTGACTTGTTGAATTGGGTGGGTACCAACTGAGCAGCACAGAACAGAGCACAAACCCGCAGTGGAGCGTGAAGGGAGGAGCAGAAAAAATGAGTTCAGAGGGTGGAAGGGGCAGATATACACGTGAGGAACCTGGGAGCATGGGGTGGAGGGAAGAGGTGAGGCTAGCGAGCTCAGAAAGAACTAGGTCCCTCAGTGAACCCCACAAACTGCCTGCGTGCCTCTCCACGGGTCCACCAGCTAGTCATCTTCATCCGAAACCAGAGTCGTGTATGGGCATGTCATGAAGAAAATTCTGCCTAGTTTCTCTCAACTGGGAGGTGTTAATTTGATACTTGTCAGATGATATGGAAAATAAGGAAGAGATTAATTAAGGGAAGCAGAAATTTTCTCTATTCTTCTAAACACTTTTGGATTATTTGCATAATATACAGAAGAATTATTATAAGAAATCTGAGTATATATATGTATATATGTGTGTAAATATTTACATAGTACCCCTCTTCTTAATGTACCTGGTGTGCCCTCTGCAAACTTCCCACCTGGCCCTTATTACAGTTTGTGGTGCTTATTGGCCTTAAATCCTCTGGGACAAGGACCCTGTCTCGTTCATCTTTGTAGGCTAGTAGCTAGCACAATACCTAGCACACAGGAGATTCTGAGTAAATACTGGATGAGTAAGTGAATGAAAGAACGTCCATAGGGTTTTTTTTTAAAGACATAATGCAAGTTGAAAGAACTGAGTTATATTCTTTGTTTCTATTGGCAGGAACTTTAAATGGCAATATATTATCATTTACTTATGAATGTCCTGATCCACTTATTACACTTGCCCTGCATTCTCTAGCTATCAGGAAGCAAAACTATGGAAACACCTAAATTATCACCCAAGATAAGGAACAATTTGAACGCATCTGCGCTATTGGTCTAAGAATAACTCAGGCATTTTGATTTTTAGAAATTTTATGGTAAAACATCCTAGAAAGTTAAAGCTGATCTCTTTAAAAAAAATTCCCAAGAGGAAATTTATCTGTGATAATATTTAACTAAACAACCAGGAAATGTGAATTCAACAAGTCATAGAGGGGCTTCCCTGGTGGCGCAGTGGTTGAGAATCTTCCTGCCAATGCAGGGAACACGGGTTCAAGCCCTGGTCTGGGAAGATCCCACATGCCGCGGAGCAACTAGGCCCGTGAGCCACAACTACTGAGCCTGCGCGTCTGGAGCCTGTGCCCCGCAACAAGAGAGGCTGCGATAGTGAGAGGCCCGCGCACCGCAATGAAGAGTGGCCCCCGCTCGCTGCAACTAGAGAAAGCCCTCGCACAGAAACGAAGACCCAACACAGCCAAAAAAAAAATTAAAAAAAACAAAAAACAAGTCATAGAAGCTTCTATTCATTGTCCAAGGAGGACAAATGCAACATCCTTCCTTATTTAAATGCCTAGAGTCCTCATATTTCTTTCACGGGTCAAATTCGCTCTGATTTCCAGGGCAGTAAAAATGTAAGAGGGAAAACACCGAGGACAGAAGAGTGATGTTACGTAGCCTTCAAAATCCAGACTGTGACAGAACTTTGAAGTGGATGTGAGACTTTTCTATTATGGGCTGTTATTTACAGCTGCTCACTTCCGCCTTTCAGAATCATTTTCCAGATCGTCAAACATAAATCTCTTATAATCAAAATGCTTTTTCTTGACTACTTACTGATTCAGGATTTCAGAATTCCCTGGATATCACTACAGAAGGAAAAATCTTTTTTCACAGCTCTGATATTACATAATATTACCTAAAATTTCTGTCTCCTGTTTGGTAACACAACACACGCTGACTGAATACATCAAACCGCGTTATTATTTTTCCCACTAAAATATTATGTTTAATGAAGACTCCTGGCCTTTCACAATCAAGGCAGGCACGGTAACCACCAACCTGTCACATTCCATAAACAAAATCATAAATATTGGGGGAAATAAACGCCAATAAGTTTGTGACAGATGACGCCAATCACAAGGGGCCACCTCACAAGGAAATCATGTGAAAGATTTTGTCTTCGTCACCTTTCATGATAAATTTATCTAATAAAATTGAAAGGGCGGAATATAAGAAAAAGGAATTATAGGTTAATTGTTATCACATTACACTTTTAAAATGTTATCCCGCTTGGTACCGCTTAACAGATGCCCCTCAGCAAACTGTCACAAGTGAACAAAGAACTTTAATTTGCAGAGGAACCAACTCCACGCTATATTAATAAAGTCACTTCTTGTTGTCTCTTAATAATGAGCTGTCAGATGGCTTGCTTTGATTAAAACAACAAACTTCCTGGTATGAAAAGGCCTGTTCCATGTGATGCTGCCCGCTTCCTCTTGTATGGGATGTTCCGCATCTTTCTGACTTGCACGCTAACCTGGCTTTGATTCACCTTCCATAAAGTTCACTCTTGAAATCTTTAAAAATCATCCCCCAAGCTGCATGAATCGTGGCCTTCTCACAACCAAAGTCGTCATCCTGTCCTGTTATAAATAGATTATTATTTATCAAGACCAGATTTCAATCTCCGGTTGAAGCCTTCTCTTTCTCTCTTCCCCTGGGTGCCCCTTGTTGCCCTGGGGGCAGGACACGGAGCTCTGCAGCATATTGCCTTATGAATCTTCCTCAAGTACCCAATTATACTGCTGCAGAGGCATGTCAGTGTCCTGACAGCTGCGAGCCACGTGCCGGCCCTGCTGTCAGAGGTGAAAGACGGCCCCGCACCCCTGTTCCTCACTGCATTTCCATTATAACTCGGACCTGGAGAGGCGCGCACACTGAACGGAGTTCGTTAGGGGTGCCACGGAGGTCAAAGACTGCTTAGAAGAAAAGGCTGAGGTGAAAATTAAAAACAGGATAAGTGCCAGGGTAGTCCAGACAGGTGCTGGTGCTACGATAGCAGAATAGCACGCCGCCTCTCCCAGGGCCCACGGAGCTATTGTGGGAGAGCCGCACTTGGGCTGATTTTAATTGAGATCAATTTCACAAGTACCATCTTCTGGAAAGTCCTTCAACTGATTGAAAACCAAATGAAGCTTTTGTAAGTGTCGACAGGTTTTTCTGCAGTCTTCCCCTCACTCTCTCCCCAAATCGATGATATTCTGAACTTTTGGAGATTCTGTGCTAAAGAAAACAGCAGTTATTCTGGGCGATCTCCATATATACATTTTAAAATAATTATTATTTGTGCAGTACTTTTGTGAACCTAACCTGTCACTCTAATTATTTGTCAGCAGCAACATTTATTGGTGGGTCAGAAACACTCAAGTCCCCCAAAATTCTACCTAGACAGCAGCCTCTCTAAAAACTCAATGATTCCACTTGGGGTCCACAGGACCAGCACTTGTGTTCCTGGCTGATTATGTCTTAAAAGGGTTTGGTACATGTAGTTACCGTTTAGAAAGGATGGTCTTGGGCTCATACTTATCCAAATGAGTATAAAAATCACTTGTGTCATAATGATGATGTCACTTAATAACTAAGAACATATCACAGTTATGCAGGTGTAAGACCTTTTGGTGTTTAGCCTAATGTAAGACTCCACACATGACAGACTTCTCTCTATTTTAAAAAACTGCTAAATAAACGGTTACTCCAGTAACAGACAGAAGAAGGCCCTGAAACAAGAGAAAACCCACACTACAGGGAATTCTAAGAGTGATGGTAAACAGTTCCTTGTATTGAGACCAGAGTAAGAAGACAATTTCTCTTTAAATGCATCATAATGAATTTAAGATATAAAACACAAAGAGATTACTTATTATAAGGGTTGTGCAGGGTTGAAATAGAGTGTAGTAAAGACAGCCATAGCTATTCTCACCTAGAGAATTTTATGAACAATGAATGAACAAACACATGAGGTGTGGCTCTAAAGTATGGAAAGTTCCTTTTTATACGAGGACGCTAAAATTTCCCTATTTCAATAAGTTATCATCTCCTTCAAATAATCACTCAAATAGTGAGCCCAAGGTTCAAGTGACATTGTATGGGTAAATCACGAGGTTTAGTACCTGGTATGCAGTCGGAGGGGTGTGCGTGTGTGTGTGTGAAATATATATATATATACACACATATACATAAGTTATATATATGTAACATACATCCTATTTGTATTTGAAGACAATATATTTATTCCAGTGAAGCTGCAACTGATCTAAAGGCAGTGGTTTTGAATTCCCTCTGAATTATTTTCAGAGCCTTTGGCACCTTCTCTTTAGCAATATTTACGTAGTGCTTAACATCTGCAAAAAACACGCTTAGATAAGTTGGAAAAACTTCCTATGATAGTGGCCTTGATTTCTGGACAGTGCTGTCATTCAGAAGTGAGAGTAATAAAAGAGGCTCAAACAAGCAAGCCAAAATATATCATTTGGGGTCAAAATTGAGACATACTCTATCAAGCAAAGAGAGAGTTGCTTGGGCGACTTCCTGCCTAAAGGCAACTCCAAAAGAGGACTTGCAAGAGTAATGGTAGCTTCAGTAGAATAAACACGAAGCTTCCTGAGTGACTGCATTAAAACCCAACATGTATTTAGCCGTGTAGACACTGGGGGTTGTGCAATACACTTTTTCATTACTTTATAATCAAGCCTCATTCTTTTTTTTTTTGTTTGTTTTAAACTGAGCTCCAGAAGAACTGACCTTGGACAGAATGCAAGGTTCATGGCCATTGTATTTAGCTATTTTTAAAATTTTTGTTGGAGTATAGTTGATTTAAGATGTTGTGTTAGTTTCTGCTGTACAGCAAAGTAGATCAGTTATACATATACATATATCCACTTTTTTTTAGATTCTTTTCTCATATACGTCATTACAGAGTATTGAGAAGAGTTCCCTGTGCTATACAAGCCTCATTCTTATAGGTTAACAAATCTAGACTCTCTCAGTAAATCTGAACAGCTGAAAAAAAAAAATCAATAGATGTTTAGTGTACATGTTTATAGGTTGGAGACAAAGAGAGACTCTATTAGTTAGTGATTGCATAAAATCAAGAAATAATTACAAAAAGAGTGGCTGAGTTCTGCTAGGGAAGTCTTAAATATGTCTTTAATTATAGAAACCTGAGAGCTGGGAGGAGTCTTGGACACCATCTGGAATTCTAGACCAATTCTCTCATTTTCAGAGAGGAAACATAAAGTTCAGAGAAGTTAACTGCTTTGTCCAACCACATAGACTAAAAGAGGAAGAATGAAAAAATTGGATCAAAGTCTTATCCCAAATTTCCACTATATTTCATTGTTCTAGAAACAGGATTTAAAGAAGTCATAAATTTTTAAAGAAACTTTTCATTAAATACTAACACAAATAAATACCACTTTAAACACCCCTAGAGATCTTTAGCACCAAGAAACTAATGACACAATGACACTGGCCCATTGGTAGGAGTGTTTCTAGAGGAGATCTCTGGACATCAAAGTTCTAGAGCCTATTCCTCTTTATTCTGATTCTTCACTCACTGGACATTGCTTTAGGAGTAATCTGACTTCCTGTGGATGACTTCCTACAGGGGACAGAATGTGCTGGGAAGCCCATAAGAAAAACCTGCTTATCCACTTATAAAGTCTTTATAATTTTACAAGTGTATAATTGTCATTTTGGGTTAGATAGAAAAAGTACCTTTATTCATCAATTGTCAAAATTAGTTTTAATTTTTTCACACAAAAAGCTCATGTGAAAAAGTTTCTACAAAAAATAAATAAGTAACCCCCCCATCAGAAAGAACTATTTATAAATGTGGTAATTCATTTTCCCTTTTTAAACTTTGTGCTTTAGATTAAGTATGATATAGGTCAGCATTAATTTACAAATAGCTAAATAAATAACTAAAGTTTTTCATTAAAAAAAGCAATAAATGCACCAAGAGAAATGCCGCAAGGTTAAGTTTCACGCAGATACTCATTTGTACACTTGGAGAGCTATAATTTAGATTTCAAAAGATAGATAACCCTAATTTTCCTAATAATCAAATTATCTCATTTATTATGACACGAATATATTATGTTTACTTATATTTTAATAGGTATTCAATAACACTTCAACTGAAAGTACACATTCACTTGTTTTTTTTTTTGTGCCATGGGACATTCTGTAAGCAAAGAGATATTTTTAAATTTCTCTAAAAAATTACCATAAGCCCCAATTTGCAGATCTCGGCCAAAGTGTAACTATCAAGGAAATAGGAGTTTTTTTCCAAATCCCCCTCCCCCAAGATAGCACTCTTCTTCACATTAATGTTCCAAACAGAATAGCTTTTTAAGAGATGAAGGAAATGTAAAGATTTTGGATTTAATCTCATAAGCATCGTCCTATGAATTTGCCACATCCCATCCCACAGTTACATTTCATCAGAAAATTAAGTCATTCACTATCGTCCTATTTCCTAGAAAGCCCTGTAGCATCAAGAAACAGAATTATTTTTGACAATAAATGATTGATCTCCTAAAGCACCAAAATAGCTTCTCTCTTTCCAAAATTGCATTACTGCCATGTTAAATGTGTTACCATATAGATATGCTTGCAAAGACATCTGACCACCTAGGAAAAAACACCCCTTTGGTTGCTTCCTGTTTGATTCCATTAAATTTGACTGGGGAAGGAAAGAGAATTACCATACATAAGCACCTATGCTTTATATACATTGTCCCATTTAATGCTCCCACTAGCAATAAGCAAGGAACTGTCACCATTCTACACATACACTCAGAGTGCTTAATGAGATTTTTTTCCAAAGTGAGTAGCCTGTATGTCTTGGAGCTATGTCTGAAGCCCATTCTGTGCTGACTCCATTTCAGTACGAAACTAATTTCGAATCACTGTGTGGTAAACAGAGTTTGCCTTCAGCTTTCAGCACTTTGCAGGCTAAACACCTTGCCTTTGAGACCCTGGTTTTAGGCTTGCCCTCTCTCATTCACTGCCTTCATGTGAGGCCTTATTGACCCAGATATTCTGTCCTGCTCCTCTTTCCTGCTGACCCTCATTTTACTATAACCTGCTAGGACTCTCAACAAACTCCACCTCTTCAACTCAAGGCTAACCTAAGACACCAAACCAGGAGAATGTGACAAAGAAAGCCTACCCAAAGACATTCATGGGAAATGCACACTTCTGCTATTTAACATGTCATCAGCATAGAAAGAATTTCAGATCAATCACGATGACACCGGGAGCAAGCAGAGCTTTCTGAGGCCTCACAAGTTATATCGAGTAGATCTCTGATTAAGTGTCTCTTTAAAGAATGAAGCCAGAATTTCTACCTGTGGTGATGGTAGACTAACTTGTCACACACAAACTGTCCCACTTGGAACAATGTGAAAAGCTGGACCCCCTCACATTTTTTTTAAGCCTGGGCAGTTACCAAAGCAGTAAAGACTTGAGGAGCAAAATCCCTGAGACAAGCGAAGTTCCAAGAGGTGGCCTGTATCTGGCCTGGTCTTCCTCTCAAGGCACTTGATCAGGGACTGAGAAGCTGCAGAAAACGTCCACCAGTCCTAAAGAACAGGAATGGCAAAAATAGGATTATGAGGCCCACCGATTTTCAGTTGGGAAATCCTCCCCCCAACAAAGGTTCTACCCTAAGAACAGGGGTGAACCAGAAATAGGACAGCATTCACAAGGCTAAAAACAGACTCCAAATGAACTCAATCCTTCTTCAGATTAAGGTGAGATCCACCTAGCTTAACTCCTGCCCAAAGTAAAAATGCACCCTCTTTGGATAAAGATAGCTATCATTGAGAACCTCAAATTATTTCTACATCTTCCTGCACTACATTTGCCAATAAATAAAAAATTATCAAGAATATTAGGAGACAAGACTGAAAGAAGAAAAGACAAAGAATGGGGTTTTAAAACTATGTGTGTGTATATGTATGTGTATGCACATATATACATACATATATAAACACAGTATAGATGTCATTTTTCCAGAACTTATCTATAAATTCAATGCAAACTCAATCAAAATCCCAGTATGTTTATTTTTATTAAATCAACAGGCTGATTCAAATATTTACATGGAATTAAAAGGGGCCCAAAATAGCCAAAAATATTGTGAAGAAAAAGTTATTGTACTAGGGACCAAGACTTCTTAGAAAGCTATAGTAAGTAAAATAGTGTGGAATCAGTGGAAGGAGAGACACATATACTAATAGACATACTAGACCAGAAACAGACTCACACTTCTATGGGCATGATTTAAAACAAAGGTGATTTTGCACAGCAGTAGGGAATAGGATGATCTCTTTAAGGCTGGGTCAACTGGACATCCATATGCATATCTTGTTCTCTACTTTATCTCATAAAAATAATTCCATGTGATTATAAGTCTAATATGAAAGGCATTGTAACAATACAGCATTTAGAAGATAACATAGGAAAATACATTTATGACCTTGGAATTGGCAGATTTCTTAAACATAACATAAAAAGAACAAACTATAAAGGAAACATTTGATAAATTGAGCTACATTACATTGAAAAATACCTTAATGTACTGAACAGGCAAATCACAGAGTTGGAGAAGATATCTGAAATATATAATCAAAGAAATATGAATTCCCAGAATATATAAAGAATTCTTATATTTTCAATAAGAAAAAGATAATTTATCATTTAAAAAAGGGCAAAAGAGATGAATAGATACTTCACAAAAGAGTATGTCCATATAACCAATAAATATGGTAGTCCTCATTTTGCTGGGTTCTGGTATACAGAATTTCACCAGTCACCCAACAGCATAATGCAAATTTCAGTTACCACAGTTTATTAACTATAATTGCATGGAATGCAAACTTTGCTGGTAGCTCTTTAGTCCACAGATCACTAGGTGAATAACAGTTGTGCATCATGACCAATGACCAATCATGTCACTTTTTTCAAAGTCTGTCACTGATCGGTCACTGCACATCTGTTATTCAGTTCACACACAGACAGCAAAGCATGTAGTTGTGTTGCCTCCTTGTAGCCCAGTGATAAACCCACATGATGTTTTACAAAAATGGATAATCAACAAGGGTCAACTTAGAGGAAGCACAGACAAAAAAATTACAGAAAAGAAAAATTAAAGAAAAAATAAGAAGAGTGATAATATTGAAAGTGAAATTAAAAATAAATATAATTGGAATTTAAAAAGAAATAACTGACCATGGTAATGTGGACACTGTCACCATTTGAGAGACTAGATATGCAGCCAAAGGAACTCAGTGAAGGCAAATTTATCCATTTAAATGAGGAAAGAAGTGATGAAAAGGATTAAGATATCTCAGAGGAAGTGACTCCAGCAAAATACTTCAACATTGTAATGGAAGTTACTGACAGTGCAATATGCAATAGAAATAAAAGACATCCAGATTGGAAAGAAAAAATTATTTGCAGGCCACATGTTCATATATGTGTAAAAGCTTACAGAATAATAACAAGTCTACTAGAACTAATACATGAGTTTAGCAAGTTTGCAGATACAAGACCAATATATAAAAATCAATGATATTTCCACATATTAGCAATGATTGAACAATTGGAAATTGAAATAAAAAAATAACATTTATGATAACATCAAAAATATGAAATTCTAAGGGATGAATCTTACACAAAATGGGCAAGACCTGTACAATTTAAATTACAAAGTATTTTTAAGAGAAACTACTGAAGACTGAAATAAATGAAGAGATTGTTATGAGTTGGAAGACTCAGTATTAAGATACCAATTCCTCCCAAATTGATCTATAGATTCTCTGCAATCTCAAGTAAACTTATATGGAAATGCGAAGGACCTAGAAAATCCAAAGCAACTTTTGAAAAAGGAGAGCAATGTTGGAGTTATACTGCCTGATTTCAAATCTTATTATAAACCTACAGTGGTCAAGGTAATATGATACTGGCATCAAGACAGACAAATAAATTAATGGAATAGAACAGAAGAGCCCAGAAATGGACCCATGTTATATGGTCAATTGATTTTTGAAAAAGGTTCAAAGGTTCAATTCAAGAAAGAAAGAATAGTCCTTTCAAACCTCCTCTCCCTCCTCCAGTCAGTAGCTCTTCTTGCCTGTTTACTAGATGCCAGCCCCTGTATGCCAGCTGTTGTTCTGTACTACTGTACTTTTCAAGGTACTGTACTGTAAGATTAAAAATGTCTTCTTTACTTTTTGTGTTTGTTTTCTATGTATTATTTGTGTGAAAAGTATTATAAACCTATTACAGTACAATACTGTATAGCCAATTGTGTTACTTGGGTACCTAGGCTAATTTTGGTAGACTTATGAACAAATTGGACTTACGAATGCACTCTCAGAACAGAAGCCGTTCATATGTAGGGGACTTACTGTATCTGATAAGAGGTTAATATCCAAAATACATAAAGAACTCATACAACTCAATAGCAAAAAAACAAACAACAACAACAAGAAACAATCCAATTAAAAAATGGGCTGAAGATCTGAATAGACATTTTCCAAACAAGACATATAGATGGCCAACAGGTAAATGAAAAGACGCTTAAATCATTAATCAACAGGTAAATGCAAGTCAAAATCACAATGAGATATCACCTCACACCTGTTAGAATGGCAATTATCAAAAAGACAATAAACGAGTGTTGGTAAGGATGTAGAGAAAGAGGAACACTTGTGTTCTGTTGGTGGGAATGTAAATTGGTGCAACCAGTATGGAGGTTCCTCAAAAAATTAAACATAGAGCTACCATATGATACAGAAATTCCACTTTTGGGCATTTAGTCAAAGAAAACAAAAACACTAACTTGAAAAGATATACGCACCCACATGCTCACTGCAGCACTATTTACAGTAGCCAAGATATGGAAATAATCTAAGTGTATATCAATGGATGAATGAAATTGTGGTATATATGTGTGTGTGTGTGTGTGTGTGTGTGTGTGTATAAATGAAAACTTGCCATTTGCTACTACACAGATAGACCTTGATGGCATTATGCTAAGTGAAATAAGTCATACAGAAAAAGACAAATACTGTATGATCTCTTACATATAGAATTTAAAAAACAAAAAAAAACCCCAAGTTTGTAGATATATAGAACAGATTGGTGGTTGCCAGAGAAGGGAGTAGGGGTGGGAGAAATGGGTGAAGGGGGTCAAAATTATTATTTTATTATTATTTTGTACATTGATTATATATTGAAATGATAATACTTGGGATATGTTGGGTTAAAAAATATATTATTAAAATTTTAAATCAAAACAATAAAATTCTGAGAGATTAAATATATAAACTGGAATAAATACAAATTTTTAAAACTATTAGAAAAGAGTGTAAAAAATGTATTTATGATCTTTCTTGGCAAAGATTTCTTAAACCGGCACAAAAAGTACAAACTATAAAAGATTGTGAAGTTTCACTATATGAGAATTATAAAGGTCTATAGAGCTAAACAACTTAAAAAACAAGGGACTCACTGAAAGAAAATATTCATAAGATATAAAACAAATAAAGGATTAGCATCTCAAATATATAAAAAATTTCAAATGAATAAAGAAAAGTCTAATAGAAAAATGAGTCAAGTATATAAACCGACACAAACAGAAACAAATGTACCAATAAATAGATTTCTACTCAGTTGTATAAAGGAAGTGTAAAAGTGTAAATTTTACATAATTGACGTCATCTTCTTCATGAGCCTCTGTCTCACTGGTATGGGGGATTTGGGGTTGGGGGATGGAGAGTAGGGGTACTACTGACTTTCCACATAAGTGAATCTCAGCCATATTTGGTTCTAATTCACCTTCAGTTAACACAGGAAAAAAAAAAAAACGATCATCAAAGGAAGAATAATTATTTGATGCACAGTCCTTACTAAGGCAAGAAAGTAGACTGAAACATTTCAGAAAAAAATTTAACATTAGTTGAAATCTTCATTTTAACCAACCTATCAAAGAAACTAGAATCCACATTCCATGAGTACTCTGGTTAAACTATTACCTCATCTGTAAAATGAAAACTTTCCATTAGAAAGTTCATTCATTTATTTAGCAAGGATGTATTAAGTGCCTAATTTGTTTCAAAAGCTGGAAATACAGATCTGAACAAAACAAAGTCCCTGTACTCATATGACTTATAAGTTAGTAGGAGACATATCAATAGATATAAAGCCCCCCCCTAAAAGGACTCTGCTCTTAGAAATACATTATTATGCGAATGATGAAGAGATAAGCCACAGACTGGGAAAAATAATTGCAAATCACCTATATGATACAGGACTTTAATCCAAAATACATAAAGAACTCTCAAAACTCAATGACATGAAAACAAACAACCCAAGTTAAAAATGGACCAAGATATTTGAACAGACATTTCACCAAAGAATATATACAAATGCAAATACACACAAGAAGAGATGCTCAACATCATTAACCATTAGGGAAATACAAATCAAAACTCTAATGAGATTCTACTACAAACTTTTTTGAGTCTCTAAAATTAAAAAGTTCTCATCTGAAGCAACTGGAACTCAAACACCATCAGCGAGAATGTAAAATGACACAAGCGCTTTGGAAATCACTTTGGAAAACCGTTTGATCCAACCTTTCCACTCCTAGAGAAAGGGAAGCATCAGGTCTTACAAAACTGTGTACTTAAATGTTCATAGCAGCTTAGTTTGTAATAAACAAGCAATCCAAATGCCCAGCAACAGGGGCATGGATAAGCAAATTTTGGTGTTCATATACCCATATAATTGTGGTGTATATAGCCATACAATAGTATACGCAGTATTGCTGAATAATATTCATTAGTAAAAATCAATGAACTATTGATACACGCAGTAACAAACTTTGGGGGTGATGGATATGTCCACTACCTTATTGTGGTGATAGTTTCATGATTATATACTTATGTCAAAACTTATACAACTGTACACTTTAAATACGTTCAGTTCATTGTATGTCAAGTCTACTTCATGGAAGGTCTTTTGAAAAAAGGCTCAGACACCCATGCAAACTGTTCCCCTTTCACAAACTCCCATTTCTCAAACTGCCCTTTTATGCTTCTTTCTCCAAGCCAGGGCATCCTTATGCCGATTCCATCTTTACGTGTCTGAATTTGAATAAAACTGCTGATGAGGGCAAGGAACACATACAGATTAGGTCCTGGATCTTTCTGCCCACTAGAAAAGAGAGCTTTGATACGCTTTAAAAGAACAAAAATAAAAGTCTTAAAAAGGATGAAAATCATCCTGATTTATTACTCATGTTACAGTGAGTGATCTGGCAGGAAACAAAACCAGCAGTTAATCTGCCAAGCAGAAAGAATGCAATCCCTTTGTTGGTTTTTATGAAGCATTCGGCTGTTTTATGGTGGGAGTCTATCAAATTCAATACATTTTACATGATTGCAAATTCCTTAAAATAAGAAGATGCTCTAACAGCATAACAATGAAGGACTGTGGTACTTTGCACTAACAAATTCTGTCATTCTTTGTAAATTCTACTGTTTTATTTTTAATAGTAACAAGACACCAAATGCTATCAATGTTCTTTTAATATAAATGGATATATGTGCTTTGATGTGCATATGCAAAGATAAGAATTGCCTTGCCTTCTTCAGAACTGTAAGTCAGACATATAAAATAACATGAAGACAATCCGATGGGTAAAATCTTATAAATATCCAGGATAATTTACTATAAATTACACATTACCCTGCCCCCACCCGTACCCTTCAGCGGAGTAAATGCCCTTAACCAAAGATGTAGGAGGAGAACAGATGGTACCATTCCTTATCTTTTCTGCATAAACTCTGTTAACTGCAACCCTAAATGAAGCAGCTATTTTCAGGGTAATATAAGATGACACTGGGGATGAACCAGGAGTGCTTCAACTCCCAGGAACTAGCCAGGCCTGGAAGTGGCTTACTTGCTCACTTTTTGGTTGGACCTATAAGGTGACCATTTACAACACTCCCTGTTAGCTGTGACCCACAGCTCCTGTGCCCTCGCAGTGCCTCTGGGTGCTGACGTCCCTGTGGCCTGACCCCCGGCCCCTGGCTTCTCCTTGGACCATTTACCATGACTGGGCACCCTCCCTGCCTCCGCCATGATGTCATCCTGATTCAGAACTCTTCTGCTGCCCATCGCATCTCTGCCGCTCTGAGCACTTCATCCTCTCTGGGTTTTTTTAGTCTCATTCTCTGTGTTACATACTAACCACAGAATCAATCAAAATTTTCTTCTGTTTTCTCACGTTAAATGTAACTCAGTTTTCCTCAAGCTCGAAACTTATCCTCGGGAGTTCCCTGGTGGCATAGTGGTTAGGATTCCAGGCTTTCACTGCCATGGCCCGGGTTCAGTCCCTGGTTGGGGAACTGGGGATCCCGCAAGCTACGTGGCTCAGCCGAAAAAAAAAAGGACTTATCCTCAAAATTTTCCGAGTGCTGCCGCTTCTTCTCCAACCTCAGGACCCGGGGCCAGGACAGTCCTGCTCTCCTGCTGTCTTGCCCCACACTGCTGCTTCCAATCATGGCTTTCCCAGTTCACCGGACTGTGGAAGTTCATGGACGTTCATGGCGTCCATGGTACCACTCTCTCCTCTTCCTCTACCTTATTTTCCAGCTTCAGGGCTGGCTCCGCAACACTCTCAGAACCTGCCTCACCATTCGAGAGGATCACTCTTCCCCAGGTTCCTCAGCTGATCTAACACAGGGGGGGTCAGATTCATCTTACATTGCTCCCGCACACTTTGACACAGCCCCACTCACAGACTCTGAAATGCCCCTAGCTAATCACAGTTGCCTGTCCACTGTCACACTGCTTTCCTGTCATCACCCGCTGCTGCTAAACCTCGGCACAGATTCAGTGTTGTTAATATGATCTCCATCACAAAAACGAGGATAGCTAGCTTTCTGAACCGAAAGGTTGACATGGTTAGTAGTTTTGAAGATTTGGTTTATAAGCTAAAGTCATGGGACTTCCCTGGTAGTCCAGTGGGTAAGACTCTGCGCTCCCAATGCAGGAGGCCCGGGTCGGGGAACTAGATCCCTGGTCGGGGAACTAGATCCCGCATGCATGCTGCAACTAAGAAGTCCACATGCCACAACTAAAGATCCCCCGTGCCGCAACTAAGACCCGACGCAGCCAAAATAAATAAATATTTTTTAAAATAAGCTAAAGTCATAAAAATCAGGAAAAGAGCCACTCTCTTTAAGAAAGAAAATCCTCCTTTTGATTTAGCAAAGCAAGCCCATCTATACACTAATTTTAATTATTATCAGGCCCTTTGCCATCTGGACCCAACTTCTTTCATTTCCTACTTCCTTGCCACCTTCCTCAATCCCGCATCCCTTTCTATCCCCTTAACCCTGGCTCTCTAGCCGCCCCCAGCCACTCTTAGCTCCCTAGGCATGTCGTGCTTTTCCTCATGGTCGTCCCTCTACTGCAAGGCTGTATCCCCCCTGGAAATTTCTATCCCTTCTTTGGTCTAGTTCAAATGTTACTTTCTCTTTAAATCCCTTTCCCAGCTCTCTTAGGATTATTCATCCCTACTCATGTTCTTGAGTGCCTTTTATGTGTCAAGCACTTTATAGGATCTAGGGGTTCATCAATAAAGAGATGAGACTAAAATCTCTGCCTTCTTGGAACTCAACTTTCAGTGGGTCAGAACTGATACTAAACAAGGGGCGTAGATTTAAAAATACAGTATGTTATTTACTAATAACACACTTTGTTAATGTGTGCTATGAACCAGGACTGAAGAATAAGGGGTGCTGAGAGCTGGGAGGGAAATTGAAATGATATTAACACAGGGTGGCCTAAGGAGGCTGCACTGAGTAGGTAACCTTTGAGCAAGCATTGACAGAGCTGAGGAAGTGAGCCTGTCGCTGAAGAATGACAAGATCAGTGTTCACTGCTAATATCTTGGTGTCCAAAGTCAGACTGTGAATTTTGTGAGGGCAGAGACTGTTCCTTATGGATGTTTGTGCATTCAGCTTCCAGAATGGTTCCTGGCACCTTGTAGGGGTTGAAAAAATGATATTTGAGTTAATATCCACAGCATACTCTACTTATCCCTGTCTGGGTAGATTTCACATTTTCAGGTGACTTTTCTAAGAGATAACATGATGAATAGGCAACTGAGTGAAAGGTGACAAACTTCAATTACCATAAAAGCAACCCACTGCATGCTTTCAGCACTCCTTGTAAAATAAACAGTTAAAAGGTAACTGTCCTTGGCGTTGATATATTGAATCTTAAAGCTAAATTCTTGGCCTTCTCCAACATATTTACAAGTGTCTAATAAAATGCACAGGAAGTTTACTTCTTTTGCATGTCATTTTATTAATGAAAATGACCAAAAGTTTCATGCAATGCATTATCCTCGGACTATAGTGATTCACTGCAGGAATACATTAACGGAAAATCACTGTCAGTGTATTTTAAATGGATTCTGGGAGGGTATTACAGTTTTCCCCTTGTATAAAAATATCCTAAAATATATATTTAAATGATATTATTAAATAAATAAATGGTTACAATACTGTATCAAAGGCAGCAAATTTAAGTGCGAGACCTTCATGGCATATAACCTGTGTAAGCCTGAACCAAAATAAGTCAGAAGCTGGAAACCAAACCAGCTGACCACTTTTATGCATACAAAACCCTCATAGAATAAGTTAAAGTGAGTCATAAAAAAGAACAAAGAAGGATTTCTTCCTACTGAGATGATCTCACTGAGGTAAAGGTAAAGATAGCGTAAAACTATCTCTAGAATATCTGTGTCAGGTATGTTGCGGAAGCTGTCACGTTGTATAGTGTGGGTGTGTATTAGGTACTCACTTGGCAAGATGACCTCAACAGTGAAGGAGAGGGAACACATTCAGGTTGGGTGCCTCACATTTCAGAACTTGTGGTTATAATTTTAAAGGAAGCCCATGAACATAGGCTGGAATCACGCATTTGTCATAAATAAAGCATTTAGTCTCCTTGTTAGAATGAGAGATTATCCATAACACCTAAGAGATAAATAATGTTTGATGCATGATCCCCATATTACTCTCTGAATATAATTGTTGTTGTATAAACATTGTGATTTTTGCATCTTTGAGGGGTTTTTGTCAAAGTTGTGGCCAATACATAGGTTATTTTTACACGGATTTCAATCAGTTTGTCATGGCTGGCCAGATCACTGTACCCAGAAGAAAGTAGACCTAATCTGCTATCAGCAGGCAAGAGTGCTGTGATCAATTATTAATGTCTGCCTTGGGCAAGGGTTAATATTATCACATACGCTATTCTTGGATTCAAAGGATGATAATACATTATTGCATGAAGCAGGCATGGTGATGGAGGAGGAAATGTAACTTGAGACCTGAAAAGAAAGATGAAAGGGCAAGAAGAGAGTAGGCAATTGTTTTGTCCAGCTGTCCCTCCTCACTTTAAGATTCTCCTTCTTTTGCTAAAATCTTTGGTTTATTTTTTGTTTGTTTTAATAAGGCAGGTAACTCCTTCACGAGCACCAACTAGCTATCCCCCAGGACATTAAAAAATCAGAGAATGACACTGTATCTGCTGGAGGTTGGTCAGGAAAGCAGAATCCACTGCAGATATTTCAAGCATGAAGAGATTTTATCCAGGGCTCTGTAGCGCAACTCAATAATGGAAGGCAGTCATGCACACGGGGTGCAGAGCCCCGCTACATCACTCCAAAACGCAGGTCAGGATTCATTGAGGACTCAGGATTGAGAGATCATTAGTCAGATCTTTAATGAGGAAAACCTGATGTCGGTGTGTGCTAGGCGTATAGTGTTTGTGCTACTAATCTTGGCTTTCAGGTCGGTGTTGGGGAGCGTGAAAGGGGCAGTGGAAACAGGTGAATTGTCAGCCTGAGTGTGAACTGCTGAGCCCCAGGTTGGCGTTGGCTCTGCATGACAGCTTCCCAGAGGCACCTGCTGCTATGACAGGCGGCCTGGGTACCAGCAGCCATCCTCTACCCTCCAACATGCTCCATCTCCATTACCTACGAAAAGCTTAGATGGTCTTGCATTTCCTACCAAGTTCTGTTCAAGGCGCTCTGGGGATTCAGAGCACTTAAAAAATGACCACTTGTCACAGCCACTGTCCCCTTTTCTCTGATACCCAAAAATGACCTACAAGAGTACTTCTCGGTTTATATTTTTTATTTATTTATTTATTTATTTTTATTTATTTATCTATTTTTGGCTGTGTTGGGTCTTCGTTTCTGTGCGAGGGCTTTCTCCAGTTGCGGCAAGCGGGGGCCACTCTTCATCGCGGTGCGCGGGCCTCTCACTATCGCGGCCTCTCTTGTTGCGGAGCACAGGCTCCAGACGCGCAGGCTCAGTAGTTGTGGCTCACGGGCCCAGTCGCTCCGCGGCATGTGGGATCTTCCCAGACCAGGGCTCGAACACGTGTCCCCTGCATTGGCAGGCAGATTCTCAACCACTGCACCACCAGGGAAGCCCTCTCGGTTTATATTTACAGCACAACATTATGTCACTAATGCACTTGTTGAACAAGTGTGATTAAAGACAAATTTCAACTTACTGTTAACCTTTCCTAATAATTACAGAGCTTAAAATGGCCTTGTACAGTATAATTATTTTTTATTCATTGTCCAGAGACTTGAACACCCCATTATGCTTTTTTTTTCTGGCAAACTGACCTCCACTTTCTTTTAAAATTCTGTTCCTGCAATAGATTAAATCCTCCCCTCACCTCCCATCTTTCATTCATGTTGCCCTTGTTGACAGTGCCCTAGATTTGGGTGAGCTTCACTGCAATCCCATCACTGAGGAACTGATATTTAAGATTTTTATTTTTTTCCTTTTAATTCTGTTTTTCATGTAGATTTCTAAATCATTAGTTAACATTCAACATAGTTCCATAAGAGTCAGGGACAGGATAAGAATAACCAATATCGTGGTTACTATTTAACATTATTCCAAGAGTTTTAGCCAATGAGATAATACAAAAAAAGACACGAGTGACAAAATTGTAGGAAGAGAAGGAGCAAAGTTATCACTTACCTTAAAAAATCCAAAACAAAAATCAAACATGGTACACTATTTGGCCCAGTAATAAAGATGGTAAATAGTTCTAATAATGTAAATAGTGGTTACTGGTTTTCTTTTTAATGTGATATATATTATTTGGGAGGAAATGAAGGAGCAAAGGAGACGAGTTAAAAGAAAGTAAATCTTTCACCTAGAAAATCTATAGAAGTTGATACAGCAAGAAAGAGCAGTGCCAGAAAAAAAAATCATCAAGAATTGCTTAACTACTTAAGTAGTAGCTTCTGGGGAGGACAGATGAGTGTGGAAAGGGTTGTGATAAGGAGATTGATTTTTTTCATTACGTGCTTTTTAATGTTATTTGCTATTGATTTATTTAACTATGTGATGGAGAAGTATTTTTTCTTTTTACTTTATGGATTTAGACTGTGCAAATTTTACCATAACAAGTACTATTTTCTAATTAAAAAGTAAGAATTTATTAATCCAAGAAAATCCACTGAACATCTGCTAAAACTAATGAAAGTGTCTACAATAATATGAACAAAACCCAACAGCTTTCTTATGTATCTTTAATAATCATTAGAACATACAATATGAAAATTTCCCATTCACAATGGTGACAAAAAGTATAAAATACTAGCAATAAGACAAAAAGCAAATGTACACGAGCTGCACCATACATTTTATAGAAAGCTGCAAATGAAAACATGTAAGTGCAGAGGTTAACCATGTTCCTGGTTGGAAAATTCAATATTGTGAACCTGTAAACTCTCCTAAAATTAATTTATAGATTCAGTGCAGACTGCAACAAAATCCCCAATTGAATTTTTTATGGAACTTGTCCAGTTGATTCAAAAATCTATCTGGAAAAATAAATGTGCAAAATTAGCTAAGAAAATTCTGAAAAAGGAATTGAAAAGGGACTTGCTCTACTAGATATAAAATATATTATAAATTTCCAGTACTTTTAAAAATGTGGTGTTAGAGCTGGAATAAACAAGAAGATAAATGGAAATAGAAAAAAAATAAACAATTCACAAACAACCTGATGGACACAGGAAAAGATGCTAAATTTACCTGATAATAGGAGAAATAAAAATTAAGTGATGAGCTACTTGTTGCCCAATTTGTTGAAAATGTTAAGAAAAAAGTCAATAACACTCAATTTTGGAAGATACATGGAGAAAATGTGTTCTCATATGCTATTTGTGTGAACAACTTGTTTTAGCCATTCTGGGGACAATTTGCCAGAAAATCTACATGCTAATGGCTTAAACCTTGACCCAGAAATTCTACTTCTAGAACTCTGTCCTAGAGATATATTCATGCATGTGCAAAAAAGATACATGTACAGTAATATTTACTGACAAAAAATCTTGGAAATTACCTAAGTGACAGTCATTATGGGAAAGACATAAAAACATATGGTAGAGCCTTATGCATTGACATGGACAGATCTCCCAATGTATAACTTATATTGAAAGTGAAAAAATCAAACTGCCAAACATAAGGTATAGTATGATACAATTTCTTTGTAATCTATTTATGTACATATGTACATAAGAAAAGGTTTCCAAGAATGTACAGCAAATGTTTAACAAAAGTTCCTTCTGAAAAGGAGCGTGAGATTGGGGTAGGATAAAGGCAGAAATTCACATCATACTTCATACATTCTAGTATAAGTTTGAGATTTTTGCTTAGGGCAGAAATTTTTGCATCCGTTTGTAATTAGACATATTTTCATAATGTAATATTTAAAATATTATAAATCAGTCTACCAAAAAAGAGAAGCTTACAGTAAGTATATTTTTATCATTTCGTGTTTAAGTTGAAATTTTAATTTTACCACTCTGGCTTTTTGTAAGAAAGAAAAATTACAAGAAGTACAGAATCCAAAATTAAATATTTCAGTTTCAGTTTTATCTTTACCTTTTCTTTTCTTTTTTTTACTATGATATTTAATGTCCTTTTGTGGAAAAGGAGAATGGGAAGAGGAAAGAGAGAAGGAAATAAGAAAAATTTGAGTAATTCCAGAAGATGTGTGAAAAGCTCAACTGTATTCTGCTGGTTAAAGTTGCTAGTCACCTCTCCCCATCCAAGGGCCTTGAAAGTAGCTCTTGGATTATCATAATAAAAACAGACAGGAATCTGAGTTGGTGTAGGTCCCAGTGCATGCAAAGCACCTACAGCCTTCCTTGCACACACACAGAAGATGCAGACAAGACCAAACTGAGTACTCTCAGCTATTTCTTAGCCCCTTTGGATTTTGTCATAAAGATGTTCCAGACCAGGCTTTGCCACTAAGTCTTCCCTATTATTACGTGCCAACGCCTTTCTGTAAAACTGCAAATCGCCATGCAAATTGTTAGATGTGATTATTACCAATTCCTGCAAATTACTTTTTAATGCCTCTCTTCCTTTCTCTAATCAACACCTCACCATAAAAATAAATAAATATTGGGAATTCAAATTAAACAATAACCCTTTACTTGGTGCCTAATATGTGCAAAACTCTGAGAGAAAACAGAGTTTCTCTGTTTATTTTCTCACAGAAAATAAACTGTGAGAAAACAGAAGATGAGTTAGACACAGGTCTTACTCTCTAAAAACCCTAATAATGTAACAAAGACAAATATGTCCCCAACCACTTCAATAAAGGCTTTTTAAAAAAATTGGCATCTAGTTGATTTGTGATGTTGTGTTAGTGGCAGGTGTACAGCAAAGTGATTCAGTTATACATACATATATGTACATGTGTATATATATATATATATATATAATACTTTTTCAGATTCTTTTCCATTATAGGTTATTACAAGTTGTTGAATATAGTTCCCTGTTCTATACAGTTAAGTCCTTGTTGTTTATCTATTTCATACATAGTGATGTGTATCTGTTAATACCAAACTCCTAATTTATCCCTCGTCTGCTCTTTCCCCTTTGGTAACTGTAAGTTTGTTTTCTATGTCTGTGAGTCTATTTCTGTTTTATAAATAAGTTCATTTGTATCATTTTTTAAGATTCCACATATAAGTGATATCATGTGATATTTGTCTTTCCCTGACTTACTTCATTTAGTATGATAATCTCTAGGTCCATCCATGTTGCTGCAAATAGCATTATTTCTTTTTTTATGAATGAGCAATACTCCATTGTATATATATACCACATCCTCTTTATCCATTCATCTGTCGATGGACATTTAGGTTGCTTCCACGTCTTGGCTATTGTAAATAGTGCCGCTATGAACACTGGTGCATGTATCTTTTCAAATTAGAGTTTTGTCTTTTCCAGATGTGTACCCAGCCCAGGAGTAGGATTGCTGGATCACATGGTAACTCTATTTTTATTTTTTTAAGGAACCTCCATACTATTCTCCATAGTGGCTACACCAATTTACATTGTTAATATCCAGATAGCTCACAGTGAGGAGGGTAATAGCTAGCCAGATGGCTCTAGAAGGCTTCATGTGGGAAATGACATGTCATCTGAACCTGGGAGAGATGGGGGAAAAGAATATTCCAAGAAAGAGCAATATGACCAAAGGCTTAAGGGTAAAAACTGCCAGTAATTTGGTGGTGAAACTTGATGGACAGGGGAAGGGCAAAGGGAAACGGAGGTAGATATAACTGGGAATCAATCTGAAAAAGAAAGCTGGGGCACACGTTCTCAACAGCATCCTAGTAAATGTCTCCATGCTTATTTGAGGATATTACAGGGGTTTTTCTGGCTTGGGATTTACTCCTTGTCTATAGGAGCTATGTAATGAGGACTTCCCTGTATTTCACTATATTTACTAAATTGGTTGTTTTGAATCAAATACAAGAGACTTGTTATTCCCAAATCACTTCATTTGTAATCTGATCACAAAAAGAAAGGTTATTCCCACTTCAGACACAGATGGAGAGTACAGCTTTTGGGGGCCACCATGGGAGACTGCATTTCAGTCCTCCTCTGCTTTGCAAAGCAGCCTGGCACACATGGGAGGGGAAGCCAGCTCCCTGATAGGGAGATGAGGAGCAAGGGCCCAGAGCCTGTGACAGCCAACAGGAAAGCAGAAATGGGGATGTACCCTGTTCTTAGGGACAGAGTAGAGATGAAGTCATTTGGGGACTTGCTGGAAAACATTTTTTTAAAGCCCTCTTCTCAAAATACACATACACGTCCCAATGAGCTGGTACAAACACATCCTGTGCAACTCCTTGTTTTAAGTCAGAGTAAGGCAAATTTATTGAATTATTTTTTACTGAAAGTAAAAATAAAAAGTACACTCAGAGAGTGTAATAAGATATTTTTAAACAGGGAAATAAGAGAGAGCAATAAGATATTGCTTAGAGAGAGCAATAAGATATTTTTAAACAGGGAAAAATGACCATCCTTTTTTAATCTTTGCTTACATCAGCAGCCTAAGAGGACAGAAACGACACAGAAGGTTAAAAACACTAAGACTTCCACAGGAGGAAAAAAAAAAACAAAACCACATAACAACTATCTCACTGGATTCTGGAAAGAAGACTTTCACATCAGACACATCTTCATTGAAAGATGGTATCACATCAAGGATTATCTTGGCAAAACTTATGTCAGTTGCCATTTCAGGGACCCCAGCTGTGGAAATGGTTTTTATGGCTGGTTGAAAGGGCAGATTCCAAAAGCAGTGGGAAGTCACCCTCTAATTATATCAGGCTTGAATCCTGACCATGGAGTTGATTGGTGAAAGGTACACAGGAGGAATTCTGCAAGCGCTTGTTGGCAGCCTGATCTTCACTGATCTGACATCCATTCTTTCTAAAACAAGGTTCTTTTTTTTTTTTCTCTTTTGATTATAAAAATACTTCATTGTCAATGGTAAATTTTTATAAGGTACCAAAAAATTCAAAAAAGGAAAATAAAACTTACTCATCATCATACCATCCAAAACAACAATTTTTCATTTTGATGTTTCTCTCCTTTTTTCCCTATGTTATTCCAACACTTTCAAAACATTAATTTATATGATACATCGTAGGGTTTACCTGACTGATGTATATAAAATAGAAAGAGACCTACCCATGCAAAATGAAAAAGAAAGCACCTTGGCAGAATCATAGAACGACATTAAACTATGTTTGCAGATTCAGTTGCTTAAATTTTATCTCCAAATGCAATAAAGGCAATACAGTAGAAAATACAATAAAAACATTCTTTTAGGGGAAGATATTCATTACCAGAACCATGTTCCACAGTAACAGTGCAAATGCCCATTCTAGTTGAACAAGGTTGAGTGATTCCTCACTTGCTTCTCTACAATCTTGGGACACGATAAAGAAATTGCTACCTGAGTAAATTTTATAAAGGTTACAGTAGACCAAACTCAGAGAACAAAGAGGAAAAAAACAATAATATTCAAAGCAGCAATGAAAACCAACATAATTTAATTCCACCAGCATAGGCTTGCTTGGTGCTATTTATTTTACCTTTTGTAGGATTTAGGAATCGCTTTCTAATTGCAAAAAAAAAAACCAAAAACCTAGATGCTGCATGCTTTTGAATTTGATACACATATCAAATATATATTAAATTTTCAATTAATTCTGCAAATATTCAGTTCCATCATGACAGATTAGAACAAAATGCCAATTAAATTTACATCTGGTATTAAATGTTTCTGGATTTGTGTTTTTATTTACTTTTAATTTATGGACATCCTATTTGTTGAATATTAGCATAAATTTTTCACTTAAAAAAGAGTACTTCAAATAAGCACAACTGGCATATTTTGAGGTATAATATATTAATATCTGTCTATGAAAAGATCAAAAACAAGCACATCTTTGGGCATGAGTGAGAAACTCGTCTGATGGAGGAAATCTTTCTGCAAAGTACCTGGACCTCAAAAGTATCAGGACAGGGACTTCCCTAGGGGCGCAGCGGTTAAGAATCCACCCGCCAATGCAGGGGACACTGGTTCGAGCCCTGGTCAGGGAAGATCCCACATGGCCGCAGAGCAACTAAGCCGGTGCGCCACAACTACTGAGCCTGCACTCTGGAGCCTGGGGGCCACAACTACTGAGCCCACGTGCCACAGCTGCTGGGGCCCGCGCGCCCGGAGCCCGTGCTCCGCAACGGGAGAGGCTACCGCAGTGAGAGGCCCGCGCACCGCGGCGAGAAGTGGCCCCCGCTCGCCGCAGCTGGAGAGGGCCTGCGCGCAGCAACGGAGACCCAATGCAGCCAAAAATAAATAAGTAAAATTAATTAATTAATTTTTAAAAAAAAGTATCAGGACAAGTCTGACCCACTCCGAAGATGGCTTACAGTATATTTATCTTGCTGGTCTCCTGGAGTTATAATGATTACTGTCAGCAGGGATGCCCTTTCCTCCGACAGAGCCGACACTGCTGAGTACAAATTAAAGGAAAATCAGATTTTTTAGTCTCGGGTGGTGGGAATGGGGGAGAGGCAGAATCTTTCCTTCCATATCTTTCTTCTCACTATTTCAAGTTTGTCAAGGAAACTCAGCACCAGAACATTTAAACAGAGATGATGAACACTAAATGGGGAAGTTTTAATTGTTGAGTGGAGTAGAGTGAGACAGTCACTGCTGAAAAATTACCCATGTTCCTTCAGATTTCCCTAACCATTACCCAGACAAAAAGATGAATTCTAGTCCTTCTCGGCTTTATTCTCACAGCTCAATCTGTTAGAACTAAAAATATGTTCTGTTACAACCTTCCAAAAGACAAAGTGTACAAAGTTCTTAAAAAAATGAATTCCACATGTTACAAACTTAGAGAAACGGATGACTGAAACAATTATAGAATTCTTTATCATTGGAGATTTTTGTATTAAGGTCTCAGGATTTCACTGTGGTAGAAACAATGAAAGGTTTTCAAATTGCTGATGAAAAGCTTAACATAAATGCAATATTATTATGAATTCTCATATTCATATTTTTCTCTAGCTTCATGGTAATTCTCACTAAAAATGAAAGTTAACCCCTATTCTGACTAGATCCTGAGTTGCATAGAGGGATGATAATGTGGTAATGACACATTATCAGATGTTGCTTTTACAAAATATCTTACAAGACAGTTACTAGTATACTGTGAAATATTAATAATTAAAAACAAATCACACTTGTCAAAATAAATACAACTGTCTATTATAATATCCTTGTTTCTTTACTTGCACTTGTTTTCCGAAATGGCAGGTGTCAAAGTGGATCTTTTGTTGTAGTACATGTATCCAATTATGCACTTGGTTTAGGAAAGATCTGACAGACTGAAACGATTAAATGCATGCAAAAGAGTGATGTAACAAAAGGGTAGAATTCTCTGCAATTATTGTTCTAGGGCAATCAAAGACAATAGAATGAGTCCCAAACTGGAAATATTCCATCAGTAACACTTCACCCAAGCCTTTGTATCCTGGATATTCTCATCTACAGTAGGGAGCCTGAAGTGACGGGTGCTGATACACTGACGTGCATTCATCAACAAGGTGAAGGAGATCAATATTATAAGAAGGACTCATTTATTATACAATTTACTGCACAATTCAGTGACCAGGTTCCTCAGTTTCATATTTAACTTTTAAGTCCTTCACTAATTCAAATAATGTTCTTACATATGGAAATTGGCCATGCTTCTCTGTGTCTAAGATTTTGCATCCTCATTCATTTCCATTTTCAAAATAAACCAGAGAGCAAGTTTACTAGTTTAGAATGAGGTCCTTAATTGCCAAGTGGACTACAGTCTCCCAAAGGCTTGCCCAGAGCATCCATCTCTGAAACGAGGTAGTTATAATCTCATTTGTTCTCTGTGTCCAAAGTTTGATAAATTACAAATGAGATGAACTTGAGCTGTTTAACTGAGAAAGCTGAATAAGTCCATAAAGTACTATACTTCTTTCATCTTTCACTTAACTCAGGGCATGACATCACAGAAACACTGCTCAGTAAGCATGTAGCCAGGAAGCAGGGCGAGCCCCGTTAGTCCTGTTCTCGCTTCAGAGTATTATATGCCTCATCTGCCCTTTGCAGCTGTGTCTTATTCTTGTGAGGATGTGAGATATAAAGATGGGAAGGAGGGGATTTCCCTGGCAGTCCAGTGGTTAAGACTCCGTGCTTCCACTGCAGGGGGCACGGTTTCAATCCCTGGTCAGGGAACTAAGATCCCACATGCCGTGTGACCAAAAAAAAAAAAAAAAGAGGAAGAAGGAAAGGAACGAAGGAAGATCATTCATCAATCTACAAAAATGGGGGGAAATGGAGAAACCATGAACTTAAACTGTTGGCAAGATATCTTAGTGAAAAAAAAACAGAGCAAGGTCCTTCTAATGAATGAGAATATCGTTGTTAACCTTAGCACTGTTCCTTCCAGCAAGTCAGTTTCCTACATAATGAGTTTTGGGAGTGATTAATAATATGATGACTTACAATGTCTTCCAAGATCATATGGTCCTCCTACACTTCTCAGATGTTTATGAGAACTTTCAGAGAAACCCTTGCTTTAAAAATTTTAAAAGATACTTTTCCATCACAGTATGATGTCTAATTTTAATCTATCATGATACCAGGTGTGTTTTCCCAAGTAGTTTTATGTACTGCCTTCTTCCAAGTGAAATACAAGACTTTCATTTTTGATTTTATATTTTTAAAGTATATTCTCCAGTAAAAACTCTGAAGGTGAGGTCTCAAACACAAATGCCTTTTAAGGATAACACTTATTTGGAATCTTAAGATTCTGCCTTTTGTTTTCATGTTGTTCTTTTCCCAGGTTGGGGTGGGGAGAAAGATGGGGAATTTTGCTGATAAAGGGAATATATACACACATATAACTGCCTAATTGCCATCCAGAACTTTAGCACTAGCCGATTTGGAGATTTATATCCTCCTGATGCTATATATTAGGGACAAGTCTGTGCATGACCTCATTGAGTACCGTGCCAGATAGGAGGGGTGATCTACTGAAGCTTGGGAGATCAATCTTGAAACACTGTCTCAAAGAAATTTTGACCTGACTTCCCAAATCCTATCAGATCATGAAATCTAAAGGGCCCAGATGGGATATTAAACCTTGGAAAGGTCTGTTTCACCCAACATTGGCTCAGCATGGTGGGGATACAGGGTGGCCAGAGGGCAAAGGTCTGGGGAAGGGAGGTGTTCCGAAAATCACTCTATAAATCCTGTTTCCAGGGTGTGCTGAACTTGAACTTTAGTACAAACCACTACCTCAGTTACAGACAACAACCATGACTTACTGCACTTGCATGTAATAAACTGTAGAATATGGAAAGAGATATAGGAGAAGAAATAATTTAAACATTTGCACATGTACAGTTCCAATTCTTGCCTGAGCATCCTTGCACAGAAGGAGCTGGGCCATTTCAGCATGTCATAGGGACAGGCAGACTTCTAATTCAAGGCTCTCAAGACCCATCAGGTACGCAGCAACCTCAAAGCTTCCTGTCAATGTTGCTAATGGCAAATCTAAGCCCGTGAGTGTCTTCGGTCAGGATACTCCTAATAGCATCGTGATTGCCAAATGATTGAGGACAATCATAGGGAGAAGACAGAAATGGCCTATTAGGACTTCGTGGCCATCTCTCCTCCCTCCCCACAGAGCTGCTTTCTTTCTATGGGTACAATAGGGCAGTGACCTACAGGAGATTTACTATAGCTTTTTCTAGTTCTATTTTCAGCCACTACAAGTTATGAAGATCTAACACTGGGGGGAGGGATGGGAAATACACCCTAATGCTATAAATATGTACCCTATTGCTAGATATTTCCAAAGAATTATTTGCTATAGCCTATTACTTATACTCTAGATGCTACTTCTCTTATATTTGTTTAATAAAAGCAAAAATGGAATATACTCATTTTATTACACTGTGGGAGAACCACAGAGAGAACTGTGCTTGCTTCTTTTCCTGATCACCTCTAAGAGTCCTTTACCTTTCTAACGAACCACTTCTCCACCATTAAAACCATCCCATCTGATCACGAGGAAATCAAGCTAGCGTGCAAAAATACAAATACAAATCCTTTTGTATTTGTTCTCTTCTCCTGATTACATGATCTTTTGGGAGAATCTTCTAGGTCATCATTGATAAGCTTTGCTAACAGCAAAACAGTCTTTAAAAAAGAAATTCACAGAACCAGGGAGATGAAAAACCCCACAATTTCTCAGACATGTTCCCAAGACCAATAATGTGGAAGTTATTTCTTTAACTGTTCTGAGAACATGCTCTGTTTCCCAATCTTATTTGATTAGGAAACTCTTCCCCCCAAAGAATACCTATTAATCTATTAACAAGTCACAGCACACCAACTGTCACCTGCCAATTTTAAAGCTGTTAGGAACACACTGGTCTAAATGTTTCAGCCCATTCTGTTAGAGTCACGATCCTTGACGTTTTCTGTACAAAAGTTTGCCTCTGAGAAGGTGTCTTCTAAACTCATTCTTTTATTCTGTATTAAATACCCTTAATCTCAGAGCCAACGTTTTAGTAACTCTGGAGTAATTCTCACTCATTAATTGAGTAAATTATATCTCTATGTCTTCTTCCTCATCTCTAAAATGAACACAGTGATCAAATTAGCTCACCCACATGAGGGTTTAGGATGTGTCCGCCAGAACACTCAATAAATGTTAGCTATTACTAGTATCATTATTACATATCAAGGAAGATCAAGATCAATCCTCACACAATAAACGTGATCTTCATTCACCTTTTACCACATTCTTACCTTCATTCCATGTGCTCAGTGAATGCTCTCTTCCACCCACATTCTGGGTGGGATAACGTGGGGAAACCCACGTTATCCCCAATAGGACATGAAAACCAGGCCCTGTAATTTCTTTAATGCCTCTCATACCATCTCAACTAGGAAATCATTTTAAGTGCATAGATGGGTAGAAAACGGTGCTAAGTCCTTTAATAACCACTGTTTTCACTTTCTCACTGAGGCTTTCTACATCTGGAGAGGAGTTGCCCCAGTTGCTAAATCAACTATCGTTTTTCCGGAAAGATTCAGGAGAGACAATTCCACATTTAACTACGGTCTTTCAGCTTGGGCACTACTAGTTTTGGTGGCTTTAAGTACAGTCAACATCCTCTGCAGTTCACAAACAGTGCTAGGAAATAATATTAATCCTCAAACCATCTTATTAACATTCTCTGGAACACAATCTCAGGGGAACTAATTAAATGTGCCCAGCATCACTGGGTTGCTGGGTAGGTGGATCCTTGGGCTTCTGAGCAGGTGGGTCCCTCAAAGGGCTTCTGGAGAAAGCTCTGGACTGATCCCAGAGGCCACAGGTCTGATCTTAAAGGTTTATTTGACACCTTTGAACAAAGTGACAAGGGCCATCTCTTAACAGCTGTAGAAGCCCCCATTGGGTGTATGTGAGAAATCTTTAAAGACCTTTAATTTGGAAATATTTTTAAACTTTAAAAAAAAGCAAAAATACATAAAAAAAGAATGTCCATCTACCCTTTGACCAGATTCACCTATTTTTAGCCTTTTACCTATTTGCTTTATCATTCACTCTCCCTCTTTCTCATTTTTTTCTGAGCCATTTGAAGGTAGGTTATATACCCCTTTATCTATAACATAATTACATACATCAAGCCCTTTATCATCAAAAGATAAGGGTATTCTCTTACATGGCCACAGTATAGTTACCAGCTTGAATAAATGTTACATTAATATTCTTCTCTAGTCTACAAATTAGTATTCCAAGTTTTATCAGTTGTCTCAAATACGTCTTTTATCCCATTTTTCTACCCTCCAGCACAGGATCTGGCCTAAAGTCAGGTATTTCCTTTGCTTGTCATGTGTCTATAGCCCTTAGTCTAGAACATTTACATAATCTTTTATGATAACTTTCAACGTCTTTTACAGAATAGACATTTTTGAAGAATATAGTTCCCCACACTCTCATTTATTATTTATTTTAATAGAACATTCCTCATTTCCAGTTTGTCTCATTTTCCTTGTGATTATATTCAGGTAAAATTCTAGGCCAGAATATTGCCCAGGTGATGTGTCCTCAGTGTCACAGCTGACGATACAGAACGTCTCACTGGTGATGTTAATTTTGATTACCTGGTCAAGGTGTTGCCCAATTTCTGGACTGTAAAATTATCATAGGTTTACTCTATCACCAGTAATAAGCAATATATGGGGAAACACTAAGACCATCCAAATTATCCATCTCCTCATCATCAAAACTTCTCCCTACCTGTAGCATCAAGTGATGATTTTTGCCTGATCCATTCCTTACCATGACTTTTCTGCTTCCTGCACGCTCTCCAGCCCTCCCCATTCACCAGTCAGCCCTCAGGATTCTACTGGAAGCACAGCCTGCCTTTCTCCCCCATTTATTATTGGTTTTACCTTTTAGTTACTGGCACAGATTCATGAATTCCTATTATTTTTAATGATTTCTAATTCATAATTGCACTTAATTATTTTAGCATTCAAATTGTCTAAGGTTTGGCCAGCAGAAGTCTCTTCATGCTGGTTTCTGTGTCCTTTCAGCATGGTCCCATCTTTTTTTCCCCCAGTACCTTCTTCCTTTGTGGTATAATAAGATACAAGTCATTTTACCTATCCTACCCCTGTCCTGCAATCAGCAATTTCTTCATGGATCTCTGATTCCTTTTAGTGGAGAATGGTATTAGAGACCAAGATATAGAGCTAGGTAGGATCATTGCTATCGGGGTGTCTTTCCTTCTTCACATGTTCAGCAAAAAGAGCTCAGAAATATATGCAGATGCAAACATACACATACAATTATATATATATATATACATAAATACAGTTACAAATATACATGCATACACATAAAAATATGCGTATCTTTTAAACCATGTGTTGTTCACCCAGATACCGCCAGTTCTAGTATACCCTCTTGAGGGCTCTTTCTTGTCTTCTCCCTTCCCATATTCCACAGTGAGATTCCCAACATCAACATATTTACTTATTTTCTCAATCCTATATCTAAAATAGCTTGCAAATTTCTTGCCCATTACATAGACAGACTTACTACATAGAGTTGAGGATTTGTTCATGACTTCCTCTCCACCCTTCCCAAGACTGAGGATATATAGTCAAATTCTGTGTTCATAAGGTCCAGGGGGTCCTTCCTTTTCCTTTGAGTAGGGTTATACTCATTATGAAATTAGTTCATTTTTTTCAGTTTGTTTCCAATTTTTATTAACTTTATTTTTGAATTTGTACACATTAACATGCTTTCAAAAGTCAAAAATATATAAAAAGATATACTCAGAGAAGAATCATTCCTTCCATAGCCTTTTCACCCTATTCTCTACTCACCTCTTATAGGTAAGCATCTTCCTTGTTTTCTGGTTACTTCTTCTTGTATATCTTTTAGTAAAGATAAGCAGATAAGTATGCTTTCTAATTTTTCCTTCTTTCATATATATTAAGTGGCATTCATCACTCCATTATAGAGGTCCTCATAATTTTTTTATAGTTGCATAATACTAGAGAGTGTGTATATACTATAGTTTATGCAACCAATCTCTATGCTTGAACACTTAAGTAGTTTCCAATATTTTGCAATAACAACGAATGCTTCAATGAACAACCTTGTGCATATATATTTTTACATTGTTGGTTTATCTTCAGGGTAAATTCCTAGAAGTAAGATTGCTGAGTCTAAAAGCAAATACACACATATAGTTTTGTTAGATATTGCCAAATCCTCCTCTGTAAAGACTGTGCCATTTTCTATTCCCCTCAGCAGCATATGAGAGTCTTGTTTCTATACAGCCTTGCCAAAAGAATATATCATCAAACACCTAAGTTTGCCAATCTGGTGGATGAGAAATAGATTAGTGTTGTTTTCAATTTGTATTTCTCCCATTGTGAGTGAATTTGAACATTTTTTCACATGTTCTCCTTTTGTGAATTGTTTTTTCATGACATTTGCCCATTTTCTGTAGGATTTTTGTTCATTTCCCCTTAATTTTTAAAAGATGATCATGAATTAGAGTATCAGCCCTTTATCTGCGATAGATTCTGAAAATATTTTCTCCCAGTGATCACTTGTCTTTTAACTTCTTTGTGTATAGCGTTTTCCTTTTTGAATGTTTCCTTTGTTTGCTTTTTGACATGCAAAAGTTCTTATTTTTTATGTAGCCAAATTTATCTTTTGTTCTGTTGTGTTAGAATTTTTAATAATTACTCGTAAGTCTTTCCCTATACCCAGGTTTAAGAGGGATTTAGGGACGTTTTCTTCTGGTATATGTATACTCTTTTCATTTTAAAATCTCTGATGGGGCTTCCCTGGTGGCGCAGTGGTTAAGAATCCGCCTGCCAATGCAGGGGACACAGGTTCTTGCCCCGGTCCGGGAATATCCCACATGCCGCGGAGCGGCTAGGCCCGTGAGCCACAACTACTGAGCCTGCGCGTCTGGAGCCTGTGCTCCGCAACAAGAGAGGCTGCGATAGTGAGAGGCCCGCGCACCGCGATGAAGAGTGGCCCCCGCTGGCCGCAACTGGAGAAAGCCCTCGCACAGAAACGAAGACCCAGCACAGCCAAAAATAAAAATAAATAAATAAATAAATTTAAAAAACAAAACAAAACAAAACAAACGAATCCTCCCCTCTGGCCAGTTTAAAAAAAAAAAAAAATCTCTGATGCATTTGGAGTTTACTTTTGTGTGTGGTATGAGAAATAGATCTAATTTTACCTTTTTTCAAAATGGCTATTCGATTTTCCCAACACCATTTATTATAAAAAGATCATATTTATCTCCATGTTTGAGATACTACTTTTATTTTATACTAAATTTCTATGTGTAACTGGATTATTCTGGAGTTTGTACTTTATTCCATTGGTTTCTGTTTTTCTGTGTTATTTGGTACATAAATATTCATAATTGTTACAACTTCTTAGTCGTAATGGCTTCTAATGTTATATGTTTGTCTTATTTAATGTTTTTGGGGGTTTGAAGTCTACTTTTTCTAAAAACCTGTAAGAGTTTTGCATTTACATGATTTTAAATGTCATAGCCATTGTACTCTATGATTAACACCCTTTTTGATCACTAGCACAGCTTTGTACCAGAAAAGTGCAATGAAAAGTAATTAACTGGTTGTACGATGTGGAGAGTTCGCAACCTCTTCTGTTTACCTAACATGGCAACTCTAGAGGATCAAGCAGATACTGCAATTAATAAATTATATAAATGCTCTTTTGCATTTGTTGTGGTGGTTACAAATGTGTACAGCGAGAGCTGATTTTGCTACACAAATTCTGATTAATATAGTCACTCTAAATATCTTTGTGTAAAGATTTGTTTTTCTGTCCATTCAGCAATATTAAAGTTTTGAGAACCTTAAAGAGCTTATAAGAGGACAAAGTGGATATGTATGCTTAATTATTGTTTCAGAAGAGAAATTTTATATAAATAAAAATAACTAAAATTTTCAGTTTGGAAGAGCCATACATGTGACAAAAGTGAGGCCCAGTTAAGCGACATGCCTGGTCACATAGCCAGTCAGTACAAAATCACTCCTATCATACAGGTTGCTTAACGGCCAGTCGAGTGTTCTTTTCACGCTTACATATGAAGTCTATTTCTACACACACCAGACTGCCTTCACTTTGCAAATACCTTGGCAAACAGAAGTTTTGTGTGCCCAGACAAGTCTATGTGAAACACAACGTGTTATTTTTATCCTTTTTTCACAAGCCATTTACATGAGAAATGAAACCTCATGTAAATGAGGAGGCTCGACCTCCTCTTTAGGAAAAAATGTGGGGAGGACAAGGAAAAGACAGAAGGAATGAGTGAAATGGATTTCAGCATCTGAAAGTAAAATTGCCTGGTGTCCATTATAATGATGACTAAACAGGAACGTGAAGAGTGGCACTTGGGCTTGTCATTCTGGTTCGTCTAAAGGATTACCGATGTTATTGCCACCAATGCCCAGGCTGACCAAGAAAATCCTACTGGCTCAGGTAGGAGGACGGATGGCAAACTGACAACAAGCAGATTTCTAAAGTGTTGGAAAGACATTTTTAGGTATCCTGTCTGCTTTTGGACTTTGTTTTACCTATTTTTTTTTTAAGAAAAAAAATAGTCAAACCAGCCAGGCAGAAAATCATTCTGATGTAAAAGCTGTTAAGAATCATGGAGAAAAAAACCTCTCCCTGCATGCTGGAGCTTACTGCTTACTCGCAGGCACTTATATATCAGAACAGCAGCAACCGGAGCCGCTAGCAGAAGCTAATGAGAAGGAAGAAAAAACATACCCTGCAAATGTTAACGTGGCGCGATAGCAGTGTCCTAGAAAGGGGTATCATGTGTTTTGGTCAAAAAAATAAACCATGTAGCAATGGAGAATTTAAATTCCTAAGAGTCCTGGAAACTGTGGTGAGCTGCTTCCCCTCCCTCCTCCAGTTCTAAACCCTGTAAATCCCCGAGGGAACTCTTTGTGCAGAGATAATGTCTCAGACTACTTAGATGGTAAATTCACACATCTACAGGAAGGCATGTGATGATGGTGTATTTATGTGTGAAAGAGGAACAAGGAATCTACTGGTCTCTCCATTTTCAAGGGAGAAAATTCAAAGCCATTTCATACTACCACCTACAGACCAGGACAATGCCTTCCAGAAAAATAAACATCATTCTTTTCATGGTTTCCAAAACTGCAATGCAAAATTCAATTACTTATTTTAAAATCCCTAACAGGATTGTTTCATCCTGCAGGAGAAAGGTCCCATAAGTAAAAGGAATTGCAAATGCTAACCAAAAAGGGGGGAAAAAAAGACAAAAAGGCTCATTACAGAATCCACAGTATCAGGGGATTCTATTCTAAACTGTTTATTAAATTCTTGCCTTTCTTGATTGCATCTTCAGGCTGTGACTGGTGTTGTAACAGAATAGGAAGAGCATGAAGTCTCAAAGGCACCTCCTCTTTTCTACACCCCTGGGACTATCTCAGAGCTCACAATGGGTTAATAAAGAAGCCCTGATTCTTGATCTCATGGATAAAGAGCTCACCAATTAACAGGCCCACAGGAAAGCACAAAGCAGTTTCATATCAAAAGAGAAAAGAAGCCCTGCAATTTGCAAACGTCCAAGAAATGCATGAAATGTCAGTAAATGATGGAGAGGAATAGACATTTTAAAGTAGGCTCAGCGCATCTTTAAAAGTGCCTTTTTCCAGATAAATAATTCTAGATGAACAATTTCATACACACAGGGCATTTGAATAATTCCATAGAATTCGTTTTACCAGATCTTTCTGCCTAATTACAAATCTTTGAACCAGACAAGGGTACTTGGAAGATCAATGCCTGGCTGCACAAAGCATATATAAAGCGTAATTAAGAGGACTGCTTGATGGAGCAACAGATAACGTGCATGTGGATGTGTGAAGTCTTCACATGTATACACTTTCTATTCGTGGTATGTGTAGCAAAGACATACACTTCCACTGTCCTAAATGTCTTTGGCTGCCATTTTGTAAATGAAACAATCAAATGAAAATGGAATCAAAAATAGGAATAATGGAACCAAGCTTTAGATAATTTTCTTACCGGAACTTTTGAGTATAGGGGAAGTCGAATTAATTACATCTGAAAAGTATTTATTTCTAACACTGTTTTACTTCTTATTTAGATCAAAATCTGGTACATTTTAGAAAATATGTGGATTTTAAACGTGTCTTAATTTGTTCAACTTGTTTCTCATTTTCCCATACTAAATCAAGACAATAAAACATCAACATCGAAGGCTTCCCTGGTGGCGCAGTGGTTGAGACTCTGCCTGCTAATGCAGGCGACACGGGTTCGAGCCCTGGTCTGGGAAGATCCCACATGCCGCGGAGCAACTGGGCCCATGAGCCACAAGCACTGAGCCTGCACGTCTGGAGCCTGTGCTCCGCAACAAGAGAGGCCGCGATAATGAGAGGCCCACGCACCGCGATGAAGAGTGGCCCCCACTCGCCGCAACTAGAGAAAGCCCTCGCACAGAAATGAAGACCCAACACAGCCATAAATAAATAAATTAGTATCTTTTTTTTTTTTTTTTAAAGGCTACATTTTATAGCTACTTTATTTATTTATTTATTTATTTTTGGCTGTGTTGGGTCTTCGGTTCGTGTGAGGGCTTTCTCCGGTTACGGCAAGTGGGGGCCACTCTTCATTGCGGTGCGGGGACCGCTCTTCATCGCGGTGCGCGGGCCTTTCACCATCGCGGCCCCTCCCGTTGCGGGGCACAGGCTCCAGACGCGCAGGCTCAGTAGTTGTGGCTCACGGGCCCAGCCGCTCCGCGGCATGTGGGATCCTCCCAGACCAGGGCTCGAACCCGTGTCCCCTGCATTAGCAGGCAGATTCTCAACCACTGCGCCACCAGGGAAGCCCCTTTAAATTAATTTTAAAAAAAATCAACATCTTGGGCTACTCGGAAGGTAGGTGTATACTTTAAGCATGGGCATTTTATTTGTGAACTAGGAAGGTAACGCTTCATTTCCAGGAGGAAAGCAAACGGAAGTCACTGACATTGGGTGTTCTCAGTTCTCAGGGGAGGTGGGTGTAATGAATGTAAGAGATGACAAGCAAAAAAGGCATCTAAGACAGTGGCGGGCACCCAGCAAGCAAATAATAAATAGTAAACTAATGTTGACCGGATAAAGTGACAGGACTCAGTGACACATTAGACAGAAGAAGAAAAGGGGTGAGGAGTCAAAAATTGTGGGGAAACGAAAACGTGTGTCTTGACTGTAGGATAAGACTGTTAGAATTGCAAGGAGCCATAACGACACACATAGAAAGGAGGGAGTGAATCAGGATCAGAGAGATGAGAGGCCACGGAAGGCCACATGCCAAACAGTCCCTGGCTTCTCCACTATTTCTACTAGGCCATGGTGTCTCCAACATCTAGACCCCTCTCATTCGGTGAGCTTTCGTTCAATAGCATTGCAGAAAATTAATGGGAGAAAATAACAGAGAACTTCATAATCTCTACATTACTTTCCTGTTATATCTATATGTTTTTGCTAGGTTGAGAGGAAATTGGCAATTATCATAAAATGTTTATGATATGGTTTCAAAACCACTGACAAAAAAATAAAACACTTACTCATCAAACGGAAGGCAATATTTGGACCTTAGGATAAAACCAAACAGCTTTTAGTGCAATTAAATAAAGGACTTGTAACCACAGAGATAACACACTTTGCGTATTTGCATTTAAGGAGAAAACTACGAAGCAACTGCATAAGAAATGCTCCTTTGTCCCCTTTCATTTTCTGTTCCCCCATTTTGGCCAGTTCAGATATAGTTACTACATGCTTTTATTTATCAGTTTTTGAGACAGCAATGGTTTTGAAACAGCAAAAAAGAAATAAATAAAATAAAAGTTGTTCTTACTGAATAATAAATGCATTGATCATTCATTTCTGCAGAATCCTAGGCTGGAAGGAGGCTGCAGGAGTGGCTGAGCTGTATGTAGCGCTCTGACTGCGGGCACATGTGTGACGTGAGGGAAGGCACTGAAACACTCTGGTCTTCTGTATCCTCTTCTAAAATATGATGCAGTTGAATAAAGAATCTCTAACGTCACTCATAGCTCCTTTATTCTCTGATCATTCTCCCTCTTGTTTGATTTTGTTCTTTATGCAAAAGTTGAATACCAGCAAGACAAGCAACTCTCAGAGGGGAAATCATATGTTAAAGATTAGCAATGGAGAAAGTCACAGTGGCTAGAGCGTGTCAGGCTTGTTTGTAAATTTCCATGACCCACGTGGGGCTCCCTGTCGCCACAATGCAGTCTGGACGGCAATCACTTGCTATTTTTAATTAGAGAGCTTTAATTAACCTCTCCTTGTTATGAAATGGAAAGAACAGTGACTTTTCTAAACTTGATTTTTGTCCAAAAATCTCTTTGCCAATGCCTTTGGACAATAAATTCTGAATAGTGGTATTTTATATCTCCCAGACAAATGTTTCTTTCATGAAAATGGGTGGGGATGAATGAACTTCAAAATGTCATCATTTTAGCTACCATTTATTTTACTCTATTACAAATTCAATAATCTTGAACCAGAGTTAATAGAAATTCATGATAAGTAATAAAAATCAAACTGGCCTCAAATCCCCATGGCTTCAAACAGTGCCTATAAGCTATCAATTCCTCAATCTCTCTCTCCAGCCTAGATCGCTCTACTGAGTTCCAGCCAAAATCACACAGACAGACATCACCAGACAAAATCACACAGACAGATGTCCTATTGGAGCCTCAGACTGAACACCCTCTTCCCCTTCCCCCATACCAGCTCCTCCTTCAGTGTTCTGCGTTTCTGTGAATGTTTCTACCACCCAGCCTGGTGCCTGTGTTTGGCTCCAAGACACTCTCCTCTCCTTTGCCCCAAACACTGTTGATTCAACCCCCTTTAATTTCATCAGATACATCTCAATCTTTCCCATGAATGGAATCTTAATCCTTCATTCTAAAGTGCAAGTCTGATGACTTTCCTGATTAAAAATATGCCAGTGCCCTTAAGGTAAAATCTAATCACTCTAGCATGACGTACCAGATGCTTCATAATCAGGTCTGTGCCTCATGGCCAGCCTCATCTTAAGCCACTTCCTCTTTCCACCAAAAGTTGTCAATATCCTAAGCCTTTTACATTTTCCCAATATCCCATATACGTTTTTTCCTCTAATCTTTGCATATATCGCCTTTTCTTAATGGGACTGTTCCCTGCTCCTTTCCTTGTCAGGCTAACTCCACTAATCCTTTGAAACTCACCTCAGCCCTTCTACTGCTCAGCCTCAGCTTTCACTGACTGTCCGTGTGTGTTCTCATAACATGATAGGTGTCCTTCCACTACAGTCCCCACCACGTGGCATTTTAACTGCTATTGGATGGTGAGTCCATAAAGGTAGAATCTGCGTTTTATTTACTTTACCAATTAGTGCCTGGCATATAATAAATGTTCAATAAATGTGTAATAAAATGAACAAACATGCATGTAGTAAAGGGCCTCTGAGGAGAGTAATCCTAGCTCAAGGTGCCTGGGACAGTCCAGGTACACCCAGGTCCAGCCCAGGTCATCCCAGCCTGATTATGAATAGATCCCCCCTTTCATTCTCAAGTGTCCAGGTGTGGACAATAAATCATATCACCACTGTCTATGAGTCAACATACCAGATGCACTTCTAGCCTTCTTAATAATCAATATCATTTAAAAGACATGGCAATACATTCACAGAGAGAGATCTGGGAAAGATTATCACTGAACTATGTTCTTGCCCAGGTGGTAACATTTCAGGTGACTTTTTTCTCCTGGTTGTACTTTGATTAATTGACATTGCTTTCATTCATTCAGCACACATCGCTTTTACAAAACTGATAAAGCTACTTTGAAAGTGTCACAGCATAATTCATCTCATGTGAATTTTCCAGAATATTCACCTTTATCGTCAGGGTTATGGAAAATGCCAAGATTTTTCATATTGTAGGTCAACTAAGCATATGGCAAAATGGCCTCATCATAAAGATAAAGGACATCAGGAGCTTGTGATTATATTCACAAATGTCACTTAACCCCTCCTTGCATGAAAAATGAAACTAAACTCAACTAAAATAAACAGTTCTGACAGTCAGGATGCCAGAATATCCAGACATTTGGTTTGAAGCTGCTGCATAGGGTCTAGACTTCCACAGCTGATGATGAGAATAAATGCAGGGACCAGACTTTCAAACAGTAACAGCATATGGAAAACGTTAAATGGAACACAAACATTGCTCATCAGAATCCAACAGAGGTAATCTAAAAACCATCCTCTTGTGTGAATGTGCTTCCACGATCAATTCTACTTCGCAGGGCAATGGCTTTTACCAGTTCAAACAGCTAAAGCTTAACGGAATGTTAGTATGGAAGAAAAAGTAAGAAATCATGTTTCCTATCAGGTTTTTATAGTGATTAAATGTATATAGTGAAGCATCATTGGTCAGGAACTTTTAACCAGTATTTTTTTTTAATTAATTTATTTATTTATTTATTTTTGGCTGTGTTGGGTCTTCGTTTCTGTGCGAGGGCTTTCTCTAGTGGTGGCAAGCGGGGACCACTCTTCATCGCGGCGCGCGGGCCTCTCACCATCGCGGCCTCTCTTGTTGTGGAGCACAGGCTCCAGACGCGCAGGCTCAGTAATTGTGGCTCACGGGCCCAGTAGCTCCGCGGCATGTGGGATCTTCCCAGACCAGGGCTCGAACCCGTGTGCCCTGCATTGGCAGGCAGACTCTCAACCACTGCGCCACCAGGGAAGCCCCTAACCAGTATTTAACTATACAAGTTAATAGCAAATCTTTGATCGAGTTAATAATTCCAAATAAAGTTCCGGACCAATTACTTTTAGTTACTTTCTCTATTTTCTCACTGACTTGCAGATGCATCTAAAAGAGAACAGTACATGTACATTTGTTCTCCCTGAACAGAGATATTTAAGACAAATCATCTCCAACTTTGCAGAGCCAAAGTTGAGACTATTGCTGCATCTCTCCTGGAGTTGAATATTTCTGGCAGAGGAATAATTAGGAGGTCTTGGACATCAACTGAAAGGAGGACAGTGGTGAGGGAATGCATCTTGGTCAACCAGACGCTTTAACTTCCATTTCTGGCAGTGACCTGGGATGCGCACTGATGCATCTACCATCTACTTCTCTAAAACTGACAGGTAGCATCAGAGAGGGAAGGTCCCCACCAACCCGGATCCTGCTAACCAGCCGAGATGTGGTGACGTCAACTCCCAGAGACCTAGGTTCAAATTCTGTCCCATAACCTTGATCAATTTACTTACTCTCTTGAAGAGTCCCTACAGAACACTGGGTGTGAGTGAACGTGAACACTGTCACTTAAATGTAGAGGTATTACGTTTGAGATAAGCTCAAAGGATACAAACTAATGAGAACTTACTGTATGGCTCAGGGAACGCTACTCAGTGCTCTGTGGTGACCTAAATAGGAAGGAAATCCAAAAAAGAGGGGATATATGTACAAATATAGCCTATTCACTTTGCTGTACAGTAGAAACTAACACAACATTGTAAAGCAACTATACTCCAATAAAAATTAATTTTTAAAAAAGTGACCAAAAATGACTAGTGACTAGTCCAAAAGCTCCTGCAATTCAATAAAAATAAAGACAACTAGTCCAATCAAAACATGAATAAAATATTTGTGGTTGCCTTCACGGGAGGATGGTGAATTTATTATTAACTAGGATTTTTATGGGGTGTTAAAATGGTCTTCATCTTGATCTGTGTGGATTACATTAGTGTATACTATTGTGAGAACTCATCAAATGTTACACTTAAGATCTATGCCTCTCTTTTTGTAAATTATATATGAAAAGAAAAAGAAAAAGTGGTACTTTTAAAAAATTTGCTACAGTATCATTCTGTAATGATTTCTCTTTTGTATCATGAAAATTAATAATAAGTCAAATGATCTATTTTAATAAAAATGCAGCTCTTTTAAAAAGAAAAAAAAGCTCAAAGAATACATTTTTGGAAGAGGATGTGGGGAGCAATGATCCTCTAGTCGCCTAAGTTTTCTCTTGGGAGATGAATGTGGCACGATGGCAGTGACGTTTCCCCTGCTCAGTGTGGCATCGCAATGGATGTCCTCATCCAGAAGCCCCGATGAGGGTGCCTTCAGCAACCCACAGTGTCTGGAACTAATACTCTGAGAGCAATTATGCTACTTCCTACTTTGGCCAACTCATCCTCTTCCATACTTTCTGTCGCCATCTACACACTTACAATGTATTTGTCTAGCCAAGGTTGCTCCCCAGAGCATGAGATCAATATCACTGAGTGACTTCCAGAAATTTCCACTTAAGTGTCCCACTAGCACTTCACACTCAGACTCAACCCCCCCAAATCTGATCGCTTTATCTTCTACCACTCAAAGCCAGTTCCTTCAAACTCTGAATCTTTGTAAATGGTGTTACCATCTGCACAATTCGCAAAACCAGAAATCTTAACTTCATCTTTGATTATCCTCTCTCTCTCTCACTCCCTGTATCTACTCAGTCACTATTTCTGACTTATTCTACCTCTTAAATGTTTCTTGCAAACTTTAATGGCATTTCCACGTCACTACTCTGCTTCAAGGCACTATCCCCTCTCCTGGATTACTCCAATTACCTTCCTAAAGATCTCCCCACCTCTGTGATCATCTCCATATTCACTGACCTCCTCAATCTCTTCTCTCCACATTGTAGCCATAGTAATCATCCAAAAACTCAAATTATCAAGTCATCCTCTAGTTTAAAACTCTTTGTGTAAAATCAACATGAAATGGATTAAAGACTTAAATGTAAGACCTAAAACTATAAAACTCTTAGAAAAAACATAGGGGAAAAGCTCCTTAGCTTTGGTCTTGGCAATAATTTTTTTGTATGCAATCTCAAAAGCACAGGCAACAAAAGCAAACATAAGCAACTGGGACTACATCAAACTAAAAAGCTTTTGCACAGCAAAGGAAACCATCAACAAAATGAAAAGGCAACCTGTGGAATGGGAGAAAATATTCGCAAACCATATATCTGGCAAGGTTAATATTCAGAATATAAAAGGAACTCATACAACTCAAAAGCAAAAAACCAAATAACCTGATTTTTTAAATGGGCAAAGGACCTGAATATACATTTTTCCAAAGAAGACAAAGAAATGGTCAACAAGTATGTGAAAAGATGCTCAAAAATCACTTATCATTAAGGAAATGCAAATCAAAACCACATCACATATCACCTCACACCTGTTAGAATGACTATTACCAAAAAGATAAGAGCTAACAAACGTTGGCAAGGATGTGGAGAAAAGGGAACGTTTATGTTCTGCTGGTGGGAATGTAAATTGGTACAACCATTGTGGAAAACATTATGGAGGTTCCTCAAAAAATTAAAAATAGAACTATCATAACATCCAGCAATCCCATTTCTGGATATATATCCAAAGGAAATGAATCAGTATCTTGAAGAGGTATCTGCACTCCCATGTTCACTGAAGCATTATTCACAATAGCCAAGATATGGAAACAACCTAAATGTCCATCAACAGATGAATGGGTAAAGAAGATATGCTGTACACACACCACACATACACACAATGGAATATTATTCAGCCGTAAAAAAGGAAATCCTGCTATTAGCAACAACACAAATAAACCTGGAAAACATTATGTTAAGTGAAATAAGTCAGACTCAAAAAGACAAACATGGTAGGATCTCACTTACATGTAGAATCTAAAATGTCAAACTCATAGAACCAGAGAGTAGAACACTGGTCGCCAGGGGCTGGTAGTAGAGAATGTGTGGGAGGAATGGGGAGCTATTGGCCAAAGGGTACAAACTTTCAGTAATAAGATGAATAAGTGCTAGGGATCTAATGTACAGCATGGTAATTAAAGTGAATAATACTGTATTGTATACTTGAAATTTTCTGAGAGTAGATCGATCTTAAGTGTTCTCACCACCCATAGATGTGTTAATTAACTAGACTGTGGTAATCATTTCACAATGTATACATATATTCAATCATCATGTTGTATACCTTCAAAAAACTCACATTGTACAACCTAAATATACACCATCTTTGTCAATCATAACTTAATAAAGCTAGAAAAAATAAAACTCTCTGTTTTGCCCCCTCTGCTTTATCTCTCCAGCTTTATCTTTCCTTGCCATCTTCCATCCCTATCTTGAATGCTATCTCCAGTTATATCAAACATCTATCACTTCATAGGCGGTCCCCTGTCCTCTCACCTCTGGGAATCCTACCTACTTATGCCTAGAACACCATAAATCCCATCACTATGTTCTTCACTTAGTCAACTCCTACCCATCCCTCAAGCCCCAGATGAACATCACCTCCTGGAATCCTTCTCCTCTTGTGTGCTCCCTAAGCATCTTATCCTTGCCTTCATCTGCTGTATTTTAATTTAAATAAACTATAAGTCTTCTGCATTTGTCTCATTTCTTATTGGATCCCTAGAGCCTAGCAAGTCTCTGAAAGATATTACATATCAATAAATATTTGCTAACTCAAATTCTGAGCTTGAGGTTGGTCTCCTTTTCTTCTGACGTACTAGCTACTAAATTCTACGTGAGTTACCTAAGCACACCAAACTTCAGTATCCTTATCCGGAAAACAGGATAATAATACCTATTTCACAAAATTGTGGCAAAGATAAAGGAGCTCACGGATATAAAACACTTGGCACAGGGTTTGCCATGGAGTGAGGCATTGGTAATGATCCCAGTGTGCTGAGGAGCCAAGCGCCAGTTCTGGCCTACAGATGCATTTCACTGGGCTCAAAATGTTATTTAAGACTGAAAATTCTCAAATAAAAACGTGAGGTTTACTTTACTACGAAAAAAGTCTTAAGAGTCTTAAGATCTGGCAGCCCTAGATCGGTATCTTTTATGCAACCATCAGCTAGAGCCAAGTAACACCAACTCTTCTTGGGTGAGACATAGGCCTTAGTTTTCCTCAGACCCCCTTCATCCTTATGCTCTTATCCCTGACCTGCTTCTCTGCTGAAGACCATCTGTGCTTAAGACCCTCACTGTACAAAATTATGGAAAATCCTTTGAGATGAAAAGTGTTAGCATACATGTGCAAGATTATACCTAGTACAATGGACTTCAATGTAACAGGCTCTTTCCCTTTCTCCAGATGGCCTACATGTTTAAGCTGCAGTAAATGTATAAACATATTCAGCTATAGAAAAATTCTATGATTCTAACCCACGGGTCAGCATTATCACCTCAAGCAGAGGAAGGGACAATGTTCCTTTTGTTTTAAAAACAGATTGCATGAGCTTAGAGAAATGAAGTTGGACAGTGCTTTTTCTAAGACAATTTCCAAACCCACTTCCACAGGTGGTGCTGTCTGGAATGTTGACCTCACATAGCCCAGGGGAGCTGGCCTTTTCTCAATTTCTTCAAAGAAAGATGTCAGGCTCAGTGACCCCCAAGTGGGGATTGTCTTCCCTCTTTGCACTTGCCATCAGCTGCTAGTGGCATTTCTTCAAATCAGCGAGGCGTCCCGTTGTGCGGGGTGGGAGGAGGGGTGCTCCAGCCCAGGGGTCCCACAGAGCCTCTGACTGGGGCATCTCCTTCCTAAAGTCCCGGGGTGCTGGCGTTTCACATCACAAAGAGGGCTTCCCGGGCGGTCTCTGATGTTCGGTTTTGTTGTGTCTTTTCACAGAACACAGAAACCCGTCTGTGAGTATCTTGACCTACGATTCTATGCAGATCAAACTACGACCAGCGTGTTTCAATAACGGGCTCAAAATTCAGCGCCGTTGGTGAGCTCTAATTCTAACCCTGATCCTAATTTATTGTTTGACCGAGAGGTTAATCAAGGGGCTTCTATGAATCTTATTTCTCTTTGATGATTTGGAGAATTATTGGCTTAAAACAGATGATACACATACACACATACATATACAGGCACATAAAATGATTTACAAACATACACCCTATAAAATCATGTTTTACTTTAATATAATGAAATGAAAGCACTATGAAGAAAAGTGGTCTTGAAAAAAAATCAATCTTTTCAGTCAATGAAAGTATTTGATAATGTTTCTACAAAAAAAAAAAGAAACATCTATTTTTTGACAAAGTTCTGAGACTCTCTAATTATTAAAGCCTTGAAGAGGCTTTGTTCCTACAGTCTCACAGTTGAGAGTTGTGTTTATTTCCACAGAGATATTAACCTTATAAAGAAAAAAGCACATTAGATCAATAGAGAGGAATTTTAATAACATAAAACAATATAAGAATACGTCTAATTTCTTCTAGAGACTTTAAAAATATTTCCTAAGGAACGTATGTAAAATGTCTTGGTCCTCTAACCTCTAAACAGACATATTCTGTATATTCCTGGCATATACTGCCCAGTTCCTCTCTCACTTCTCCTAAACAGAAAGATAGACATTAAGGGAAATCTAAACCTCAAAAGGGCAAAACTCCAAGTCTCCTTGCCTCCTCTGACTGGGTTTAAAAAAAAAAACAGTTTTCTAATTGGAGCAGCATTTCAGAAGCATACTCTTCTAGGCTTGGTGTCTACATTTTACAGTCAGTAAGAAATATTGTTTATAATTTCACGGAAGGTAAAACATTTCACCAAGGGCACACATTCATCATGCCAATGAATCAAAGACCAATCACCTTTATCCCCATTCGCATGCAAATATCGTCCCGATTTTCCTACTTGTCATTATATGTGACATTTAAACCCAGTTACTTTGGACCTACAACACTAGTTAACCCCAGGCAAGTTAAGATCCCAAACAAACCCTTGCTAACATTTCAGGAACTCATTTCTTTCTTCCTTCGTGTTTAGTAAAGTCTTCCATAAACATATACCAAATTCTGTGTAACAAAATGCTTCAGACTATACACTTTACCCAAGCAGAAAAGCACAACTTAAAAGTGCTTCTTACTGGTAAATAAGTGACAAGTCTAATGAATTTGGGATGATTTTCCAGTTGGAGATTTTATCCTCTTCCCTCTAATTGTTACCACAGGGCAAAAGAAATAAAATTCAAATCAGACAAATGGTCCACTTTTTTTCTTTAAACTATATCAAAGTCAAATGAAGGAAAAGAACTACTACTACACAGTTGGATAAAATTAGCTTCTTTACTGTGTGTTTTAGTTGCTCACATCCCCATGGCCATAGATAATTAAGAAAAAAGTCTCCCCACAAGATTTAAAGGACTGTAGAAGGGACATTTAATTGTTAAGCAAATATTTAATTCCTTTAAAAAATTAATGGAATATTAAAGCCCATAGAAAAATACGTTTAGAAAAATATATCAAGTATAGAGAAAAATATATAGTGTATAGAGAATAGAGAACTTATATAAAAATCAAATATGTGGAATATATTTGAGTTAACAATAAATAAAAATAAATTCTTAATTTTTAAAAGAAGCATTAACAAATGAATGAAACATGGTTTCCTCAACTTACAAATAATTTTCAGGAGCTCTCAATGTATTACAATATTAAGCTATTATTCAGGCCTCATTGCATACACTCCTCTAGTATAATTATATCACCTGTTGGTTCAGTCATTCTACTGAATACCTTTCACTGAGAACCTGTGACTTAAAATGCCTCTATTTCATACTTTTTATGTAGGTGTTTTACAGTCACTTGGTTATGAATCCTCCCTCCAGCCCCTGTTGCCCCAATTTAAATCACTGAGGTTTACCTTTTTATGTGCTGATCACTACCAAACAGAAAACTATGATCTTCTATTATAGAAGCATATGGATATTTTTATTGAATACACAGGGTTCATCCATGAACATTGCACAAGTCATCACATTCTTCTCTTTCCGCATTCTTATACTTTGGTCAATGGGCAGAATTTGCCATTTCTCCTGCTTCCATATAACAAAACTCACAGATTGGCTGTGACTCACTGTGGCACTGGTCGTGGCAGAGCTCTGGGTCCAGGAACCATCAGGCTACTTCTCAGTTTACCACGTATCTGGTATAGTTAATTATACAGAGGCAACAATATACTTTTATTTGTCCCTTCATGAAACCTGAGGTCTTTTCTTTAGTCTAGCTACATTATTTTTCCTTTCAAGACATTTAAACAACAACAACAGCTGTTTGAGAATCTGTGAAAACTATGGATACTTTTCTCAAAGCTATGAGCCCATGCAGACCCTTCTCCCGGCATGCATAACCAAATTTGGCTTTCAATTTAGGGAGAGCCTTGTTACAATAGCCGTTGTATCACCTGATGTCATCCTGAAATCCCACACTAGTCCCATTACAAATGACTATTTAAGCAATTTAGGTTGTTGAATGTTTGGTGGAGACGTTGCTTCAGATGCTTCAGCTGGAAAGGCCTTGGGTAAACCTCACCAAATAAAATAGAATGATACATTTGACATTGTAGGAAAATGGAACGTTACGATGGTGAAAGATTTTATGAATTTTTTTTTTTTTTTTTTTTAATGAGGATCTTGAATCAGATGCGTATGTTTGATTGATTGATTGATTGATTGATTTTGGCTGTGTTGGGTCTTCGTTTCTGTGCGAGGGCTTTCTCCAGTTGTGGCAAGCGGGGGCCACTCTTCATGGCGATGCGCGGGCCTCTCTCGTTGCGGAGCACAGGCTCCAGACGCGCAGGCTCAGCAGTTGTGGCTCACGGGCCCAGCCGCTCTGCGGCATGTGGGATCTTCCCAGGCCAGGGCTCGAACCCGTGTCCCCTGCATTAGCAGGCAGATTCTCAACCACTGCGCCACCAGGGAAGCCCTATGAATTTTTTTTTATCCCAGCTGGAAGGATCAATCAGACTAGGGATATCTCTGGAATCCAATCAAAATTTCCAGCAGGATTGAGTTGTGGACACAGGAGGGAAGGTCACCATATCTTGTCCAACCTAATGATCTAGGTCCTACCTAATGATCTAGTCCTGAAAGGAAAGTCAGCTCCACAGGCAAAAATATTGCTAAAGATGGAAAACTGTTTCCACAACCAGCTTTATGAATTTTCAGAGTTGTACTCATTTTGTATAATTTGAAGGTCTTGAAAGAAAGATGAATAACAGAAATTTGATCCCACACCTCCATTCTCATCTCCTGCCAGACTTTCTCCCATCACATCTTCATTTCTCTAGGCCAAGCAATTCTTTCCTTCTAATACATTCTTAAGTTTATCAGAGGACTAGGCACAGAGCATTAAATTTAAAATATAAATCTCTGGCATGTGCAAAATGCAAGCACTAAACATCTCAATCTTTTAAGATGAACGGTAAATAAAGTAACTAGTCACATGTCTGTAGATGTAAGGATTTGCAGGATCAAATAGAGTATCAAAGTAGAGAGCATGAAACAGATATGAAACAACTAAGTGTTCCTCACCAGAATAAAGAATAAAATTACTACATCATGATAAGTTTATTGGCTAAATTTCTTGTATCTGTGGAAGTAATAATTATCTCCATAGAGTGAGACACACCTAAGTGGTATGTATTTTGTTTCTTTTCAGTGACTTTATTCTAGGGTGACAATGGTGCAAGATGGCAACCAACTAACCACTGGGACCAACCCCATTCACATTCGCACTGAGCCCTTCCACCCAGATAAGCAAGAAGGCAGCCTCAGAGGCAGTGGGAAGACTTTGACCATACGAATATTTTAGAGAATTAGCTTTGAAGTTTTGCAGCCTTGGTTTGGGATTATTTATAGTAAGACTGGGGTCCCATAGCTATTAGAAAGCAACAAAAAGTCAGTTTATTTGCTCTCACATTGATGTTTTAATAAAACACTGTTTTGTTTTCCTTATCTGTAAAATGAAAAGGTTGGGATACATGACCACTAGAACTGAACGCTGGTAGATGTCTCTAAGAATGACTGTCTTTCAGGGAAGATGTAAAAGAGGACCTTGCAGCTTGAATGTAAAGGTCACGCCTCAAAAATATAGTGCATGAGCAGGATAATTCAGTCACTGTAATGACTTATTAACTTTGATTGCTGCCATGATTATACTGTCATCTGAACTGAAGTTTCAGCAGCAGAATACACATTCTTTTCAAGTGCACATGGAACATTCTCCAGGATAGAGCACATGCTAGGCAACAAAATAAGTCTTAGTAACTTTAAGAAGACTGAAATCATATCAAGAATCTTTTCCAAAAACAATGAGACTAGAAATCAACAACAAGAAAAAAAAACTGCAAAAAGCACAAACACATGGAGGTTAAACAATATGCTACTAAACGACAAATGGGTCACTGAGGAAATCAAACAAGAAATTAAAAAATACCTGGAGACAAATGAAAATGGAAACATAAGGATTCAAAATCTATGTGACCCAGCAAAAGCAGTTCTAAGATGAAAGTTTATAGCGATACAAGCCTACCTCAGGAAAAAAAATAAATCTCAAATAAACAACCTAACCTTACACCTAAAGGAACCAGAAAAAGAAGAACAAACAAAACCCAAAGTTAGTAGAAGGAAAGATATCATAAAGATCAGAGCAGAAATAAATGAAATAGAGACTAAAAAACAATAGAAAAGATCAATGAAACTAAGAGTTGGTTCATTGAAAAGAAAAACAAAATTAATAAACTTTTAGCCAAACTCATCAGGAAAAAAAGAGAGAGGGCCCAAATCAATAAAATCAGAAACGAAAGAGCAGAAGTTACAACTGACACCACCGAAATACAAAGGATCATAAGAGATTACCACGAACAATTATATGCCAATAAAATGGACAACCTAGAAGAAATGGATAAACTCCTAGAAACATACGATCTTTCAAGACTGAAACAAGAATAGAGAATATGAACAGACCAATTACCAATAATGAAACTGAATCAGTAGTAAACAAAACTCTCAACAAACAAAAGTCTAGGACCAGATGGTTTCATGGGTGAATTCTACCAAACATTATCATGGTGATCATTTCCTAATGTATGAAAATGTCAAATCATTACGTAGCATACCTGAAACTAACATAATATTGCACATCAGCTATCTTTCAATTAAAAAATAAAATAAACCAACAAATAAATAAATAAATTGGAGCTTCAGAAGATTTCTGGGATCATCTAGGGTACATTTTACTGATAAGGAATCTGAGGCCCAGAGAAGTGACATTTCTACCAAGGATATTATTCAGGGCCTTTTTCACAGCCTGTGATATATGAAATTAAATGCACCAAGAACAACAATGAATAAGAATGAGAAAAGCTGGAAGCTAAAAACTTTTATCAAATCTTTAAAGCAAGAAAGTTTAAAAGAAAATGGATTTTTTTAACTAAGAAATAATTACAAGTGCCACATACATTTTGCAGTAAGCTATAATCTAGCTCATTATTTTCCTACAAAGAAAAAGAAAAAACATTGTGTGATGTGTGTGTAATAATCTCATTGTTCACGTCACAGGAAACAAAAGGGAAAGTTTTAACAAAAAGTGTAATTCATTATTTCCAGACTGAAGGAATTAAAACAGAAGAATAAAATAGGAAAACAAATCAAACATCTTCATGTTAGACTGTCATCGCTGTAACAAAAAAATCAAGTATTCCAGGGCTTCCCTGGTGGTGCAGTGGTTAAGAATCCGCCTGCCAATGCAGAGGACACAGGTTCGATCCCTGGCCCGGGAAGATCCCACATACCGCGGAGCAACTAAGCCTGTGCGCCACAACTACTGAGCCTGCGAGCCATAACTACTGAGCCGCACGCCACAACTACTGAAGCCCACGCACCTAGAGCCCGTGCTCTGCAACAAGAGAAGCCACGACAATGAGAAGACCGTGCACCGCAACAAAGAGTAGCCCCCACTCGCTGCAACTAGAGAAAGCCCGCGCGCAGCAACACAGCCAAAAAAAAAAAAAAATCAAGTATTCCAAGAATATTATTTTTCTTCTAAGCATTTTATAACTGCATTAAGAGGAAATTAATTTTAGTAAATACACCATGAATTCAAACTCCAATGAAACAAACAAGAATTTCACTGCAAAACTCTAGAAGTTAAGTTATTCCACGTTTATAGGTAAAATGAATAGATTCTGTATTGCTTGCCTCCCATCAAACACTATAAATGTAACCACACAAGTCTTGCAATGGCATGAGGGGCAGAATACCAAAGAAAGCTCACAGCAGGGTTTGAGACAGCTGGATGCTAATCACGTACAAAACTCTTTAAAATTTAGGATCTGAATCATTTAAAAACACACACTCTTTATAGACATTTTGAAATTTTATGATGAGAGTCTAGTCATCCAACCATTAAATTTTTGAGCAAATAATTTAAAAAGACTGAGAGAGGAAGAGAGTCAGAGTCACATAAGGCAATAACCAAGTTGGAGAGAGCAACCTGACATGCAGAAGTTCTGAAAGGTGCCCTTCCTTGTGCCTCTCTCCTGAACACTGCATTTTACCATGTCCAACAGGTCCATCTTCCCAATGGGGGTGACTTGCTCCATCACACCCATTGTGAAGAGGGCTCTCTGACTTCACTGCGGCCAATGAATCAGCAAGCATCTAAAGAGAGCCCCCCAGCAAGTGGGCAGAGGACTGACTGCATCACGTGTTGTTGAAGCCCCTTTTAACGGAAGGACTTGGGAAAAGAAATTCTTGGGGGAAATCTTCCAACCTTGGACCTCCAACTCTGAATCAAATATTTCAGCTGCAAGGGCTGAGCACTGAACGAGCTGTTACCGGCAGAAGAATTCAGGGATCAGGTTAAAAATCTGGACTTCTCAGATCTTACATCCCTGCCCCACTCTACAAAGCAATGCCCACCCATCATTGTCCAGCTATTATTAATGTCTCCTGGATGTTAAAGCAGGTTTACAGAGGATTAAGGAAACTGACGTTACTATTATGCAATTTTAAAGTTTCTACAAGAGTTCAGTGAATCTTCAAAGGGATATTTGAGGAGTTGAGGGGGCAGAACAAGGGAAGCTAACATGAAATTAAAAAATACTTAACTGCTTAGCAACAAGATAAGCATCTGAGTGATCTTCTTGAAGACAAAGTCCCCAGGTCTAACTTTGAAGGTCATGGCTTTGAAGCAAAATCTGACAAAGCCAGTGGCCGTTTGACTTGGCAACTTTTCTAGGTGCTTTTCCATTTTGGTATTAAGGCAAAAGCATCATAAATTTTTACTTCTTTTAATAAGGAAACTTCGCACTGAACCTGTTTTAAATGGGGTGAACAAAGTAATCCTGGTTTACTGGGTAAATGTGAAGTTTAAAAATGTATCTTTCTTCAATCTGTGAGAACATTTTAGCATTTTAACCATACTTTAAGATTCCTCCTTAGAACTTGGCGAGGTTTTGAAGAGCTCTGCTTAATTTTACACTCATAATCCCTTACCTCTAAGCCTTTTAACTGCAATGTGTACAGCCTCAGCTGAATAATTCAAATAGTAACTTACTCTTTTCCCCCATCTTTACCCTCACAAAAAAACCCTGCAATATTCTTGCCCTTTACAATCAGAAGCAACCTTTCCTAATAAAAATAAATCAATGAATAACTGTCTCAATTGGAAGTTGTCCTTGTTTCTATATGGTTATTAAAAAAACCTACACTGAAGTTTTTAGGGAATGGGCAGCCAATCAAAACAGAGTGGATGTTCAAATTGATGAATCTGAATAACTATTATGATTTTCTAAGAGGGAACATATGAAAATCCTTCCAGAGAAAGAAGCAGAGGAAACATTTATAAGCATGTTTTTCAATCTTTCTGAGTCAGAAAGGCAGCTGCTCTGAGGGAATGCAAGCCTACTCTCTTCTCTCTTCCTGCTTTTCTTCCAGGCCTTCTGGCTAACAAAAGAGAACTTCGGTGTGGGGAGGATGCAGCACCCACACTTTGGTAATGGAGCCCGCTGAGATGAGAATAAGCCATCACTCCTCGGGGGTCCCCAGAGCAGCAGATCCATCCTTCCTGACTAGCGTGAGCATAGGTTTGAGCTACGCATGAAGCTTGGAGACATCTTATATTGAAAATACCATTCACGCTAGTAAATATATACATTGGCTACACAGAATAAAACTTTAATATCCTCACCTTGAACATACATATATTTTCACAGATCAAGTACTGGATAACGTCCAGCATTTTTAAAATTACAAATTTCATTACTTGTGCTTTTGTATTTTGTTACTAATTCATATTAACTACAGTATTATACTTAGATCAGAATTGTAACCACATCAAAGTTAGAAACTCTGGCTTCCTGGCATGGATTCCAAGACTATAAAAATTCACAAAAGGTTAGAAACTGAATAACTTTCATTTGCCAAGTATTTGCAATGTACAGCCTAAATAATTGACTTTGTCTTGTCTATCTTTAGAACCGGAATACATAGCACAATGCCTGCACAGAACGTATCCAGGTCAACTGATGTCTACATATGTGCCCTAACTGTTCTTTCTTACTGGGAAAAATCAGCAAGTATTTGGTCTGAAACAAACAAATTAATAAGCATGTTTGAAAACACTAGTCTACCAAATCATTAGCTAGTAAATGAGTATATTATTAAATTTGAATCAAAATGCACAAACAGGTAACACAAAATAAACTTAACAGCACTGTCCCTGAATTAGAGAAGGTCACCATCTAAAACAGAAAATCCCGAAGTTGACAGACTCATGAAGAATAAATTGTGCCTTTAATTTACTCCATAATAGGCTATAAAAGTGGCTGGCATCAAGGATTGAGAGTCCCGCACTATTTACCCGAAGATGACTTGGCCAATCTGCTGGCCATGGCACGCGCACAGTTCCTCAGGCCCACAGTTCTAAAAATAATACCACACAGCTCAGGGCAGGCCCTGCTGGGCAGAGCTGAATTTCAAACCAGGCTCAGGAGACGGGGCGAACATCAATACCCTCAGACACCAGTCGCTCGTGTCTTACATTCCTAATCAGGCTTTTCAAAGGCATTCCCAAGGTAGCTGTGATTCACAGAATAGACGGAGAAAATGTAATTATGCTACTTTAAAACAAAGTCAAATTGCCAAAGTATATATCTAGGCAGAAAAAAAAAATCTTTATTTAATTCCTTTGAAGCCTTTTGGTGAGCAAAGGAAAAATTTTCAGTAGTGTAGATAAATGGACTAATGTTCCTAACTGACAAATAAGTAAGTTACATGTGCTATAACCATCCTGTTTCTTATCAAGAGCAAAAGCATTTTCAGAAATAACCATATTTTAAAACAGCATCAAAATTGACTTTTCCTTTGCTTAATGCTATATTTTTTCCAGATATTTGGTGGAAAGAGAGAGAGAGATTGAGTGACAGCACAGGAGCAAGCAGGTATAAATGGTAATGCTTTTCTCTGTAGTCCTGTTACCATCACTAAGTGTAATTGAATGTATGAGGAGATCTCTGTAGGGATGTGATATGCTAACACACTCTAATTTTCATTAGTTTCTCTAAACTGTCATGTGAGGAATTTAAAATATGTGCATGAGCGAAATTAATAATGGCTGTTACTGAACAAAAGTATTAAGCTGGTTTAAATGAAAAAAAAAAAAAAAAAAGCAGACTTTGCCCATGAAAAAGAAGACGCGTAAATCATACACAGGAAAGTGCTCTGATGACAGTCCCCCATTCATTTCCCTGAAACAGCTGCTGTGCCAAAGAGTAAGAACGAACCCATTAGTCCTCATGTCCCCATCATGGTGAACAGCCTTTGGTCGCACAGGGGGGTATTTAGAAAAGCTAAAAATGTTGATGAGATGGTTTCTTTTTCTTTTTTCAAAATGAAAAGGCATACAAGCGTCAGCTAAGCCTTGCCAGCTAAACCGCATGTTTTCTTTAAGAGAAGACTGTCGATTAAAAAAAAAAAAAAGCTTTGCTGAGATGTTCATACCTGGGCATCTTTGGGAAGTACCAAGATGGCAACAGCTTTCTAGTCTTTCATCCCTTACATACATCCAACAGGGACATGAGGGTTTGTCCATTTATATGCAGTATTTCATTCCAACCATGAAATAACCCCAAGGGCAATAGGTAGGTATTATCCTCTCTGCTTTACAGAGAGGAAAAGCTGTGGTTCAGAGACATAAAGCCATACTTGCTCATGATGAGGCAAGTTCACCAGGGATCTGGAGCTAAAACGAGTTTACTCCTTCAATGTAAGTTTGATGGAGAACCTTAGGCGCTGAGCTGAATATGGGGGGCACTCTTCACCGAACCTGGACTCCCCCTGTTGTGGAGGGATCTCCTCTCTGCTTAACAGGATGGGGGCCTGGCAGACGGAGCTGCGCTGCCTGGAGTGTCTCGGCGGGTCCCAGAGAACGGTGGCTGGCCGGCGTTTGGGCGGCTCTGTGTCGGGCGAGCAGTCCTCCGCGGGTTTTCCAGCACCCAGATCTCAGCCTGCTGCTGGCTACTGCCACTTCTCTCTCCTTGCTGTCCTCACATGGCTGGAGTATTACTTTCTGTGATGAGTGATTCTAACACACATTCCTCTATTCACCCAACACAATGTCTTTTTAAAAAAACTTTCTCTAAATCCTTTTTTCATCTAAATTAAAGGTATACTTAAAATGTGTCTGTTGAGCATTAGGCAGCAGCAGGGGGACTCCTGTGTCTCAGAAGTTGTTCATCAGGGGTTTGGATCATACGGTGAATAACAGTACTTAACATTTGGTAATGGTCTGCCACATGACTGACGCTTTATAAAGGTTACTTGGTGTAGAGAGGCTGGATCTTCACCCAGGTCTATCTGACCCCAGAGCCTAAATGCATAACCACTGGGCAGCAACACGCCAGGCACTGGCCACAAGGAAAAAAAAAAAAAATTGGTGAGAAGTGACAAATATAGGAATCCAATGACAGGTATCTTATTTTTTATGATCCAGGCCAGGTGACATAAAAAGAACAAAATGAGGGGATTTTGTATTTCATTTCTACAGTTTCATGCAAGTATCTTGATCACATGCTCATACAAATGAATTCTTGGGAGATATTCTAATTTTTCAATTTTTGATGATCGACATCTAATTTCTCAATTTTTGATGAAGGTGTTATCTCTGTTTGCTAAAAGCATTGACTGCCAACCTCATGAAAATGTACATTTCTTGGTGTTCAGCAGAGTTTAATCCTATTACTTGTCATATGTATTACCTTGCATTCTCATAGTCCCTTAGCCTTTCTGGATACATCCAATCAGTCATAATATCCTCTTCTTAGAACTCCCAGAGCATAGATTTAGCCACCTGCTAGGGCACTAACCAGCTTTTACACTGTCTTCTAATAATGTATGGACACATCATCTTTCCTGACTAAATAAACACCAAATGCAAGACAATAAAGACTTTACTGGATGCATCTTTATAAGCCCAACACCTGCTACAGTGACTGACACATGGTAGCCAATCAAATCAGCCTTGGTGAAATTAATTACTAAATGAATGAAAGAACGAATAGATACTACTATAACAGTCAAAACTGCTGCAGTAGGTCAGTGTAACCTTCCACCCCAACCTGGTTGCTTGCAGTGTCAAGCGTTTAGTCTCATGCTCTTAGATTTGTGTAGTTAAGCTGATCTGAGTGGGTTTCAGGTTAAGGGTCAGCTGGGCTTGGTGCCAGGCGGCTTGGCTCAGGTCTGCTCCACACATATTCATTTTAGGCCCTAGACTGAAGGGGCAGTGGCTATTTGGGCATCCTCTTTTTGTGATGGATCAATAGAGCATGAAAAGCCAGCCAAAGAGTGCAAGCACATTTAAGGCCTCTGCTTATATCACGTCCCTTAATGTTCCATTGGCGAAAGCCAGTCACAGAAGCCCAGATTAATCGGGTGGAAAGCACATGCCATCCACAGGGAGAACAGGAGGGGTGTGAATATTTACTAACAGTCATCCAAACCACCATAACTATGAAATCATCACCAAGTCAAAAGGGACTGAAGCAGAAATTGGATTAAAAGTTTAGGAGCTACGGGGCTTCCCTGGTGGCACAGTGGTTGAGAAACTGCCTGCCAACACAGGGGACACAGGTTCGAGCCCTGATCCAGGAAGATCCCACATGTCGTGAAGCAACTAAGCCCATGTGCCACAAGTACTAAGCCTGCACTCTAGAGCCCGTGAGCCACAACTACCGAGCCCATGCACCACAACTACTGAAGCCCGCGTGCCTAGAGCCCGTGTTCTGCGACAAGAGAAGCCACTGAAATGAGAAGCCCACACACTGCAACGAAGAGTAGCCCCCGCTCAGCGCAACTAAAGAAAGCCCACGCGCAGCAACGAAGACCCAACGCAGCCAAAAATAAAATAAATTAATTAAAAAAAAAAAAAAAGACTTAAAAAAAAAAGTTTAGGAGCTGCAACTACAAATTACTTTAGAAAAATGTGTGTATGGCAATCAGAGTCAGTAGTCAAACCTAATTCAAATTCCAACCTCACTTTTCTCATATGTAAAACTGGGGATATTACTAGGTCCTACCTCATAGAATTGTTAGGAAGACTAACAAAATAACACATGTAAAATGTTTTAGGCTAGAGTCCTGAACACCGAGAAACGGCCATTTTCAAAACATTTCAATATGCAGTCAATAAACGTTCACGATGCTTCTGCTGATGGTGGTGTGACAATAGCAGTGACATGATGGTGACGGCAATGACGAAGACGGGGACAAGCCACAAAAATTTCAATTATTCATGAATGAACTAGTTTCCCATTCTAATTTCAACAACTTCATGATATCTACAAAACTAAACAAACAAAACAAAGCAAAATTTTGGCAGTTGTCTCTGCCAAAATTTTCAACATAATCTGTGATAAATACTCTAAAATTTTGGCTCTTAACTCAAACTGTTTCTGTGTGTCTATGTGTGTCTCTGATTGGCTACTCCTGCTCTCTGAACCTTCTTTCCAAGGTCCTCTGTGTTCCACTAAGGTGCTTTGCCCCTCTTCTTTATTTTACTCCTTTTTAAATTTCATACTCATTCAATCTATTATGTCAAATCATTTCTCTCACTGTCCCTTTCATATCTTTCCTTCAGAACCTTCACTCTGCCAAAGCTAAGATAACAAACTCATTTTTTCCACATATACTTCTATAACATCAATTCAACACTATTGCATGTGCACTATATTACAGGTGTTGTATTATATGTTGCAGAAAACATAAGCCTTGTAGGGGAAAAAAAATCCCTCCCCTTAAAATACTTATAATCCAATAGACGAGCTAAAAACTTTGATGCCTCAAGAAGATGAGAGAATGGAAATATGTTATATCTATACAATGGAATATTATTCACCCATAAAAAAGAATGAAATACTGATTCACGCTTCAGTGTGGACGGACCTTGAAAACATTATGCTAAATAAAAGAAGCCCATCATAAAAGACCATATATTAGACCATCTAAAAGACCAGACATATGATTCCATTTATATTAAATTTCTAGAATAGGCAAATCTATAGAGACAGACAGCAGATTAGCAGCTGCTGAGGGCTGGCGTTGGACAGGAGTTGGGGATAAGTGGGGAGTGACTGCCAACACGTACAGGGCTTATTTTTTGAGGTAATAAGTGTCCCAAAATTGACTGTGGTGCTGGTTACACAACTCTGTGAATACACTAAAAATCACTGAACTGCATACTTTAAATGGACGAATCGTATGGTATGTGGATGATATCTCAATAATACTCTTTTTAAATAAAGGGGAAAACAAAGTTTGCACCAAAAATTTTTAAATCCTCAAAAGGAAGGAAAGGAAAGGGAAAGAGAAAAGAGGAGGAGGAAGAAGAAAAAGCAGCAGTAGCACAACTTTCTGGAATGCTGTAAAAAAATGAACTGGAATATTAAAATTATATACAAATTACCAGATCAAGTTAAATGCTTTGCGTAGAAGCTGTTGAGCATTGGCCTCCAGAGAAAATTATTTCCATACCAATATCAGTACTTAGAAAAATAGCAGTTGTCAGCTCATGAGGGTATAAGCTTCCTCCTACAGCTATCTCCACAAAATACTAGACTGCGCTAGTGTGAGCAGATGACCCCAGTCACTCCCGATCCACTCAGCAACCAGCAAAGCTAACGCTGTCATTGGCCATTTTCCTCTGGTGACAGAAAGAATAAGAAACTGCAGCCTGAAGGCCAGGAAACCTTACAAAGAGGAGTGAGAGCAAGAGGTGCCAGCTGGAATTTTTCATCTTCTCAAAGCAAGTAGAGTATAACCCCCAGCGAGAGTTTATCTGCAATAATTACTACAGTTTTAAAAAAAAGAACTAGGTACTGTGCCTCAAAAATGCTCTATTTGGTGCATTTTGGAAGAAACTGCATTGAGCCGTAGGCATTGAGTAAGATGGTCTCTTTTAAGAGAGTAACCAAAAACTAAAACTGCCTGTGTATCTGTCATTTCATTCAACTTACTTCTTAGTCCAAGGGTTACACCTGAACACTGACTAACCGACCTCACTTTATTCTTTTTGTTCTCCAGAACCTGTGGCATAGAAAATGCTTAATATGTGTTGAAGGAACGAAGGAGAAAAGAGGTTAAGACAGTGAGAAGGGAAAAATATGAAAAACAGAGAGGAAGGGAGAATTTATACTAATTATAAGATTTTAATTATAATTAAATAGCCTGTTAAAATTTGTTATGAGGCACAAATAGTAGAACTGATCTAATGTTCTCCACAGCATGAGTTTGGAAAGAATATTATTTTTAAGGCTTAATGTTATTTTTTAAAGAGCATTAGCCATTTACACACACTTTCAAATTTTATGACTCAGGACTAGATTAGAAGTGAACAAATAGTCAAAATCAGTCTGTTGTCACAGGACACACACCAAGTCTATGGCCTGAATCATCCCTGACTCTTTGATTCATCCTTGTAATGAATGGGTGAAAAACTAGGTCAGTTTTGTCTTAAGAAAATCCAAGGATCATGACTCATTAAAAACTCTTCAATGGGTGGGAGTCGGACTTGGATCTTTCAGAGCAATCACTGCCGGTGGCTAGAATGGCAGTCAGGATACCGCCTCCATTGCCTCTGGGCTGAGAGGAGAGGTGGCACAAACAGGAGGTTCTTGATGCACACCTCACACACACACACACACACACACGAAGAAGCCATATGGTCAGGAATCTGGGGATAACAGTCCATGTAAAGTAAACGGAAGTCTGACACAGAGCAAGTACTTAACAATCATTATTACCATACTGAACCCCACGGTTCAGATTGGTTCTGACAGTCAGTGAATGTGAGATCCTGTGTTGCCCTGGCCCTGATATTATCTTTTTACTACTTCTGACGACCAATTATTTTAAAATTGACTGAAACCCCCAAACCTTTCTCATACTTGCTGCTAAATTATATCCTCTGTCTTGTATGCATATGACTGGTTTTAATAACCTAAATGCAGGGCTTTTCATCTATGCCATTGCATTTCAGCCTATTGGATTTCCTATCACTCTACCCCTTGAGAGCTATTTAGAGTCTGATTTTGCCATCCAATATGTTAATATTTCCTCTAGCTTCATATTCAGGAATTTGATCATCACCAATATCTTGATCCACCCAAGAAATTTAGAAAATGGGAAGCATGAGAAATAGAGGATGAATGAATCTCTGTGACATTCCACTGCAGGATGTATTGCAGAATGTCATCAAGATAATAACGAGCACTGTTTGGGTATGGTCCTTCAACCAATTACTAAACCAACCAAAGATGTTATTCTATAGGCCAGTGGCTTCCCATCTGTTCTCCATAGAGTATTATGAGGTCCAGGGGCTGCAGGAAATAAGGGAGCAAAGGGTGGGTACTCTCTCCTCTCCCTAAGCCGACTCTTTTCCTTTTCTTTTTTCTTTCCTTTTTATTTTTGTGCATATTGTATTTCCTCATGATCTTTTGTTTGAAAAAAAAAATCCTTTGTGTTCAAACGAATCTTTGAAAACCATTGATTTAGACCAAATTTCTCTATTTTCTATGAGTACATCAGGAGATCCTTTGACAAATGTCTTTTGAAATTCAGATAGACTGTCCTGACCTCTCTTCACTAGCACATCCGTAATCCTACCATCAAAGCAAATCATCTTAGCAAATCCACATTGGCTCCTGGTGATCCACTCTTTTTTTTTTTTTTTAATTCTCAAAATATGTTTGCTTAAGAAACCCTCTTATACTAGGCTGGAATGGGCATTAAGTTTACTATTTTTAAAAATTAGGGCCATACTTGCCAAACCATAGAATTTCAGAAATTATCATTTATCCCACAAAGCCTTCAAAATGATTAGTAATGGTTTATATATATAATTTTCAAGTTATTTCAGTATGTTAGATTGTAAATCATTCATAGCAAGGGGTTAAAGTCATTTAAAGGAGCCAGAAGCTCTCTTATAATCTCCTTGTATTTGGGGCCTTATTTCCCCTACAAAAAGCTTGTAATGAGATTAAAGAAACTTCACCAACATTAGGGGAATCAAACAACAAGCACATCTATCAGCAATATATATTGGTCCACAATAATAATTTCATTCACGAGGAACTATACCTTTTCACAGACTGAAAATATTTACTAGGCTTTCCTTTAATAGTCAGTAACTATTCTGAACAAATTCTAGGCACTGAGCTACGGAGGCCGATATTATTAACCTTTCTGCACATATCAAAGCTGTAGAACAATAATCTAGTGGCAGGGAATAGCTGTGCAAAAAGGAAATAAAACATCAGTGGAATGTGAATAGTGTCTTTAAAACTCTGATAGAATTTCATTTTTGCCAGTAGCTTGGTTTCTTTTGAGCCAAATTTCATGGAGGTATAAGGCTGGCAATACTTTAGGCTGTCATCCAAATACAAAGAAATTTTCACTGCAGATTTACTAGACAGCACTGCAAAATCTAGACTGGGCCTCGTAAAGAACACAGGAAAAAGGAAGGATAATTATGTAAAGCCAACGTTTGAATGCATTGTGTGTGGCTGGCAGACTTCTCCTGACTCACATTAATATTCACATCGGGCACTGTTTAATGATGCCATTCAGAATGGGAATATGGAGCAGGAAGAGGTATAGAGGCAATCAAAAAATAATTTATTGCAATAGAAATATGCCTCCTTTTGAAGCATCACTTTAAAAAGAGGCACATTTTTTTTCCCTGTTCCTAATTTTACTAAATAGATTCTCTTCCCTGTCAAAAATCCCAAGGGTACTTTATGAGAAATATAGATTGGTATGATAAAAAAATTCCTACACAAAATGTATATCACTCAGGTGACACACCACATGGATCCTTTAAAAATCAAACTGTGTTAAACATAAGCAGAGGCCTTCAGTTGGTAATAAGGTGCTTTTGTAAATATCTTTTTCCAGTTTACCCAGGTAACATTTGAAACCTGAAAGAAAAAGAAATGCTTCCTCTGCTGTCTTTGTACTCCAAATCTGTCCAACATCAAAAATTCAAATTCAAATTCAAATTCAATGAGAAACCATCAGGCTATTTCCAACCCTGAATTTAAAAGTTTAAGTTTCTCCTCCTTCGGTTAAGTATTTCCTGAGTAGTTCTAAGGCCATTGCCTTTGTACTATTAGTAAAGGCGTGCAGTTCCATATATAACTTAAAATGTTTATCCTTTTAAGTTTAAGACCTAGAGAAAGAAAGAGGAGGAGGAAAAGGAACAGGAGAATCACAGCAATAAAACAACAGCAGGAGCTTCCCTGGTGGCGCAGTGGTTGAGAGTCTGCCTGCCAATGCAGGGGACACAGGTTCAAGCCCTGGTCTGGGAAGATCCCACATGCCGCGGAGTGACTGGGCCCGTGAGCCACAACTACTGAGCCTGCGCGTCTGGAGCCTGTGCTCCGCAACAAGAGAGGCCGCGACAGTGAGAGGCCCGCGCACCGCGATGAAGAGTGGCCCCCGCTTGCCACAACTAGAGGAAGCCCTCGCACAGAAACGAAAACCTAACACAGCCATAAAATAAATAAATAAATAAATTGGAAAAAAAAAAACAAACAACAACAACAGCAGCAATAATACACATTTTTGAGCCGTAATTATGTGCCAGACACTATGCTAAATGCTTTACATGCATTAATTTTTAAGCCCCCAAAGGACCTAATGATGTTAGGTACTATTATTATTCCCATTTTAGAAATCTGGAAACTGAAAGGGTAAGTAATTTTCCAAGGTTACAGAGTTTATTTAAAATGCATAAATTAACACAAATTACAAAGGCTAAATCTATATCAGGGTAAGTACTAAGGAGGTGGGGCAATTATGGATAAAAATAAAGAACAAAAAAAGTCCAGTAACTCTTGATTGACCAGAAACTATTCACTAGGAAAACAAAACAAAACAAAACTGGAAACAATTGGAATTTTTGAGAGTGGCTAGTGCCCCTATCAGTAGGAAGATATTTCACAGCAAGTAACAGACAAAACCATTGCAGTGGCTTACGTAAACATGGATTTAATTTTCTTACACACATCTTGAGATAGGTATTTGCTGCTCTTGGTTTAATAATGTAAAGGCCAATGACCCTGCAATCCTCTTGGCCATTTCCTCATGGTAACAACACCAGCCATCATATCACATTCAAAGAAGTAAAACAGGTGCTGTCAAATCAGAAAAGCAAAAGCTTTCCCCAAACCACTCCCACTCCCCCAGTCAAAAGATTTCCACTTAGGTCTCCTAAGTCAGAACTAAGTTACATGGCTACTTTTAACAACAAAACAGGCTGAGAAATAGGAACAGAATCATCATGACTGGTTGGATCATCTGTGACAAACTATCTGGAGCTAAGCATCCTGCTGCCTGGGACTGAAGTGGGGCTCTGTTAGCAAGGCTGGGACTGGATTTGGAGTTACCATAGTCGGATATGTGCCTTAGGGGGTCTGCAAATTATTCCTGTAAAGAAGCTGAGAGTAAACATTTTAGACTTGGAGGGCCACATATGATCTTTGCCATATATTCCTGTTTGTTTTTGTTTTAACAACCCTTAAAAAATTCTTAGTTCCTAAGCTACCTAAAAATCGACTGTGAGTGGGGTTGTAGTTTGCCTGAGGTTTGGGATAAGGCTCCAGGTATGAAATACAGCATTGAAGAAATTCAAATCAGTTAAGACTGCTTAGAAGCCTTAACATATCCCTATATCTAAACTTTTATTTTCTCAAAAGAAACAAGACTGGAAGTTAGGAAAACCAAATTCCTACCCTAATAAATTAACTAATAAATAACTGAGTGATTTAATAACTAAATTATTTCAGTAACTCACCTAATAATTTTAGCTCTTTCAGCCAGACCGCATTCTGCAGAGTGAGAGTTAGACCAGACAAGCCACAAGTCCCTTCTAGCTCCAATACTGAGAGATTCTAACCTTAGGGAAGCATAAAAGATGAAAGCAGGAGCATCTATCATGATGACTAAAAGCCCAAGCAGTGGGAACATCCATCCATATTAACCAGAAAATAGTATCGGATTGATTCTATAACCCCTGGGTGACCCTGAGCCCTTCCCAGACACGGGATATTCACATGGATATACGCTGATATTCACATGGACTCTCCACGTGCACCCCGCACCCCAATAAAGCCCACCCCGATGGAACACCTGGTCTGAAATAAAAGAACTATTTCTCTCCGCCTCCCTACTTGAGTTTCACTGCAACTGCCCCCTCCCCTACAACTCCCAGCCTAAATGCCAAGCCGAAGGAGGACTGCCCTAAACAGGCAGTTTTTAATTTTTTAAAAGTTTAATTTAAAAAAAAAAATCAAGCTCTTTGTGCATTCTCTCTATAATCTACCCCTATTTGCTTTAACATAAAAATAATGTTTTTCTTTACTTCACGTTAAGTAAAACCAGTGCCCCAGGCAGAGGAGCCATGGTTCCCCGAGGCCCCAGGCCCGTTACTGGAGGACCTCCACACCCCTGGGGAAGGGGCGGGGATATGCATGCCCCAGCCAGGACCCACTTTCAGGTTCCTTGTTAGCCTAACTGGGGGTTTTGAGATTCTTTTCTCTCCTTTGATTTCAGAATTACAAAAATCTGGAAAGTAAAATAAATTGACCCAGGAAATAAACACAATAAAAAAACAAACCTATATGCCCTCTGTTAAATTTCAGTCTAATTGAAATTGGCATCTATCATTTACCCATTCTTCCTTTCTCTAATGTGTGCAATCTTACTTAAACTCAATGGCCCTTTGAGGTCATAGGTTTTCAGATACACTAGGCAAAATGAGGTCAGAGATATGATGAGCAAATGCTTATTTTTCCACAATATACAGTTTTTAGGAAGAATTGTTACAAGGATCTGCTGAGTTATAATGTCTTCTTCAATGAAAATGTTCTAACAGGAAAATAAATCATGGAAATAGCAAAGATAATATCAGATTACGCCATCTACCCTATTCCTTCCTGTATACGCTTCAGTGCAGGAGGAGGCCAAACACCTCTCACAATGATAGTGTAGTATTTGCTGCAGCTCAAAAGCATAGCATATGACCTAAAATATAGACATATGATTTTTGTGTCAAAGTCCTTTGGTATTAGAAGAATGATTTTGATATTAAAATAGTTTGCCATAGGTGGCTAAACCTCCATTAAGAATCCTATTGTGGGAATTCCCTTGCGGTACAGTGGTAAGACTCCACACTTGCACTGAGAAGGGTCCAGGTTCGATCCCTGGTCAGGGAACTAAGATCCCACAAGCCTCCCGGCGTGGCCAAAAAACCCCACAGAATCCTATTTGTGCATGAGGGGTTATTGGAAGATAGTAGCCAAGTAAGCAATAAGAATATAAGAACAGTAGACATGTTTTGGGGAGCCTGGGCAGCTCACAGGGATCCCCCTGGCTTGCCCCCTGCCCTTCACACCCACACACACAGCTACCCTGCTTGTGCACTGTAATCTCACTGTCCCGAGCAGCTAATCATACCAGGCCAGACTGTCTGCCCAAGAATGTGAGATTGGGGCCAAGTAACTATATTCCTTTGGGGCTGGTCTCCGGAGAAGAGAGACAGGAAAAAGTTCCTGGTGCCTCTGACAATGAAGGATTCCATCCCTCCCGTATTTCTTACATATGAAACTTCAAAACCTCCCCCTAGGACTTCTCCAGCCTCTCTCCCCTTTCTAGCCCAAGAAGTATATAAGTACAAAAGAAGCTTCGCTCAGATTATAACCCTCCACTAGGCATAAACTTCACCGACGACCCAAACTTCAAAGTAAAACTCACGCTCAGCAGCCAGGCGTGGAAGAAGGCCCTGCGTGATGACGGCGCTGATCCATCTTTTCAGCCTTATCGGCGTTTGCTACGCACACAATAACCCAGTCACGTGCACAAACACAGGAAAACACAGAACTATTTCTACTTCCTCCGTCTAACCTTGTCTCCCTTGGAACTGCCCCGCACACCAACAACCCCGACGTCCAAATCTAGCCCCTCTGTAAGAAAGTGTTCTTACCGTCTTTACATCAGGATACACACGGGAAATGATCACTTCTGCACAGCCCACCGAGGTAAACTGATCTGGCTGGTAACCTCCAAGCCGGCCAAGCCCTCCAGCGGGCTGACTGCTAAGGAGATGGCTGTTGGGCTCACCTGTATCCTATTCTCAGCACCCGAGGGAAGAAGCGCTCGCTGCTTTAGGGAACACAGCTTCCTTCCTGAAGCCTCTCCGGGTCCTTCTGGAAGTGTTTGCTCCCCCGGTAATTTACACGCTCCTGCAGCATGTGATTTACGTGCTCTTGCGGCCTTGAGGCAGAATTAGTTATGCCTGTGTCTTACCTCCCCGCCCCGCCCCACGCCCCCACCCCCACCGTGAACTCCTACCCAGGCTTTGTCCATGATTCGTATTCAGGTTACAGGAATGAAAGCGCACGTCAAATACTGTGCACTGTGGCCTTGGTTCTGAGAGCAGAGCTGAGTAGGAAGTGGGCGAAGTCGGTGGCCAAGGGGTCCTACAGCAGTAAGGCTGAGGCTAGAATCCGTGAGGAAGAGAGCAGTACGGGGCACTGGGAAAGAAAAGGGGCAGGCTAGCCGTGCGGGTTGCGCCCCGAGTTCGCTGAAGTGGAGCAGACAGCAGGTAGGACGGAGGCAGGACAGCCAGTGAAAAGGGAGGAGACCCACAGGGTGGCCCGGGACCGAGGAAGAGCACAGCGCCCCGGCTCTTTCCGGCAAGGGTAACACGTGGTTCCAAGGAGGAAGCATCAACCGTCAATCGGTGTTGATGCAATACATTGTACTTCATACAGAATCCAAAACAGCTGAAAGGGTGATCATGTAGCACGAGGCCATTGACCAGAAAAGATCCGCAGCGGAAGCTTCCGCAGTCTACTAGAACTCCACCAGACCTTCTCTAGGGAATCTACCAGGCACTAGTCTGCAGGGCCTCCCGGTACCCTAATGCCTGGGTGTCAGTCTTTGGGGTAATCACCACGAGAGGGCGCCCTCCCTTGCTAGGCAGCCTAGCTGAGATGCGAATGGCCTCTCTAGATACAGGACAACAATGACTATGGTCCAAACACTCCTGCAACCAGGAGTGAAAAGGGATGAGAATCTGTGAGGGAGAGAACAGTGCAGGGCACTGAGAAGAAAAAGGGCAGGCTTACTTAGATAAAGTAAATAGTTATCTCTAGCCCCTGATACCGAGAACAGTTTTCTCCTTTCTGCTCTGTTCTTCAAAAATTTCTGAAGGGGGCAATTCTCCCTCACTCTTAGAAATCACACTGAAGCAGAAATGGTACAATTTCCTCTCCGATTCACTTATTTAGAGACAAAAAAACAAGCATCCCTTCTTGTATTGGGTAGGCCAAAAAGTTCGCTCTATGGAAAACTCCAAATGAACTTTTCGCCCAACTGCAATATAATTTGTGACTTTAGAAGTCTCAAGGAGCATCTTTACTTAAAAATCTCCTTAGGAGTGGCATATCTGCCATGCTTATTGAGAAATGCTTATATAGAACTCAGGAAAGTTTCTCTCCAGATCAAGGTGTTGTGCTTCTTTTCTGTCAGGTTAGAGGAACTAGATAATCCAGTGCATTTCCCTTTTTACCTTGGCTACTAGGAAGTTCAGAGATAAAGGCAATGTTCACTTACGTATTTAATTCATTTCAAGTACACAGTGACTTTCTATTATTTTTTATTTTAATTTTCCAATTTCATATATTTCTTTTAAATAAGAATGGGGAAGATGTTATTTTTGAATGGTGTGAAAGCATAGCTCCCATTTTACTATGTTTTTGCAAAGAGTTCTAACTTCCTAGTTAGAGACACATTCTCCTTTTTAAAGAGAAAGTAACTTAAAAAGCATTGATGAGCCATGGGAATGTACCACATGAATACAATACTTGGAAGAGATGAATCCCATAGGCAGACGTGTGTTGTTCAAATGATTTACTAAGAAATGGGACACTCAGGAGAACAAGCTTGGATGGTTTCTTTAAATGTCTTTTCTGCACTCATGAAGTGGCCAGGTACCCCGAGGGACGCATCCCACATTGGCCAAGCGAGTCGCTGGTCCTAAGCTTCAGCAGAAACAAAGCTCTCCAGGCTCGCTAGATAATGGGTTCCCCATTAAAGTCTGCGTATTAGAGGTGCTCTCTGTCTCCTCACATATGGCTTCAGGGGCGGACAGTCTCCCTGAGTTTCTGGCCTCACCTTGCTCTGTCTGTTCAGTTCCTGACTTTACTTTGACTTCTGATATTTTAATCACTGGCTTCAAAGTCCAGCTGTCCAGTGTATGCTCCAGGCTCCCTTTAGACCCACCTTTCTCTTAGAACCGCACCCACCTTCCCCATCATTTGGTCTAACGTGCTTCCAGGTGTCCTTCCACGGGGCTGCAGCTTTAGCCGGTCCTCCATCTTCAGGCCGGTCAGTTTTTCTATTCTTGTTCTCCCTCCAACTAGGCTTTAATGTCCTTGTGCTTCAGGCTGTATCTGATTGATCTGTGTGTTCCTAACACCCAGCACAGTGCAAGCACATTTAAAGCACTCAGCAAATGGTGATCAAATATTTAACCTCTTTGCCTCAGTTGTATCAGTTTCCTCACTCATAAAACAGAGATTATAGGGCTATTGTGAGGATTAAGTGAGCTAAAATATAAAAAGTAGAGTGTTCTGGCATATTCTAAGCATTCAGTAAAATTTAACCATTATTATTAAGTACTCAATAAATAACCAAATTATTAGGCATTTGATAAATGTTTATTGAATAAAAGACTAAATATGGATATAATGACAAAATCAGTATTAAAAATTAAATGACTCACTTGCCCAGTACATTTTGCCTTTTAAACAATCTATGTCAGCAACCTGTGTGGTAGCCATGGGATGCAGATATTATTATTGTACAAGGCACATGCCTGTCACAGACAGGGCTGGAATGCCACCAGAAGTATATACTGTATGGGAGACAGTGGCCAAATTCCCTTTCTTCTAGGTCTGTGCACTTTCCTAGAATCCAGGCCAGTAGGACAAGTTTTACATGTGCCAGTGGAGAAAGTGACCCCCATAAGCTAATGTAACCCAGCATTTGTTTCCAGCATCTGCCAGAGTAATTTCAATTAGCTTCCAGAATAGACACTACTGTGTAGCTGATGCAGCAATTTCCATTGAAAGCACTATGAAGCAATTTCATTTCATAAAGCAACCCTTGCAGCTTAGATTTGAGAGTATGCTGCATTTGCAAAGATGGAAATGACATAATTATGTTCTAAGTCGAGTTTATAAGTCACAAACCAATTCCGAAGGCCAATGAATCTGAAAAGTTGCTTTCCCCAGGTATCTTTTTCAGTCCTTTGGGGCCCACTGGCATGGCGGCCAGAGCTGGGCACACAGCCTACACAAGAGATCTTGCTTTTCCTGGGGTTCCTGCATGTTTCTCCCTTGCTTTCCAAGAAATACTATTAATTTTTCTTAATATCTTTTTGGGTTACCATAGCCCTATGCAAATCTCCCATTCAGAGAATAGCATCTTCTCACACCAGGAAAAGAGTCACCCAGAAAAAGACTGTTCGCAATATCCCTCATATGATGAAGAGAGAGAGAGATCCACATGATCCCAATTATCGGAATTCACAGGTGAGAAACTTTTATCCCATAACTTCAACGTGCTGTGTCCAACATGAATGTATTTATTAACACTGAAAACAAGGAAGAAAATCTATCTGAACCAAATATCACTCACTCTCTTCTTAACTAATTTATCTTCTGAAATTACCATACGGTAAGTGAATAGAACTATTAAAGCTAAACGCTACTGTATGAGTAGCTAATAGAGGGATGGCAGTGGCCACGGTATCCCCAGGAAAGGAGGGAGAGAGGGATGGAGGGAAGAATTTATCGAGCACCTATTATATGCCAGACCCTGTGCTTTCATGCATTCACTTTTCACAAGGCTACACGTGGTGGCAGGTATTAGTAGCTGGGATTCCATTTCTCAGTAAGTCATTTAAGCAACACATGTCTACCAATAGGATTCATCTCTTCCAAGCATGAATCCTTGTGTTTCCTTTGGTACACCCCCCAGGGCTCACCAATGTTTTTTAAGTTACTTCATCCTTAAGGAGAATGTCTCTAACTAGGAAATTGGAACTCTTTGCAAAAACATCGTAAAATGGGAGCTATGCTTTCAAAGCATTCAAAAATAACATCTTCCCCATTCTCATGTAAAAGAAGTATATAAAATTGGAAATCTAAAATGAAAAACAAATTAAAAGTCACCATGTACTTGAAAGGAAGTAAGAACTTAAGTGAACACTGCATTTATAACTGAACTTCCTCATAGCCAAGGTAAAAGGGGAAATGCTTTGGGTTATTTAGTCTCCTGGGTCTTCTGAAGCATTTTCTCTTACCAACATAAAAGCCAAGATTAAAGTCATGACCTCTGGTCCATAGTTGCAGAGTTACAGTGAAGAACCTGTTTATGTCTTTGGTATATTTCAAACTGTGCCTAATGTAATTTATTTATTAAAAAAATACTCTTGCATACACTTTTAGTTCACAAAAAATATGAATCTTTGCAGCCAATATTTTCATATCACTCTGTTAAGGAAAGTATGTTTATACTGACACACACCCCAGGCACATTTCAAAGAACTAAACATTTATTAATACTTGGATTTCACTAGTATAGTAGGCACGGCAAATTCCTCAGCTATTTCTGGAGGGCTTTTATAAACAAGTTCACAGTCATGAATGAAATAATGCATACTTTGCATCTCAAATAAATAAAAATCTCAACTTTCTTCAATTTTATTAGTTGTGGATATAAATAAAAATGAGTACTTTTCCCGAAGTCATAGAAAATAGGTGCCCAAAAGGCATGAGACAAACATTATCAGTGATCTATTTTTAAGTTGATAAATATTTAAAGGTACCCATTTATTAAATCTAATCTTCAGATCAGAACTATGATGTATTTGCATGGTGTTAATGCAGCCTAATTTTAAATTTCAACAAGCTTGTAAAAATTGGAAATATAAATTATAAAATCTGGGCTAGTTGTTTAATAGACTTTGTATTGGTATTTTAAATGTACTATTCTACTTCTTCTACTTAGCCTTTTTTTTTTAATTGCAGTATATTTCATATACAGTGAAATGCAAAAACCTTAAGTGTGCACCTTGATGAATTTTTACATATGTATGCTCCCGTTTCCTCGTTACCTAAATCAACACATAGCAACTTTACAACATCACAGAAAGTTCTTTTGTACCCCTTTTCCCAGGTATTACCCTCCAATTCCAGTTAATTACTTTACAGCTTCTAAAATCATAGATTAGTTTTGCCTGTTCTTCATCTTTGTAGAATGGGGTCATAAGAATGTCCCTCTTCTTTGACTCAACATAGTGTTTCTGAGGTCCTGAGACCATGGTATTGTCTGTGTCGGCCCTTGCTTTTATCAGCTCATCTTTTTGCAGGCTGGTCTCTCAACCTCAGACGCCACCTTCTCTGCCTAACAAATCCTGCTTATCTTGATGGGCTGGGCTCACCCAGCGCCATCTCCTCCATCAAGCACTTCTCGATCTCCCCAAGACATTAGCAGCTCCTTTTCTGATCATGCCTTTTTTTAAAAACATATTTCAATCTGCTTCCTGGGGTGTGACGCCCCCATTCTGCAGAGCAGTCGCCAAAAGAAGATAGGAAGGGAAGCCAGGCGAATAGTCAGTTAGTGGATGAATGTGAACGGGAGGTGCAGCTGTGGAGCACTGGTTGAGAAAAATGTATAATTTAGACAAAGACCAGTTCTCACAATTTTCCTTCTCTCCTTCCTCTTCTGCCACCTTCTTTGCCTCTGCTCTCTCCATCTCTCCCCCTTCTTTACTTCTTTCCCTGCTCGTCTTCCTTACCCCTTCCGTCTCCCCCTCTTTCACTTAATCTGATTTTCCTTGCTTTCTTTGCATTCATTTTTTTCTTCTCTTGTGTTAGTTGACTCATTTGAAAAACATTTAATGAAATATCAGGTTACTGAGTTCCCAAAAGTTTCATTAACCCTGAGCCCAGGCAACACGTGATGTGTCTGGTGGTCACTGCACTGTGTCTGGTGATATCAGGGTATCAGGAGGAGAAAATGAATGACTCAAGTGTGCCAGTGGAAGAGAAGAGCTGTTAGGTGTACAGAATAATCCCTGTATGAGTGAACAGGTAAGTGCCCAAATGTCTAACTGGCCAGAAAGGTATTAGACTGTGACCATGGGTTAGACTGGTCTCCTAGCACACGGGGCTCAAAGAAGGCATTTAAGAGGCTCAGGGTGCTCAACAGGGAAGCAAAGCTACAGATTCACAGGGCAGAGACCCACTGTCTGTACACTCTCCCTCTGCACTGCACAGTCACTCTAGGGGGTGCAGACTACAGAACAAGTGACTCTGTAAAATATAATCATAATCAACTTTCAAATAAAACCTGAGACTTTAAATGCAATGATTTTAAAAAAGAGAAAGAGAGAGAAGACTGAGTCCACTCACTGGCTCAGCCCTTCAGGGGGTATAAGAGGAAGAAAGGAACTTACATAACATGAGGTACCTTAGTATATTCTGTAACTGGCACAACGGCCCAGAGAGGGCAGTAACTCATCCAATATCACACAGCAGTTTCCTCCATTCTCCAGCAGTTTTTTGAGTCCAAGTCTAGCATTGTGCCTGTCACATTTCTCAAAAAAGAAGTTCAGGAGCAAAATTTGATAGGGAAAGAAATTCAGAGAGCAATTCAAGATAGTGGGGAAGGTTAGAACAGAATACTGATGGAAAAGGAGGTTAGGAAGGCAGTTTAAGGTCAAATTACTAAGGATTTTCATGCCAAGTAAGAAAGTGTAAATTTGATCCTTGAGAAGCAGTAATGAAATTAAGGACTTTTTAATCAGAGGATATGGAAGTAAAAACAATGTTTACGGGCACTGAATTAGTCTAGCAACGATGCACACTGTGGCTGATTGGGCTGCTTGTGTTCGGGTGGCCAGGCTTCAGGATGCTACAAACCCACAGCCTCTGCCACAAGTCACCACACTCATACCACGTGACGGCCAGAGGTGGGCCCTTGACCCAAGATCAGTCCCCCTGCCTGCTGGACAGCAACTAGGCCATAGTCCAGCCAACTAAACCAATACCATCCTTGCGTTGTGCAAGTGTGAACTTGAGACTTACAATGATAGATCAGCAATGCATGGTGGCGGTAGAAGCTGAGGCAGATAAAGGAAAACAGAACCAGAGAGAGAAGTGAACTACATCAATGGCCCCCGCAATTAATTTTTAATTTTAGAATTTATTAAATAAGAAAGCTTATTTGTTAAATAAGAATCTGAACAGGAGGGGGAATAGACATTTATTGGAAGCCTGGTGTGCGGGGGCGGCTGGAGGATAATCAGAGGTCCCAGCTGTCTTAGAGCCCTGAAGATAACTATTGTTTTCCCGAATGACATGTGTACGACTGTTCCCAGGGGTCTAGGCGACCTGAGTGAGATTCCTGCCACAGATCCTTATAGGCAGACTACATCGCTCCAGGTGACTTCAGGGGGTCTCTGTTCCTCCTAAATAAAGAATTTAGGCGGCAGAAAAGTTGAGGACTGTCTGACTCAATCCCAGTCTTCAGAGGAGTCCAACGCACCCTCCCCGCTCCCATCGTGGAAAACGCCGCTGAGGTCAGGGCAGTTGCCCCTCACTCTCTCCGGGTGCCTCGGAGCAGCTTCCGCTTCAATCAACCCTCAGTCTCTTCTCTCAGCTTCCTCCCTTGCACTTTCCATCTGAGAGTGTGTATCTGGTCGCTCAGGAGCCAGGTGTAACTTCCTACAAAGACCTCTGGCTTTTGCGGACCCCGCTGGTTCTTTCTGCCTCTGTCTCTCTCCAGTAGAACACGCATCCCAGGCCATCCCTCTGGGCCCAATCCCAAATCCTCATCAAAGCTGTTGGGACAATGAGGGAAGTGGAGGCCAGACCCTCCCAAGAATAACTGTCTCGGGGACTTCGGTCCATCTCATAAGACTGCAGCTCCAGGACAGTGTGTGAAGGTCAGACTTAAAGGAATAATAGGTGATCTCAATTTCAAAGATATTCTGCTGTTACTTTGACATGTCCAGCAAGTATCTCACTCATAGAAAACTACTAGTAATAAGACAGATTTCAATTCCATGCTTGAATATGATTTTTTTTTTAATTATGGGGGAGTTTTTTGGTTTTGTTTTTTTATAAATTTATTTATTTATTTTACTTTTGGCTGCGTTGGGTCTTTGTTGCCACGCGTCGGCTTTCTCTAGTTGCAGCGAGCGGGGGCTACTCGTTGCCGTGCGCGGGCTTCTCATTGCGGTGGCTTCTCTTGCTGCGGAGCACGGGCTCTAGACGGGCGGGCTTCAGTAGTTGTGGCACGCGGACTCAGTAGTTGTGGCTCGCAGGCTCTAGAGCGCAGGCTCAGTAGTTGTGGCACACGGGCTTAGTTGCTCTGCGGCATGTGGGATCTTCCCGGACCAGGGATCAAACCCATGTCCCCTGCATTGGCAGGTGGATTCTTAACCACTGCGCCACCAGGGAAGCCCTGAATATGATTTTATAGGAGATATATTGCACAACAGATGGTGGTGGGGAGAGACTGCGGGAGAATCACGTCCCCGGGGCTCTGCTTACATGCAACATCGCCTGGCTTCACAACTGCTCCCAGGAGTGTAGTCACTGCACCAGACTCAGTCATGTCTTGAATAAAGTCTCTGTTGAAACAGGACTTTTTTCTCCTATTTTTTACTCCAATGGGGTGGATCAGCTAGGAATAATAAAAGTTGCAATGGACCAAATGCTTCAGGTAAATTACTTCCTTCCCTCCATTGTGTGTTTATCAGCCAGCCCAAATATGTTTCACATATAAATGTAAATGGAAACCTGAACACGTACAATGTAAGATGTGTAGCAAGACGTGTGTGCCCAGCATGGAAAGTATCTCATAAGTGAGAAAATTATGTGCATCGTTTACAGAGCACAGCATAGAGTACAATGTGGGATCTTCACGCTTTGTTGGTGGCTATTTTCCCAACTGTTTAATGAAGGCAACAAAAGTCACAACGAGTTGCGTTAACGTAAACTGGGCTGTTAGAAAAATTAAATCCAGGCGTATCTGAGGAAAATAAATATTTTATATGAGGCAACTGTTTTCTCTGATCTACCAAATATATTCTCCTGTTGGCAATCCAGTAGAGTTGTGAAATAATGTCTTTTAGGGAGTGCATTAGTTTGCTGGGGCTGCCATAACAAAGTAGCACAAACTGAATGGCTTAAACAACAGAGATTTACTGTCTCACAGTTCTGGAGGCTAGAAGTCCAAGATCGAGGTGTTCACAGGATTGGTTCCTTCTGCAGCCAGTGAGGAAAGGATCCATTCTAGCCTTTTCTCCTTGGCTTGTAGATGTCTGTCTTCATGTTCACATGGTGTTCTCCTGTGTGTCTATCTCCAGATTTCCCCTTTTTATAAAGATACCAGTCATATTGGATTAGGACCCACCCTAATGAGCTCATTTTAACTTGATTACCTCTATAAAGACCCCATCTTCAAATAAGGTCACATTTAGAGGTACTAGGAGTTAGGACTTCAGCAAATGAATTTTAGGGAGGACACAGTCAAACCCTTATCAGGGAGTTTAAAAATAATAACTTTAAAAACAAAACAAAACAAAACAAAAATAATAACTTTTAAAGGTAGCTCTTGTTTACCTGATACAGGAAAACAAGCATCCTTTAAAACATAATTGCTTTCTGCTTTCAAAAAGAATTTCAAAATTCCACCTGAGTTTATAAAAACAAGCCTAAAAACTAAAATGAAGTGGAAACATCAGCTCTTCCTGCCACACATACAGGGTATAGAGGACCCAGTGAGGGCCACCCAGGCCTGCCTTATCTCACTCATGGCTTTTTTATTTTGTTTTGTTCTGTTTCAATAAATCCGAGGGCACTAGTAAAACCTCAACATTTGCCAAAACAGAATGAGGAAATTGAGTAGGAATCCAAGAAAAACAAACAAACAAAAAAGATCACTTTACAGCATGTCAGAGTCAAAAAAAGCCAGCAAAAGAAGTCAGACACTGACCTGTTGAAGGCACAGGGGAGGGGTGGGGAAAAATTCAATTAAAAGCAAAAGGACTGCAGGCTTGAGAATTGAAAAGAGCAAACCTAAGACTTCCGTAACACCCTTGGCTCTAAGCCCCAGCATCAGAGGAGAAGGGCATGGGGAAGGGGGGCTGGGCAAGGCTTCTCCAACCCCTCCACAGCCTCTGATTCTGCCCCAGACCTTGGCGGGAGACAGACACGCATTTTGACAAACACTCTTCCCTTAATTCTGAAGCCCCTATGGATTGCAAGGGAAATTTAGTCCATACGTCTCTGATTCATTTACACTAAACTCATCAACATGTTGTTTTGTAAGAAAAAAAAAAAAAAAAAAAAAAAAAAAAAAAAAAAAAAAAAAAAAAAAAAAAAAAAAGCCAGCAAAGTCCCCTGACCCCATCTTCCATGCACTTCGCGAAATCTCTCCATAGCAACCACACTAAGGGACGTCCAGTCGGCGCTGAGCAGCAAACTCACCCAGAGGATGACGGTGCCCCTTTACACAGCTGGGAGGTAGAAAGTTCTCCCTTGTATTGAGTAGAATGGATCCTAATTCTATCTATGGGACCAAACAGAACCTATCTAATTCCTTTCACATGACAATCCCCAAGCATTTGAAACCTGGTACTCATGCATTCAGCAAATATTTGCTGTGTGCGTACTATGCGGCGACATAGTCCTACACCAACTAGAATCTTCTCCATGGTAAACACTCTTGTGCCTCAAACGTCCCTCATTGGAAACAGTTCTGTTCCCTTTACCATTCTGGGTTTTCTGCTCAAAAGAGGAATTTTTCTCCTTTTAAAGTATATTGCCCAGAACCAGATACAGTCCTAATGGTTAATTTGTTTATCTTTTAGGTTCAACTGGTCACTCCATCTTGAATTACTTCATGATAAATTTGCAAAATGTTGCAAACTAATTAGTGTAAATTCCGTTGAATTGAAGAAAACATAAAGAGGTAAATGGTTCCTTCTTACGGAATTTCAATAGATTTTTTTAATGGGTTAATATTTTTAAAAACATCCCTCCTATCCTCCACATTTTCTGTAAGTTGTTTTGTTTATTTAAAAAAACTTGGGACTTCCCTGGTGGCACAGTGGTTAAGAATCTGCCTGCCAATGCAGGGGACACGGGTTCAAGCCCTGGTCCGGGAAGATCCCACATGCCGCAGAGCAACTAAGCCCATGTGCCACAACTACTGAGCCTGTGCTCTAGAGCCTGCAAGCCACAACTACCGAGCCCGCGTGCCACAACTATTGAAGCCCGTGCACCTAGAGCCCGTGCTCCGTAACAAGAGAAGCCCATGCACCGCAACGAAGAGTAGCCCCCGCTCGCCGCAACTAGAGAAAGCCTGCGTGCGGCAACAAAGAACCAACGCAGCCAAAAATAATAAATGAATAAATAAATTAATTTAAAAAAATTTAAAAACTTGAAAAATATTTATATTTATTTCAAGCATCTTACTTGATTCTTTGGTTTCCAGATTAAGACTAAAGCCACAAAGATTACTTACAGATTCTTCACCATCCATTCCTACCAATACATTTTATCAAATTAAATTTTATAAAATTAAAAATGCTGCTAAAAACAGCAACATGAGCACAACGTTAACCTAGAGCTAAAAGTGACACACCAGATAGCGTCAGAGAAATCTTAGATGTGGAAACACAACCAGACCATATTTTAGTGGTCAAGTCTCTGATTGTCCCACACAAGATATCAATCAGCGGCCACAGTTTAGAGCTTCAGAAGTTCTTATGGCAAATATTTTTGTTCCCCACTGTCTTTTTTTAAAATAACTTTCCTACTCTCCATCCTCCAGTTATCCAACAAGGTACAGCCTGGAGTTCTCCTAACAGCACTCGTGGAAAGAATGTTTCTAGGTGACGTACATGGGTTGCTGTCAGTAAGGCAATTACGAACTAGGTGAATTCATTCGGTAAATTTGCCAGCCTTGGTTCACAAATTCCATGATGCTGAAGCTTAAGTCAGTGGGGCAGAGGATCAAAAGAATTCTTCCAACCAAGCTGAGCAAAGGATCTGTGGTACTTCAAGGAAAGATAAGCCAACACTAGTTCCCTTCTCAAAAACCAGAATTGAAATTGGATTCCCATCTAACACTGCTGGCACAGGCTTGTGTGTTTCAAAACTCCCCAAATCTGCCAACTGTTTCCCCCCCCTCCTGAAAATGACTTTGTAATTACATAGCACTTAACCTAACAGGGAAACTATCTCCTGGCTCAGATTTACATGGTCGGAGGGAAAAGGGCATAATTTCCTCACAGTCTCATACCAAATGCAAAACACTTTTGCTGTCTTCTTAAATTATATTCATCAAGAACTGCCTGGTCTTTATAGCAGGAAAAATTAAGGGTAGTATTAAAAATGAGATGTTTTTCACTGATCTAAGCACTAACTCAAGCCTTAAGTTTGAGATGCTAATATTTATGCATCATATAGTTTTAAAAAAACAACAGTTAGTACATATTACATAAAAAGCAATCTTGTCAGTCTGGCATAACTCACTTTTGGTGCTTTCATTAAATCTAAAATTTCTCCAATTGTCAGTCTTCATGTTAGAAACAAAACATTATTTTCTAATAATATTAAGCTTATATCCCAGATTAAAACTCAATTATTAAATTTAAAACTATGTATTTTTAATCCAGCCACTATGGAAAAATAAGGCCTAAAAATATACATGTGGCCCCGTAAACTAACACAGAATGCCTTTTAGAAAAATTATTAGAGAATAGTATCTACGAAAGCTAGAAGCACACAGGAACTAAGTCCATCCTGCCCAGCTTTCAATTCCTGCACAAATACGGGAAAATCTAAAAAAACCTCTATCTCCCAGCAAAGGTAGTTCTTTGTATCAAATGAGTTTGCTCCATTCAAAGATATGCTAAAATGTCAATTTACCTGAAATCTTTGTGCACCAACTTTGTGGATATCGGTCAGGAAATTGGGAAACCTGGCTTTACAGAGAACTAGTTCTGTGACACAGCAAGTCACCCGCCCTCACTGGACACTGAAAAAAGCTACAGAGCAGACAGCAGTGAAGACACAGGCCCTGGGGTTCTGAGAGAGGGTGCCCCTTGCTCATGACTCCCCCCAACTCAATCTACTTACTATTGTCAGTTTCTAACAGGAGCAAACTTGAAACACTGTTTCCCCATAGTTTTTTCTTTTTTTCCTTGCAGTCGGAACATTTAACATGAGACCTACCTTTTTAACAATTTTTTAAAGAGCACAAGGCAGTATTGTTAACTATAGTTACACTGTTGTACAGCAGCTCTCTGAAACTTATTCATCTTGCATAACTGAAACTTTCTATCCTTTGAATAGCAACTCCCATTTCCCCCTCCTCCAGCTCCAGAACCACCATTCTACTCTCTGCTTCTATGAGTTTGACTATTTAAGTTACCTCATGTAAGTGAAATCATGCAGTGTTTGTCCTGCTGTGGCTGGCTTATCTCACTTAGCATAATGTCCTCCAGGTTCACCCAAGTCATCACATATTGTAGGCGTTCCTTCTTCTTTAAGGTTGAATAATATTCCATCAAAAACACATACCATATTTTGTTTATCCATTCAACTCTCGATGGACATTTAAGTTGTTTCCACACCCTGGCTATTATGAATAACGCTGCAATGAACATGGGGGCGCAAATACTGCCTGGTGTTCTTGATTTTGATTCTTGTAGTTTGAAAGTAAGGGCTGCCTCAGGGAATACCTGACTCTAATAAAAAAGACAGAATAAAACTGGAAGTCTGATAAACAATCTCTCTCATTTTGTCAATATAAACCCAGATTAACATCTATATAGACCTCCGCACACAAAATAATTATTGTATAAAGCACTAAAAATATTATACTTGCTTGGGTAATATTATATCAGTGGGTCTAAAATATGCTGACAATAGACTCTGTTTTATTAATAACCTGAGATCTTTTCCTCCCTAACACTCAATTTAATTTCTGTTGTAATCACCGAGAAATAACTTCAGTTAACATATCTGATGTAATTCCTTAGGAAGAAACATAAGATCAGTTTGTTTTTTAAAGAACTTGAATCTTGAACTTAAAGTCTTATCTCTTCAATTTCATCTTTACCTTTACATGGCTTTAAAATTATAGCATGGTTATTTGCTTCATACTTAGAAAATGTATTTCCATTACATCCATTCTAGTTGATGCTTATCAACTTGAAATAATGTAGCTGTTTTTACACTAGTTCCAGCGAATTGTACGCTTTCAGAGTCCCCCATCTTTCCCATCCCACACCCTTTGTTTCAGTATTCCTGACCAAATATTTCCCTATTCTATTTTTTTTTTAATTTTTATTTATTATTTATTTATTATGTTTATTTTTTAGCTGTGTTGGGTCTTCGTTTCTGTGCGAGGGCTTCCTCTAGCTGCGGCAAGCGGGGGCCACTCTTCATCGCGGTGCGTGGGCCTCTCACTATCGTGGCCTCTCTTGTTGCGGAGCAGAGGCTCCAGACGCTCAGGCTCAGTAGTTGTGGCTCACGGGCCCAGTTGCTCCGCGGCATGTGGGATCCTCCCAGACCAGGGCTGGAACCCGTGTCCCCTGCATTGGCAGGCAGATTCTCAACCACTGCGCCACCAGGGAAGCCCTCCCTATTCTATTTTTAATTACCTAACAATTTTCCTTATTCTGGAACTATACTTATACCATAGCAGTGAGAAATTTTTGTGACTATGTTTCCACAATGATCCCTTCAAACAGAGTAAAGGCACACTTCTGAAATATGACCTAATATACTATTTCCATATGTAATTTTAAACATAGGTTAGTATAATAAAAAACTGCAGAATTAATGACACTGACTCAGCACTGCCATCCTTTCCAATCCAGAAGTTCTGTTCTGAATTCAAAATGTTACGTTGAAAATGATGCACTTTCATAGCCAAAAAAAAAAAAAAAAGAGCATGAAGTTTTCAGCCTATCCGATCTCAAATGAGAATGAAAGATATTTCATAAGTGAGAGATTTTACCAGTTTTCAGGCTGTTATGGCGCTCTCAATCCATGCTAAGAAATTTCAAAAATGTAAACTACATTTCTGTCTTTTACAGAGTAAGACAGCACAAATGAAATGAAACAAGTTGCTGCAGTTTGGTGTGAGCAAATTCAGGCAGCTGCTGCTGTGCTAACGAGATTGGAGGTTATCTTTCCAGCTCTGCTGAGTCTTCAGCCCCTTCCTTAAGGATAACTGAATGCTAATACAAGGGAAGGGGGCAATGGACCAAGATAGTTTTCATAAAATATGAACACTCCCCAGCACGCACGTTCCTTCTGGCAGCTGCTTCTTCATGAAAATTCTGACATGCATAATCACATTCACGGTGAAGTTAGCTGTGTCAAGTCTGTGGGTTGGCCAACATACCATGATTAATTCTTTTGTGCCATATGGGATGAGAATAACAGTAATATAACGTGAAAACTAACGCTTTAATGTAATTATTTAATTTTTGTCTTACTTTATATCTTCTTAACAAGTTTTCCGATTCATGACTAGGACTGAGGATTGTAATCCAAGGTACACTTATGTTCGTGCAATGCGTATATGTGTTCATTTGTGAAGGTTTGAAAAGAGGGTGTTCTCAAGATGTTCTGAAGTTTCAAGTCTCTGAAACAATTTTAAGCTGACACACACACAATGGTATTTTTAAAAAATACTAAATCACAAGTTACAGTTAAATACAAATCTTAAGCTAAAATAAACTCTTACACGAGTTAAAGAAGTTGTTCTGGATATAAAAGTAACCTGATTCTCCAAATACCTGAGTGAAATAGTTGCATGCAGATCAGCAGAAAAATTCTAATTGTTGGTGTTCAGTGTGTATGCAAGATTATTAACTTATAATCTATAAATTCATGTGGCAGAGACCTGATGGATTTCATGATTTGTTTATTTTTGGATACTCCTTTCCTAATGAACCACTGCCAACTTGTTAGCTATGCTGCACTGATCCAGAGTAAAAGACGGATCTCACACAAGAAATCCCACTGGAGAAGCACATAAGCTCGGTCTGGTCTGTCTCAGGGTCAGTTTGTGAGTTCCATGTAAAACCTATGACAAGCTAATCAATCTGCTGGTCTTTCACGTTATGTTTGTCGCACAATCATCAGAGTCCAGTCCCAATCACGGCAAGAAAAACCCACATCTATTTTTGAAAAGTCTACTCTTGTGGAGAGCTCGTTCTAAGTTTTAGCATTCAATCCCCATTGCTCAATGAACTAGTCACACAGTCAAGAACAGAACTGCTCTCGTGCTGTTTGATTCCCTTAAGGAATTCGGATTTGGTGTCGCCTCGCCTCACCTCTGCCCTCAACCGCAAGAATCCATAATTTGTTCTCACACTTCCCACTTTCTCCAAGTCTCTTGAAGGTGTCCTATTACCATCTGACAGAACATAGAGACCCTGTGATCAAGTCTTGACAAGCTTCATCTCATTAGTGCCTTTTTTAATCATCAAGGGTGACAACCCATGATAAATTCTGTCAAAACATAGGATTCTAAATGAGGAGAGAGAAAGTGAGGGAAAGGAATGTACTCCAAGAATAGATGCGTTTATTCATCTAATTTTGAAATTAAAGAGAAAGAAAGATAAACCCAAGAGGGTAGGGGGCACTTTGAGCTAGATTGGGATGGGGGGGGGGCAGGGAGAAGTGAGGAGGAAGAATTGCAAATGAAACTCCCCAAAAGGGAAAAGATGGGGGGGGGCTAGTCATTTCTCAGTCCCGTTTAGTTACCTCTTTTACCTATCAAGGGATAGAGAATTTGTCTGAATCCAAGGAAGGAAGGAAGGGAGGGAGGGAAGGAAAAGAAAAGAAAGGGAAGGAAAAGAAAAGAAGAAAGGAAAGGAAAGAAAAGAAGAGTTTGGCATCTCAATCTGCAGACACTCGGTTAGTTCTTCTGCAGGAACAGGATGACTCCTCCCTAAACTCCCTGAAGCAGAGTTGGCTGGAAGAGGAGGGACCAGGGAGAACCGCTGCAAAAATCATTACCATCCCCTGCTACACAGAGCATCCAAGAGGGGCCCTTGCCCCAAGCTCTTCCCCCTCTAAGGGAGTTTCTCAAGGACCCAGAGGCTGAATATGTAGCAGTTCTGGCCATAGCTGCTTGTCACTTTCCTTCCCCTCTCTGCTAATAGGAGTGACTCTCCCTCCTAAAAACAAAAGACTCCAGGGGAAGACAGGCAGGGGAGAAGGATGGGGAGGACCCTAAGCTCCTGCTCTAAGGCTCTCCCTGAGCCCCAGCAAAACTTTGAGTTTAGCAGCTGTTGCTGCCTCACAGGTCAGGCTCATCCAATAAAATACATGTAACGACTGAAAGAAAGAGCCCAGGATCAGTTTGATGTGGAGGGATCTTTAGTTTGACCAAGAAGTCAGGCAAAGATGTGCTTTATTTCACAAATCTCTTATGACAAGGAACTGACTGAAATATGACCTGACAATGGGTCTGGTTCTCATTGCTTCTAATTCTAACTCAGGAAGGAAACATCTGAGTTGAATGCTGAGGTGTCAAAGATGTTCACGAAAAACTGTTTGGATTGGTTCTTTTTCCCCCAAAGTATTTCACTAGTCAAAATATCGGGTTTAATCTGGAAAAAGAGAATAAAAAATTTAAAATAATGCATTTCCCCTCCAACTCTGACAAATGCTATAGCTATATTAGATTAGAATTTATATCTTACTTCAATCATTAAAATGGAGGTGATATATCAATTTCCATTTTTATCATTATAGAAACCTTACTTCATTGCAAAGTTTACATTTTTTTGGCAAGCAAAACTGTCTGGAACGTACCACAACATGCTCAGTCTCCTTCATCTTAAGAAACAAATCTGTCTTAACTCTTCTTGCCTCTTTTATTCCCTTCTTTCCTACAAAGCCATGCTTCTTTTGAGAAATCTATATTTCTACCTTCCTATTCACTTCTAAAACTATGACAGTTTGGCATTCTTTGTCATGACTGCATAAGGTCACCAGTATCTTGGCCTTGCCCAATCCAAGGGACACTTAGAATTTGTGCAGTCGCCCACTTGCTCCTTGGAAGTCTTCCTTTGTCTTCTGTGACACCACCCACCGTGGCTCTCATCCCCCTCCTTGTTCTCCTCCCACTCCACCATCACACCTCCTTACTGTTCATTACTGACCCCTCTTCTGCTCTCCCTCTAAATGTCTCTGTTCCCCAGAGGTCCATCCTCAGCCTTTGTTTTTGTTTTAATTTGCATACATTCATGCTGGTGACTTCAGATGGGTCCACAGCCTCAACTACTGCCCAGAACTTTTTCTTCCCTCTGCTCCTCTTCTCTACCCTTATGCACCTGGGACACACCTTCAAGACATAAATCAACACAATGTTGGACACATAATGGATGCACACTTAGTACCATAAGTACCGGCTGAGGAATGAATGAATGAATGAATGAATGCATACGTCTGATGTACAGAACGTTCTTCCGAGGGCTGGGTTTCCAAAGAGGAGCCTGGATTACATTCAGCCTTTCAATAGCTCAGAGCTACCCTGTAAAGTCAGTATCATCATCATTACCCTCTGTTTAATATATGTTCAAATCTAGGTCTTTCTGGTTCTAAAACTGATGTTGTTTTTTGCTATATTATACTGACCCACAATAAAAGAGGGGAGGACCATTCTTTCCCACTTTTAAAAAGAATACCCTGCAGCTTTGTCACCTCATGGACTCCACTGCATCAGTGGGTCAGTGAGGCTGCGCTGGACAGCCTGGCATAATCCAGCCAAAGTAACGTAACTCCAGGAAGGAGACAGCTACACAGCAGGACGGGCCAGGCAGAGCTGAGGTGCTGGGTGGCCTTCAGCGGAGAAAGGTGGTTCTATCTCTGCAGTAGACGCATGACAAAGGGACAGAGCAGTTCAGCCATGCCCTGGAGGAGAAAGGCAGGAAGGAGGAAGTCATTCCTTTACCTACTAGACAATGACTCCCTGGGGATTCCCAGGTATTTTCCCAGAAGGGCTATTCCTGGGACCTGGAGTCCCTCATGAGCTTAAAGCAAGACTCAGGAAAGTACAGTTTGCCACAAAATGTTTTACCTTAGAAAACAGTAGCTCTTGAAGAAGTCATGAAATTTAGATGACTAGAAATATCAGTATAATTTCCTTGCTTTATTGAAATAAATAAATCATGTTTTAGAATGTGATGACTCTTCTCTTTTCAGCAGGAATGTTTAATTTTGTAAATACGCTTTCCAGTAAGGTAAGGGGAAATACATCTGAAAAGCTATTAAGATTTTATCAAATGTTATCAATTCATGACACAGAAGTATGTCACATATGAGAGTGAGAAGGATATCCTGAAATAATTACAAATAGATTTTTGCTCATAGCAAACCCACAACAAGCTCTGTTATAAATAGTCTCCTTTTACTGTAAAGTTGAGTAAGTGAAAGGGATTAATCCATGGTCTGAAAGCAGATCCCAGCAGTGCTCAAGGGACAGTATCTCAACAGACATCTGGAGAAACCACTGATTAATTAACAGATTAATTAATCAGACAGCTGTACTCTTAGGAGAGAATTTAATTGTTTAGATTAATAACCCTACTAATTAATCCTAAAAATCAACAACCTTACAGTTGAGAAATTGCTGATTGTCTAAAGACCTATCTGTATGATAAATATCCTTCTCAAACCCTCACTGGCTAACTGGACAACAGCACCCCAGGATGCTCAGTGCCATCAAGAATCTGGGTGATTTTTCAGCTGGGTCAACACTCTTCCCCCCTTCCCCCCACCATCATAACCCCACAAGCCCTTATGGCAGGAAGGGAACAGTCCTTAGATGGTGTCTGTTTGAAACTTGAAGCATGTGGCACCAAAAAAGTATGTCATTTCCTAGAAATAAGGCTCTGAATAAATTTAAAGAAAGATCACCACCAGCTGGCATAATGGGTTCACATGACATTTTTCAAGATGAAATAAAAGCAGGCAGACCCTTCTTCCATAGCACCTATCTAACAGATAAAGTGGGAATGTACAAATATTAATAAATGGTCATGTTTGTCAAGTAAGGAGGAAAAAAACAAATTTTGGGGTAGCAGCTTATTAATAATTGGGGACAGAGATACATTAGAGTGTTTGATAACTCACTATTCAAATAGAATTTTTTCAAGTGACATTCTTAGAGCAAAAGATAATGCCATTTCTCTGGAAAATGTGTGTTTAGAGAATGGACATTAGTCTCCAAGTATCACCTGCATATACACACAAACCAAAATTTTGCCAGAGTAGCAATTATGGCCATAATTAAACACTAGTAAGTTTAATAAATAGGCAACCAGAAATACACTTTGTAATCAATTTTTTTCAAATCATATTAAGTTTAACAACTTGAGAATATTTTATAAGAAAGGTTATAGTAATGAATGTACTGAGATAAAGACACAGTCATGAACCAAAAAGTCCATCTACATTATGACATATTGTTTGACAAATGTAGAGGAGTCACTAAGAAAAAAAAAACCCTACAGAGAAAAACAACAACAACAAATACATAATCCTGGCTAGGAGGAAAAAGGTAATGAAGATAAAAGAAATACTAAAATAATCTGGTTTTCTAGAAAAATTTTAGTTACTTTCACATGGCCTTGAGTATCTTACTTAACTGGGAACCTGGCAAATACAGAAGGCGTTACAGCTAAACACATCATGTAAACAGGATGTATCCTAAATATATTTTCCTTCGATACCCCTGGCCAGCAAAATCTAGCTGCATAAGTCTATATCACATTCATTTGTGTCATAATAATAAAATAGTAACACTGAGCTGTATAAAGGACAGTTGTTATCATTATTTTCCAGATAAGAAAACAGAGTCATGAAGAGTATGGATGATTTGCCTACAAATTAAAATTTAGGTAAATGCTGAAGAGGGTGTGGAGAAAAAGGAACCCTCCTACACTGTTGGTGGGAACGTAAATTGGTGCAGCCACTATGGAGAACAGTATGGAGGTTCCTTAAAAAACTAAAAATAGAGTTACCATATGATCCAGTGATCCTACTCCTGGGCATATATCCAGAGAAAACTATAATTCGAAAAGATACACGCACCCCAAAGTTCATTGGCTATTTACAACAGCCAAGACATGGAAGCAACTAAATGTCCATCGAAAGATGAATGGATAAAGAAGATGTGGTACATATATATATGATGGAATACTACTCAGCCATAAAAAAGAATGAAATAATGCCATCTGCAGAAACATGGAAGGACCTAGAGATTATTATACTAAGTGAAGTAAGAGAGAGAAAGACAAATATCATATGATATCACTTATATGTGGAATCTTAAAAAAGGATACAAATGAACTTATTACAAAACAGAAATAGACTCACAGACATAGAAAACAAACCTATGGTTACCAAAGGGAAAAGGTGGGAGAGGGATTAATTAGGAGTTTGGGATTAAAATATACATATTACTATATATAACATAGATAACCAACAAGGACCTATTGTATAGTACAGTGAACTATATTCAATATCTTGTAATAACCTATAATGTAAAAGAATCTAAAAAAGTGTATATATATATATACATATATATGTATATATATATATATATGAATCACTTTGCTGTACACCTGAAACTAACACAACATTGTAAATCAACTATATGGCAATAAAATTTTTTTTAAAATGCAGTAGTACAACCACTATGAGATGGGGTAGGAAGTGAGGGGCATGTAGCCCACAGCACGCTGACTCTCAGGGAGGCCGAAGAGCAAGGGGATAAGGGCTGCGCTGAAGACGTGAGTTAGAATCTGGACTCCACTGACTAACTCCTGGGAATGTTATTCTAAGCTGCAAACTATTAAATGGGAAGAATAATAGCTCTACCTCATAAGGTTGATGTGAGCATTAAGTTATTTATTGTATATAAAGCTTTTTGCACTGTGTTAAAATGGTAATGCTTATTGTCATTAGTATGAAAAAAAAAAAGATTTCACAGTCTGTGTAAGCATTTCAAACATAGCGGGAACTTTTTAAGGGGCTGCTCAAGAAGCAATGAGTCTCAGAGCTAGATCAGTTCTCAGAATGACATATTATGCAGTGGTGTTAACAGGTAGAGCAAGTTCTAAGGCAGTTTATGAAAATTATTCTACCATATAAAATTGAATTAATAGCTTTACCAAGGTTTTCTTCTGTAGCTTCAGGCAAGCAGACTAAATTCTGTTCTCCAGCTGGGACTGGTGGAGGGATGTTTAACTGAATAAATATTCTGGTAACAGAAGAGTCACATTTCAAGGTGCACACATCACCAACTTCTAAGGAAAGCATACACAAATATTTTTAAATGACACCAAAGGTACTTCAGTTTTTTATACGTCTTCAGAAGATGCTTCGAGCTCTTGAATTACCAGAAGACCATCAGGTTGAACCTCAGTTTTCCTCACATGGCCAGAATTCAGAGACATGCCAGTTGGTGACAATTTCTGATTAACTGATTGTTAGTGAGGAGTGTTTAGAGTTTTCTTTCTGATGATATGGCTCTAGTTTGGATGAGCTCTGAACTCCCCCCTGCTCCATACTCCTGCCTAGTATCTTTCTCCTTTCACTATTGGAAAGAATCAGCCATAATAATAACTCTCTGAAATCTGTTTAATTACATACCTTAAAGTGTAAACAGCTATTTACCAATACCTGCCCTTGTAACATAATGGATTAGATGAAAACTTGTAAAATACACTCAGTCTCAATTATCTCCGCTGCTCAGAACTTGGAATAATTAAAGTCAATGACATTATCTGTAAACATCATTATAATCTTATTTTACCTTCAATCTTCCCAGCCACCAAAACCTTTTACAAGAGCTATTAATAAAAAGGAAAAGAGACTACTGCATTCTCCTCTTTCTGCTCTTACATAACCTCTGATCCAGTCTCAACAAGCAAAGAAATGAGAGAAAGATGAGCAAGAGAGGGGAGCAAAAAAGATCAAAGTGCTCAGGTAATACCAAACGGGTTAATTAAAGCTGGGAAATGGAAGTGCTCTTGGTTGCACTTTCCTCTTTGGCTCCTGGTACTTTTTATTTTACTTTCATGGGAATGAGTTTGCACAAAGACTAAGTACACCTCCTACAATGGATATGTTCTCTAAGCCTCAGGACATGGAGAAGGAAACTACGTACAAGAAATGATTTTGGGGAAAAGGCACAATGGTGTCCGATGTTGATGAATTTTTTTTTTTTAATAAATTTATTTATTTATTTTTGGCTGAGTTGGGTCTTTGTTGCTGCGCTCAGGCTTTCTCTAGTTGCGGCGAGCCGGGGCTACTCTTTTGTGGTGTGTGGGCTTGTCATTGCGGTGGCTTCTCTCGTTTTGGAGCACGGGCTCTAGGCGCACGGGCTTCAGTAGCTGAGGCTCATGGGCTCTAGAGCACAGGCTCAGTAGTTGTGGCTCACGGGATCTACAGAGCAGGCTCAGTAGTCGTGGTGTACGGGCTTAGTTGCTCCGTGGCATGTGGGATCTTCCCAGACCAGGGATTGAACCCATGCCCCCTGCATTGGCAGGCATATTCTTAACTGCTGTGCCACCAGGGAAGTCCTTGATGAATGGTTTTACAGTTTCAATTCTTCTGAAATTCATGTTCAAGTCATGTCAGTATCTGGGACAACCCTTCAGATACAGGCAGCCTGAAAAGTGCTGCATTCAGCCAACTGCAAATACCTGGTACCCAACACCGCTATACAAAGCTGGGGCATTAGCTACAATTCCAAATACAAATGACTATAAAAGTAGTTAGCTAGTGGGAACCTGCTATATAGCACAGGGAGCTCAGCTCAGTGCTCTGTGATGACCTAGATGGGTGGGATGGGAAGAGGAGGGAGGTCCAAGAGGGACAAGATATATGTATACATACAGCTGATTCACTTCGCTGTACAGCAGAAACTAGCACAACGTTGTAAAGCAATTATACTCCAATAAAAAAAAAAGAACCCACCAAATGTATTGACCAAATATTTTATAGTACTGATATCAGCTCTATTAAATTAGTAACTTTTTGTATAGAAAGCCTTTCTTGGTCCCTCAGTCTAAAGTAGGTCCCGCCCCATATAAGAGAAAGACCAAAGAGATGTTTCTTCTGAGAGCCCATCATATACAAAAGAGACCTAAGAGGAAAGCTGTGTGCAGAGATCCAGGAGATATTTCAGATGTACTGCCTTTAAAAAAATGTCAGGATATATCAGAAGATCACAGTCTGAATACCTACATTCAAAAGATAGAGCAAAAGATACACGCTACTATATATAAAATAGATAAAGGAGCCCTGAACCAAGATGGCAGAGGAGAAGGACATGCTCTCACTCTCTCTTGCAAGAACACCAGAATCACAACTAACTGCTGAACAGTCATCGACAGGAAGACACTGGAACTCACCAAAAAAGATACCCTACATCCAAAGACAAAGGAGAAGCCATAATGAGATGGTAGGAGGGGTTCAATCACAATAAAATCAAATCCCATAACCACTGGGTGTGTGACTCACAAGCTGGAGAACACTTATACCACAGAAGTCCACTCACTGGAGTGAAGGTTCTGAGCCCCACGTCAGGCTTCTGAACCTGGGGATCCAGTGACAGGAGGAGGAATTCCTAGAGAATCAGACTTTGAAGGCTAGCGGGATTTGACTGCAGGATGCTGACAGGACTGGGGGAAACAGAGACTCCACTCTTGGAGGGCACACACATAGTAGTGTGCGCATTGGGACCCAGGGGAAGGAGCAGTGATCCCATAGGAGACTGAACCAGACCTACCTGCTAGTGTTGGAGGGTCTCCTGCAGAGGCGGGGGGTGGCTGTGTCTCACCGTGAGGACAAGGACACTGGCAGCAGAAGTTCTGGAAAGTACTCCTTGGCGTGAGCCCTCCCAGAGTCCCCCATTAGCCCCACCAAAGAGCCCGGAGAGGCTCCACTGTTGGGTTGCCTCAGGCCAAACAACCAACAGCGAGGGAACCCAGCCCCACCCATCAGCAGTCAAGCAGATTAAAGTTTTACTGAGCTCTGCCCACCAGAGCAACAGCCAGCTCTACCCACCACCAGTCGCTCGCATCAGGAAACTTGCACAAGACTCTCAAATAGCCTCATCCACCAGAGGGCAGACAGCAGAAGCAAGAAGAACTACAATCCTGCAGCCTGTGGAACAAAAACCACATTCACAGAAAGATAGACAAGATGAAAAGGCAGAGGGCTACGTACCAGATGAAGGAACAAGATAAAACCAAAGAAAAACAACTAAATGAAGTGGAGATAGGCAACCTTCCAGAAAAAGAATTAAGAATAATGATGGTGAAGATGGCCCAGGACCTTGGAAAAAGAATGGAGGCAAAGATTGAGAAGATGCAAGAAATGTTTAACAAACACCTAGAAGAAGAATGAAAGAACAAACAGAGATGAGCAATACAATAACTGAAATGAAAACTACAGTAGAAGGAATCACTAGCAGAATATCTGAGGCAGAAGAACGGATAAGTGACCTGGAAGACAGAAGGGTGGAATTCACTGCTGCAGAACAGAATAAAGAAAAAAGAATGAAAAGAAATGAAGACAGCCTAAGAGACCTCTGGGACAACATTAAACGCAACAACATTCGCATTATAGGGGTCCCAGAAGGAGAAGACAGAGAGAAAGGACCCAAGAAAATATGTTAAAAGATTATACTCGAAAACTTCCCTAACATGGGAAAGGAAATAGCCACCCAAGTCTAGGAAGCGCAGAGAGTTCCAGGCAGGATAAATGCAAGGAGAAACACGCCGAGACACATAGTAATCAAATTGACAAAAATTAAGGACAAAGAAAAGTTATTAAAAGCAACAAGGGAAAAACAAAAAATAATATACAAGGGAACTCCCATAAGGTTAACAGCTGATTTCTCAGCAGAAACTCTACAAGCCAGAAGGGAGTGGCACGATGTATTTAAAGTGATGAAAGGGAAGAACCTACAACCAAGATTACTCTACCCAGCAAGGATATCATTCAGATTCGATGGAGAAATCAAAACCTTTACAGACAAGCAAAAGCTAAGAGAATTCAGCACCACCAAACCAGCTCCACAACAAATGCTAAAGGAACTTCTCTAAGTGGGAAACACAAGAGAAGAAAAGGACCTACAGAAACAAACCCAAAACAATTAAGAAAATGGTCATAGGAACATACATATCGATAATTACCTTAAACGTGAATGGATTAAATGCTCCAACCAAAAGACACAGGCTTGCTGAATGGATACAAAAACAAGACCCATATACATGCTGTCTGCAAGAGACCCACATCAGACCTAGGGACACATACAGACTGAAAGTGAGGGGATGGAAAAAGATATTCTATGCAAATGGAAATCAAAAGAAAGCTGGAGTAGCTATACTCATATCAGATAAAATAGACGTTAAAGAATGTTACAAGAGACAAGGAAGGAAACTACATAATGATCAAGGGATCCAAGAAGAAGAAATAACAATTATAAATACATATGCACCTCAATACATAAGGCAACTGCTAACAGCTATAAAAGAGGAAATCGACAGTAACACAATAATAGTGGGGGACTTAACACCTCGCTTACACCAATGGACAGATCATCCAAAATGAAAATAAATAAGGAAACAGAAGATTTAAATAACACAATAGACCAGAGAGATTTAACTGATATTTATAGGACATTCCATCCAAACACAGCAGATTACACTTTCTTCTCAAGTGCACATGGAACATTCTCCAAGACAGATCACATCTTGGGTCACAAATCAAGCCTCAGTAAATTTGAGAAAACTGAAATCATATCAAGCATCTTTTCTGACTACAACGCTATGAGATTAGAAATGAATTACAGGGAAAAAAATGTAAAAAACACAAACACATGGAGGCTAAACAATACATTACTAAATAACCAAGAGATCACTGAAGAAATCAAAGAGGAAATCAAAAAATACCTAGAGACAAATGACAAAGAAAACACGACGATCCAAAACCTATGGGATGTAGCAAAAACAGTTCTAAGAGGGAAGTTTATAGCTATACAAGCCTACCTCAAGAAACAAGAAACGGGGCTTCCCTGGTGGCGCAGTGGTTGAGAGTCTACCTGCCAATGCAGGGGATACGGGTTCGAGCCCTGGACTGGGAAGATCCCACATGCCACGGAGCAACTAGGCCCATGAGCCACAACTACTGAGCCTGGGCGTCTGGAGCCTGTGCTCAGCAACAAGAGAGAGCGTGATAATGAGAGGCCCACGCACCGCGATGAAGAGTGGCCCCCGCTCGCCGCAACTAGAGAAAGCCCTCGCACAGAAACGAAGACGCAACACAGCCAAAAATAAATAAATAAATAAATAAATAAATAATTTTTTAAAAAATAAAGGAATTCCTTTAAAAAAAAAAAAGAAACAAGAAACATCTCAAATAAACAATCTAACCTTACACCTAAAGGAACTAGAGAAAGAAGAACAAACAAAACCCAAAGTTAGCAGAAGGAAAGAAATCATAAAGATCAGAGAAGAAATAAATGAAATAGAAAGAAAGAAAATAATAGCAAAGATCAATAAAACTAAAAGCTGGTTCTTTGAGAAGATAAACAAAATTGATAAACCATTAGCCAGACTCATCAAGAAAAAGAAGGAGAGGACTCAGATCAATAAAATTAGAAATGAAAAAGGAGAAGTTACAACAGACACTGCAGAAATACAGAGCATCCTAAGAGGCTACTACAAGCAACTCTATGCCAATAAAATGGACAACCTGGAAGAAATGGACAAATTCTTAGAAAGTTATAACCTTCCAAGACTGAACCAGGAAGAAATAGAAAATATGAACAGACCAATCACAAGTCATGAAATTGAACCTGTGATTAAATATCTTCCAACAAACAAAAGTCCAGGACCAGATGGCTTCACAGGTGAATTCTATCAAACATTTAGAGCAGAGCTAACACCCATCCTTCTCAAACTCTTCCAAAAAATTGCAGAGGAAGGAACACTCCCAAACCCATCCTATGAGGCCACCTTCATCCTGATACCAAATCCAGACAAAGATACTACAAAAAAAGAAAATTACAGACCAATATCACTGATGAATATAGATGCAAAAATCCTCAACAAAATACTAGCAAACAGAATGTAGCAACACATTAAAAGGATCATACACCATGATCAAGTGGGATTTTCCCCAGGGATGCAAGGATTCTTCAATATACGCAAATCAATCAATGTGATACACCATATTAACAAATTGAAGAATAAAAACCATATGATCATCTCAATAGATGCAGAAAAAGCTTTTGACAAAATTCAACACCCACTTATGACAAAAACTCTCCAGAAAGTGGGCATAGAGGGAACCTACCTCAACATAATAAAGGCCATATATAACAGACCCACAGCAAACATCATTCTCAATGGTGAAAACCTGAAAGCATTTCCTCTAAGATCAGGAACAAGACAAGGATGTCCACTCTCACCACTATTATTCAACATAGTTTTGGAAGTCCTAGCCACGGCAATCAGAGAAGAAAAAGAAATAACAGGAATACAAATTGGAAAAGAAGTAAAACTGTCACTGTTTGCAGATGACATGATACTATATACATAGAGAATCCTAAAGATGCCACCAGAAAACTGCTAGAGCTAATCAATGAATTTGGTAAAGTTGCAGGATACAAAATTAACGCAAAGAAATATCTTGTATTCCTATAAACTAATGATGAAAAATCTGAAAGAAATTAAGGGAACACTCCCATTTACCATTGCAACAAAAAGAATAAAATACCTAGGAATAAACCTACCTAGGGAGACAAAAGACCTGTAGGCAGAAAACTGTAAGACACTGCTGAAAGAAATTAAAGATGATACAAACAGATGGAGAGATATACCATGGTATTGGATTGGAAGAATCAACATTGTGAAAATGACTATACTACCCAAAGCAATCTACAGATTCAATGCAATCCCTATCAAACTACCAATGGCATTTTTTACAGAACTAGAACCAAAAATTTCACAATTGTATGGAAACACAAAAGACCCCGAATAGCCAAAGCAGCCTTGAGGGAAAAAAGCAGAGCTAGAGGAATCAGACTCCCTGACTTCAGACTATACTACAAAGCTACAGTAATCAAGAGAATATGGTCCTGGCACAAAAACAGAAATATAGATCAATGGAACAGGATAGAAAGCCCAGAGGTAAACCCACACACCTATGGTCAACTAATCTATGACAAAGGAGGCAAGGATATACAATGGGGAAAAGACAGTCTCTTCAATAAGTGGTGCTGGGAAAACTGGACAGCTACATGTAAAAGAATGAAATTAGAACACTCCCTAACACCGTACAGAAGAATAAACTCAAAATGGATTAGAGACCTAAATGTAAGACCAGACACTATAAAACTCTTAGAGGAAAACATAGGAAGAACACTCTTTGACATAAATCACAGCAAGGTCTCTTTTGATCCACCTCCTAGAGTACTGGAAATAAAAACAAAAATAAACAAATGGGACCTAATGAAACTTCAAAGCTTTTGCACAGCAAAGGAAACCATAAACAAGACGAAAAGACAACCCTCAGAATGGGAGAAAATATTTGCAAATGAATCAACGGACAAAGGATTAATTTCCAAAATATATCAGCAGCTCATGCAGCTCAATATTAAAAAAAAAAAACCCAATCCAAAAATGGGCAGAAGACCTAAATAGACATTTCTCCAAAGAAGACATACAGATGGCCAAGAAGCACATGAAAAGCTCTATAATTATCACTAATTATTAGAGAAATGCAAATCAAAACTACAATGAGGTATCACCTCACACCAGTTAGAATGGGCATCATCAGAAAATCTACAAACAACAAATGCTAGAGAGGGTGTGGAGAAAAGGGAACCCTCTTGCACTGTTGGTGGGAATGTAAATTGATACAGCCACTATGGAGAACAGTATGGAGGTTCCTTAAAAAACTAAAAATAGAATTACCATATGATCCAGCAATCCCACTACTGGGCATGTACCCAGAGAAAACCATAATTCAAAAAGACACATGCACCCCAATGTTCATTGAAGCACTGTTCACAATAGCCAGGTCATGGAAGCAACCTAAATGCCCATCGACAGATGAATGGATAAAGAAGATGTGGCACATATATACAATGGAATATTACTCAGCCATAAAAAGGAACGAAATTGGGTCATTTGTTGAGATGTGGATGGATCTAGAGACTGTCATACAGAGTGAAGTAAGTCAGAAAGAGAAAAACAAATATCATATATTAACGCATATATGTGGAACCTAGAAAAATGGTACAGATGAACCGGTTTGCAGGGCAGAAATAGTGACACAGATGTAGAGAACAAACGTATGGACACCAAGGGAGGAAAGCGGTGGGGGGGAGTGGGGGGATGGGATGAGTTGGGAGATTGGGATTGACATGTATACACTGATGTGTATAAAATTGATGACTAATAAGAACCTGCTGTATAAAAAATAAATAAAATTTAAAAAATAATAATAAAAAAATAAAATAAGATTAGGACTAAAAAAAATAAAATAGATGAACAACAAGGACTCACTGTATAGCACATGGAACTATATTCAATGTCTTGTAAAAGTGTAATGGGAACGAATCTGAAAAATAAAAAAATATATGTAAAAAAATAATAATAATAAAAAAATAAAGTAGGTCCCCCACTCCTCCTCCTTAGTCTCCTGTCCTTTTGCTTCAATGCACTGATCATGTATTTATTTGAATATTTATTTGTACATTGTCTGCCTCTCCACTAGACTGTAAGCACTGTTAAGACAGGGAACCAAGTCTGTTTTGTTTGCCATTACAAATTCAGATATTTTCCAGCATGATACAGAATAGGCTCTCAATATTCAATAAAATGAGTGAAAGAATGAATGGGCAAATGCATGGGTGCTGGAATTCAGTCCTGGCTACTAACTTCTGATGTGACCTAGTGAAGTCACTCCCCTCTACATCAAGTTCTTTTCCCTCTACACAGCCTTAATTTCCTCTGCGGTATCCCAGGATGGGACTTCATACTTTTTAAAAAATCATCTCTCCAGACCACATGATATTAAAGGTCTCATCTGACTGTAAGAGACTATGATTCTACCTCTGCTTGAAGGAGGTTCAAGATCTCAACGTTGGATAGATGTTACAGATCCTGAATACAGCATGAGAAACCAAGTAGTGGGAACAGCTGTTACAGACATCTATGAAGGCCTGCTCTATGCCAGGTACCAGGCTGGGCATTTTACATGTGTTCTCTCACTCACTCCTCAAGCAACCCTGCAGTATGGACATTCTTAACTCTGTTTTGCAGATTTGCAGGTTGACGTGCAGAAACGTTAAACATCTTGCCCACTGCTTCACAGCTACCTAAAGTTCATAGTCATCAACATCACTGAGTACCCACCATGCTGGGTATTATCAGCACACGGACCCAGTCTCCTAGGAGCTTGGAGTCTCTTGGAGAAAAGAACAAAAGAGAAAACTTGTGCTTTCTCTACTCATTGTGAGAAGAACATAGATGAGTGATCTTGGACCTGAGTGAGGCAAGGACTTATGAGTCAGAGAAGAGCAGAAGGCAGATATCAATGGGACCCAAAAGTGTTCGGGGACCAAGGAGAGTGTTGATGGGTGTGGAAGGTTGAGAAGCGGCAGAGTAAGAAAGAAGTCAAGAAATGTGGATGAAAAACGGATTGAGTAGAACTTTAAATATCTGGACTTCATTCTTTTTTTTTTTTTTAATAAATTTATTTTATTTATTTTTCTTTGGCTGAATTGGGTCTTTGTTGCTGCAGGCGGGCTTTCTCTAGTTGTGGTGAGTGGGGGCTACTCTTCGTTGAGGTGCGCGGGCTTCTCATTGCGGTGGCTTCTCTTGTTGCGCAGCACGGGCTCTAGGCGTGTGGGTTTCAGTAGTTGTGGCTCGCGGACTCTAGAGCGCAGCCTCAGTAGTTGTGGCTCACGGGCCCAGTTGCTCCACGGCATGTGGGATCTTCCCAGACCAGGGCTCGAACCCGTGTCTCCTGCATTCGCAGGCAGATTCTTAACCACTGCGCCACCAGGGAAGCCCTGGACTTCATTCTTTAAATCATCAGGAACCAAAGTCCTGGTTTTGGATGTGCTGGTAGTTTAACTCGCATACCTCCTCATCTAGGAGCCTTCCCTGAACACCTGAGACCAGGTGCCTCGCCTGTGTTCGCATGGGCAACCTGTGCTCACCCCTTTCCTAGCACTGACTATACCCTATTATACCTGCCTCTTCATTTGTGTGGTGAGAGGAAAACATTCTCCCTTTTAACAAGAGCTAAGCGAAGCCACTGGGGGAGTGGAACAGTTCATACCAGCCAAGGGAGGGCTTTGTTTAAGAAATAGCTGGGCATCTCCTTGAATACAGAAGGTGAGGCACTCCAGGGCCTAAAGAGAGAGCGAGACTCTCCTGTTTTCCAGTACTGATCTGACCTGCTTTTCCCTATGGCTGCCCTCCCCCGAGGCTGGGAGAAACTGGGGAGACCTTTGGAGACAGAAGAGCTGCTTGCTGAGGGGCTATGTCCCCAGAGCCCTCCTTAGCAGTGGCTCAGGGATTCTGAGCTTCGTGCTCCGGAACCTATAAATGTGGGTGCTCCATGCTTGTCACAGTTCATCGTTTTCCAAAAATGTCACAGTGATCCTTATATCCTTATTCTAAGCACAGTAAGTCAAATTAGTGAAAATCTCCTATTTCTACCAAACAAATATCCCCATTTCAATGGAGCAACACATTACCCAGATACATGACTGAATGAAATGTTGCTAGAACGCTGATCCTCATGTTGCAAGCTGTAAAATGTAAGCTGGTCACAAAGAAATGTTCAAAACTTTGCATTCAGATGTCACTCAGTGAGGTCAAGTAGACTTCTTATTACTGAACTTTGTTCCTGGTAAACAAGAAGTGGAAAGAAAAAAAGACCGTGAAATCAAGCAGTGGCTGACACCCCCCTGTGGGGTGCAACCCCCTTCACTTCAGCAAACGCTCACTAGTTTCTGACGGGTACAGGGTATCATGCCAGGTACGTGAGGGATACGAGATACATCATTCACTGAAGAAGCTTGTATTCCCCTGGAGTTACACCTTCTTTGAAGAATGCTAAAGAAATAAAATTTCGGGGCTTCCCTGGTGGCGCAGCGGTTGAGAATCCGCCTGCCAATGCAGGGGACACGGGTTCGAGCCCTGGTCTAGGAAGATCCCACATGCCGCGGAGCAACTGGGCCCGTGCGCCACAACTACTGAGCCTGCGCGTCTGAAGCCTGTGCTCCGCAACAAGAGAGGCCACGATAGTGAGAGGCCCGCACACCGCGATGAAGAGTGGCCCCCGCTTGCCACAACTAGAGAAAGCCCTCGCACAGAAACGAAGACCCAACACAGCCAAAAATAAATAAATAAATTTAAAAAAAAGAAATAAAATTTCTCCCAGTTCTTATGTGGAAATAGCTATGGGCCATTTAAGAGATAAATACAATCTCTCTCTCCTGGAAAAACCCAAAGAAATATTTAGGACCATTAAAGCATCACAATTCTGGCTCTGACTTCAAATAAACAGGACAAATAAACCCTTCTTTCTCTGCATTTCTAATTTAGCAAAGCCTTTATACACCCTCTAAGAGCAAGTGAATTTCACATTTGCATCTTATTCCAAATGTGCTGGCATTTCACTAGATTTTTTAACTGTAGTTGGGCAGCACTGAACTGCCTGTTTGGGGATACAAAGCAGTATCTGCTCAGAGTTCCTAATTCTGGGTCCACATATACACACATATGAATGCACATATTCAGGATATCTATGATGAATATATTTTTGCTGGGATGAGGAGGGAAAAAACCAGAGACATGCCAGGTCAGTATCCAGTAACACCACTAGATCTCATTTAATGAGTGCTGACTATGTCTTAGGCACTTGCATTTATACCATATTTAATTCTCAGAGCACTAACAATAATTGCTAACATTTACCGAGCACTTTCTATTCGCCAGGCTTTATTTTAAGAGCGTGTATATATGTCAGCTTGTTTAACACTCTCATAGCCTTAAGTTGTGGCAGAGCTGGGATTCACACTCAGGCAGCTGGGCACCAGAGTCTAGGCCTGTAACTGCCTCCCAGTGAAGTGCTACTGCAACCCCATGTGCAAATGAGGACACTGGGGCTTGGAGGGCTGGCTAGCTGGCCCAAGGTCACACAGCCTGCAAATGGTCAAGCTGGGCTCTCAAACTAGGTCATCTGTCTCCAGCTCCCAATCCTTTATGTCCTCATGGTATAATGGCCATGCTAGATTTATCTCTGTAGCATATGTGAGAAAGGAAAGCTTGGTGTTTGAGAAGCAGAGGTGGAGAAAAGTGGGAAATGTTTAAAGTATGAAGAGGTTGTTCTGAAAGTCCTTATAGATTGACTAACCACATAAGTTACTGTCTAAAGTTTTGAAAGTGAAATGGGTGCTGTTAATAATAATGCCAGGACAACAGGCGTAAACCAAGAGGTATGGTCACCACCAGAACTCTGATAAAATCATGCCCATATCTCCATGAATCACCTTATTAGTTGAAGTGAGTAAAAAGATGCATGGGGGAAAATAACCCACATACCACTTTTTCTAGGTTAGGGGATCCTTACAAGTAACAAAAGTATAAATCATCTTGATAAGCAAACGATGTTTTTTTAGTAGTCCTCTAAAATCTATTTCAAAGTCACATCACAGGGCTTCCCTGGTGGCGCAGCGGTTGAGAATCTGCCTGCCAATGCAGGGGACACGGGTTCGAGCCCTGGTCTGGGAAGATCCCACATGTCGCGGAGCAACTAGGCCCGTGAGCCACAACTACTGAGCCTGCGCGTCTGGAGCCTGTGCTTCGCAACAAGAGAGGCCGCGATAGTGAGAGGCCCGCGCACCGCGATGAAGAGTGGCCCCCGCTTGCCGCAACTAGAGAAAGCCCTCGCACAGAAACGAAGACCCGACACAGCCAAAAATAAATAAATAAATAAATAAATAAATAAAAATCTTAAAAAAAACAACAAAATCACATCACAGAGTAAGAAAACAAATTTTATTCAGGGAACTGAAATGATTGTCTGAAACCAGTTAATATTATTCACATCATATATTTGTCTAAAATACTTGAAAACAAATTAGATGTTTCAGACTCCTACAAAGATTTGTTAATTAGCATATAATAATTTCTCTCAATAATAAATGAGGGAAATTTAAAGCAACTTTACCCTGGTCTTTGCTCCTCATCCTTCTATTGCCTCACATGATGGCTTGTTTCACCTTAATTTCTTTGCTTCCATTTTATAAATCCTGTAACGGCAAGTACCTACCATTGTAAGAAGTCTCTAGAGAGAAGTTAAAACTTTAAAAGTGGAAACAGATCCTCATTCGTTTTGCAAAATGCAAAGCTTCAAACATGGAAAGTTTCCAGGTTGTAGAATATCCTTCAGGGAAATGAATCCTCACAGCTCAACTCTGTTACTGGAAACTCAAAGGTGAAACAGAGAAGAGGGGCTAACTCCTAGGAGCTTAAGGAACAAAGTAAGTCCTTACTCTGGCAGGCTGGGAGGGGCAAACTATGTCAGACTGTAGAAGGGAAAACTGTAAAAGAGGAGAAGTCCCACCAAGTCTTGAAAAAGCTGCAATAGAAAAAGTAATCACAGGGTAAACTCCATGGCCTGCAGGTGTATCCCTGCTGCTGTGCTAGTATATTCATTACGACATGAATGTAGACTCTTAACCGTCTATATTTATTTATTTTACAAGATTTTAGATTTATTATACTGGATGATACTTTTCCAGAACAGCATGTCTTCAAGAGGCATTGAAAAAAATATTTTTAGCAAGAATTATAATAGTTGTTGCAGGTAGTGGGAATACAGTGATGAAAAAGACATAAGCCTTACCCTTTAGAAGCTTACAATCTAGCGGGGAAGACAAGAAGTAAACAAGTGGACACACAAATAAATAAAGACTCAAACTCCATCACTAAATCTAATGGGAAAATAACATTCATTTTGCTGGCATTCACGTTACAAGAAACATTGCAGAAAAGCAGCTATTTTCTTCAAAGCTTAAAGTAACATAAAACCGTAGACGAGGAGCAACGGAATACATAATTTATGTACTAATAATTGTTTGTTAGTTCCCATAACCTTTTTTCTTTCAGCGTATTGGAAAGAGAAAGACGAGAAGCAAGAAAAATGGAAGAATGCTAATGTATTTCTTCATTTCGGCTTTTCTTTTACTAATTGGCCTTTATTTTTGCTGCCATAGGCTCTTTTCCATACTCTGTATCTTTGTTTATCTTTATATCATTTATATCTTTATATTATTGCAATATAAATTAAATAGCTAATACTTTAACCCCCATTATTCTCACAGAGTATGGAGGAAATGATGATTTTAAAAAAAATCTAGGCAATGTGGACTTATTTAAGAAAGACCATGGTATTGTTGATTAGTTTAAATGTGGAGGTCAGGCAGAAATATTCTAGTCTCTCCACTCAGCAATCTCTCTGTAAACACCCAAAGAGCTATTATCATCAACATTAACACAGATATTTCTTCTCTAGTTTGTTCCCCTTGTGAAAGGCATAAACATTTTTATTAAATATATGAGTGAAATTTCATAAGATTGGGTGTTTCTGAATATACGTACACAAGGATTTTTCCCCACCCTTTTAAAATAAGTTAAATATTTCTGTTTCCAAAGCTTTCCAAATACACACATCCTAACAAATTGGTTTGTGATGATATGAGACTAGGCAGCTTGCCCATAATTGAAGACATTTTGCCAACAAGTCACAGGCTGCCAAGAGAAGTGGTGACAGCGCTCTGAATATGAGTGTATGATCCCTATGTAAATACCCAGGCTTTCTGCCCTTTTCGAAGCAATGATTCAAGCCCATATGACTGGCAGATACCTTAATTAATCATGGCTCCTTGTGATGGCCATCCTTAAGGATGACTGCTATCTCAGCTCCGAGTTAATATTCATTTCCCACCCCATTCTTTGACGTGACCCATTTCTTTTTGTCATGACCACATTGTTCAGAACTGAGACACCAAGAAAATTTCATTTAAATTACAACTCATCTCTTTTGTGGTCCTTTCTGCAGAATTTATGTCAACAATGAATTTTCACTTTTCGCTAGCTGTTTTCTGCATTCGCGGTGTAAAGATATGCATATATTTTCTCTCTCAAACTGAGATGGCGTTATGACTTAAGAAAATCAAAGTTCTTTCGAAATTCATAATTAAAAACCAAAAATAAGAATCCTTGAAATGACAAAGAAATGGCAGGTTCTTCATACTGTATAATGGGGTTTGTTCCTCCTGAAAAGAAGGAAGTAAATAGCTACTCCTTTGGAACACTTTTTCAGGCTATTAAGGAGAGATCTCTTATGCTAGAGTAGTAATTTATTAAATGAATTCCTAGTGGTCTGAGAGACTTAATGCACCTACTAACAGGAGTACTTTGCTGCCTTCTCATTAATAGTTCTTGCCTAGTACATAAAGTTCATAAGAGGCAGCAGTTAGCCCATCACAGCTCTTAAGAGCAAAATCTTATTCTCTTTGGTGAGATTGATTATTGACTTTGGGGGCAAGTTTTCTGACTTAACAATCACTGGAAGAAGGGTTCATGCTATAACTCCATCAGCCTCATCCTTTCCTTCCTCCATTCCGTCTCATAATATTTACAGCTGCATTTGGAGTTATCTCTGTAACTTTTCATTTGAAACTTTCAATGTTTAAAAATCCTCCACTGGCCTCCATCCCTCTCCATTAACAGATCCTCATCTAGTTGCCATGATATTCTCCAGATTCTTATATCACTATCAATGGTTCTCAACCTTTTGTACCAACACAACTCCCATAAATAAGAAAGGCTCACTCAAGTGGCTGGGGCATCAGAGGTTGGCGGCAAAGCATATAGAGTCAATGTGGATGGGTGCAATTTTTAGAACCCCACCCCCCAAATTTTTTTTTTTTGGGCTGCGTTGGGTCTTCGTTGCTGTGTGCAGGCTTTCTCTAGTTGTGGCGAGCGGGGGCTACTCTTCGTAGCAGTGTGCAGGCTTCTCATTGCAGTGGCTTCTCTTGTTGTGGAGCATGGGCTCCAGGGCGTGCGGGCTCAGCAGTTGTGGCTCGCGGGCTCTAGAGCGCAGGCTCAGCAGCTGCAGCTCACGGGCTTAGTTGCTCCGCGGCATGTGGAATCTTCCCAGACCAGGGATTGAACCCACGTCCCCTGCATTGGCAGGCGGATTTTTAACCACTCTGCCACCAGGGAAGTCCCCCCACAAATACTTTTAATATAACCATACATTTATACATCCTTGATGATATAAAGAACCATTGATTTACTACATCTATTTCTACCAGCAAGCTACTTTTTGTGAAGTCAACGATTTTCTCTCATGCTCTTTTTCTCCTTTCTGTCACATTTTCTAATAAGGGTTTTATAACTGATGCTGCCAAAGATAACACACAAGTTACATTTTGCCAGGCACTCACAGGGCTAATCTAATTAGTTGCTTGAAACACTTAACAATAAATATGTGTCCTCATTTACTTACTCTAACAAGGTATGTTACACTAACAAAATATGTATATAATTGTAATTTATATAATAATTCATCAGTGATAAGACACTGTGTAGAATCAGGGGAACAAATGTCATCCAAAGCTATGTTCCCACACCGCCTGGCATGGCCCCTGGGCTTCTCATGCAGTAATAAGGAGAGGGGTGTGGGCCAGGAACTGGCCAGAGCAGCAGCTGTGAGGCCAGATCAGCTCTGGCTGGGCTGGAAAAGCAGGTGGAAGACTTGGGCTCTGGGCAGCTTCAGGCTAAGTGAGCCCTGCTTGAAACCAGTGCTGTGGTCTTTGGTATCTTAGGATAAGGAACATGAGTGGCAAAGAGTTAAAGAAGCAGTGTATCAAATTACAGAGATTAAAGAATTCCGTTATAAATCCAATATAATGTAAAGACAAATGACAGTTCTTTGAGAAACGAAAGGAAGTCCTTAGTCAAGAACATCTGAATGGTGTTCATGAACTCTCTATAAAAGTGTGTGAAACACTTAGGGGTTTTTTTTGGTGGGTTGTGTTTTAGTAATCATGGAAGTAATACATGCTCAGAGCTAATATTCATTAATAAAGGAAAAATCATAACAATGCCTATAATCATACCAATCAGAGATAAAAATTATTACATACTGCCATTTGACCTTCCAGTATTTTTCCTACATGGATAGACTATATAAATTTTTACTGAAATCCTATATGCTTCAGAGTATGTTAGAGCATTTTAAGGACTTTTTTTTAACTTGGCAGTACAATTGAACATTTTATCTTTATACATTTTAGAAACAGAAGAATAGTCCAGAGACATAGTTTTCATTTGTAAAAAAAAAAAAAAAATCAACTAGTTTTTTTCTAATAAACTTCTTCCAGGTAACTTGCCAATTTTTGCAGGGTTTTTTAAAATCCACTGTCTTACATAATTATCAGGTAACTCATTCTAGAGCAATGGAATCCTTCCATAAATTTCTCTTGCTCTTCATTTTACCACTCCTCGCGGAATGGCAATAGGTTACAGACTACTTTATGAGTAGTTTTTCACTTCAGTATAGGGCTGATGGTTCCTGCATAAAAATTACCTATAACCTTCTGGATCTATCTTTCAAGTAGCTACGCATATGATTTAATATGCTGGCCCAGGAATATCAGAGTCAGCTAAATATGTGGATCGTATGTGTCAGCTCTCTCATAAATAATAATGTTATACTGTCTCTCTCAAAACAATTGGCTGCCACAATGACAACTGATTGTAGGAAAAACAAAGAGGGTTCCTTGTGATGGATCCTTAATAGGTTTTAAATAATAAAAATGACAACGTGATAAGCACAGAAGCAGAGCAATTACATTTCCCTTGTTTAGAATGTAACCCAAATTCTCACATTAACTCCATGCTGTGTGTTTAAATTTTGGTTCACTGAGGCTTACTGATTAGACCAGATATATCTTGTAGTATTTCTTTCAATATCTGACTAACTGTGGTGTTGGACTGAGTAACTGTTCCCTCCAGAGCCCTGATGCGGCATCTGGAGAAACAGCTGCTCTGTCTCACACTGGAGAAATAGTCACGTGATGAAATGTTTATGTTTAAAACTAGATATGGATATTTTACATACAGTTTTTATGTAATGAAAAGGGTATGTTATTTTAAGAAATCATTAAGTATTTTAATGTTTAGTCATATTTTCATTTTGCATAATAAGACTTTCTCAGAAGCTGATGCCACCCAGATCCCAACCCGCCCCATCCGCCTGAAGCAACTGTGTTTTCTAGCACCTGGGAAGACAATGACGGCTTTGGCTGTGCACCAAAGCAGCCAGCCAGCCAGGCACCACAGACCCCTGTCTCACACCAACAGGCGCTTCTAACACTGGGCCTCTGGCTGCAGAGCTGATCCAATCCGAAGCATAGCTCACAGCTTTTAGGGCTCTGCACCTTAGAAACTCAAGGATGCGTATTTGTAGAGTTTTTAAAATTAAAACCACACATTTGCAATACAAACTGCAGAGAGGAAAACCCAAAACAATTATTGTGCTCGCTTCCAGCTTTTAACTTACTCAAGGGGGATACCTAGAGCTCCTCTTGATTTTATTTTATTTTTTAAATTTATTTATTATTTGATATTTATTTTTGGTTGCGTTGGGTCTTCATTGTTGCGCGCGGGCTTTCTCTAGTTGCGGCGAGCAGGGGTTACTCTTTGTTGCGGTGCGCGGGCTTCTCATTGCGGTGGCTTCTCTTGTTGTGGAGCACAGGCTCTAGGCACGTGGGTTTCAGTAGTTGTGGCTCGCAGGCTCAGTAGTTGTGGTTCGCGGGTTCCAGAGCACAGGCTCAGTAGTTGTGGCTCACGGGCTTAGATGCTCTGCAGCATGTGGGATCTTCCCAGACTAGGGCTCGAACCCATGTCTCCTGCACTGGCAGGTGGATTCTTAACCACTTCGCCACCAGGGAAGTCCGAGCTCCTCTTGATTTTAGAGCCTCAGGACTGCTTGCTGCTGAGTCCTGCAGATGACAGTGAACCCGTCTCTTTCATAAACCCTAGACCAACTTCAGAAGCTCAGCTGATTTGGATGGGGACTCTTTATGAGCATACTTCTATTAGGGTAAATATAAAGGTCACTTTAGGGATACGGAGAATCTTAGACATAAAACTAGTTTTGGCAAAGCCAGCGCTCAGACAGGACTTTCTCACCATCTACTGAGCCTATTAACTTACCCGTGGCCACACTGGTCCTTTCCATCTTAGACTGAAAGTCACCCCTCTCTCTGCCTAAGGTTGATGTCTCCCCCTCCACCTGTTCCTGGACCCCAAACATCCCCCCTTCTCATGAGCCCCCTCCCTGGATGATCTGCTCACTCCCTTTCCCATATCACACCTTCAACCCCTCTCTATGGACCCCTCAGCTTGAGCCAACTCTAATCTACCTTTAGAACTAAACAAAACCAAATCCAAAGACCTCTCCACCCGTCTCACTTTCCCTCAGCTACAGCCATTCCAGCTCTCTCCCCATCACAACCAAACTTTTCCTGAGTAGTGGAACATACTTGCTGTCCTTGTTTTCTCACCTCCTACCCATCCCTCAAAGCTGTGTCACCCGTTCTCACTGGAGTCTCTACTTTCCATGTCATGTGGCTTCATCGAATGGCTACTTTTCAGTCCCTCCTTAACTGGACCTTTCCACGGCACATGACACTGTCAAATGTTCTTTTTCTTGAAACTGTCTCTCTTTTTGTCTTTGGTGACTGTCTTCTCTTGGTTGTTTCCTCCTACCTCGTTCAAAGCTGCTATTCTTCATCAATCACGTAAATACTGATGCTGTGGCTATGTGCTGTCTCTCGTCCTTTCCTTTTCTCACGGTGTCTGGGCCATCTTATCTTTCCTGTGGCTTTAATTAGCATATGCCAATGACCCCCAGACATTTATCTCCAGAACAGATCACTCTCCAGAGGTGCAGATATACATCCCCCATCCAACTGCACATCTCACCACAAAGACCTCGAACTCAACATGTCCAAACTGGAGCGCATCACCTCCCTGGCCCTGCTAATGGATTTCTTCTCTTGTGCACCCTTCGTGAATGAATGACACCACACATGGAGTTGCCTGTCAGTCATACGTGACCCCTCCCTCTCCTTCACCCCACATCCCTTAAAAACCAGGAGCCAGTGAAGAGGAACCATATCACTTTGCAGGGTACCATTTTGTCTAAACAGAACTACCTCTTCTCTCTTGCAATTCTTACCCTGAGGTAGCTTGTTTAGAAAAGAGTAGAAGAAAAAAAAACGTTCTTTTCCTTGGCTAGAGACTGGCAAGAGGTAGATTAAAATAAAAAGCCACAGCAGCGCTGTACCCCTGAGCTGGCATCTCTTTCCTGCCTGCTACTATGGTCGGAGGACCACGTATAGACAAAGAGCAAACAGCAATGTCACTCTCCTGCTCCTCGATCTAGCTGAGAATTTTAAATTAAAAAAAAAAAAATCATAGATTGGCTGCAAAAAAGAATTCCAGGTACTTGAAAACTAGAAAAATTTGCCAGATACATGATTGTCAAGGAAGTAGAACACGGCATTGGACATTTTTTACGAACGTCTAGATCTACACTGTCTAATATGTTACTGTTAGCCACCTAAGGCTATTTAAATGTAAGTTAATTTAATTTAATTTAATTTAAAGTTGCATTCCTCAGTAGCACGAGCCATAATCCGAACGCTCAGCAGTCACGTATGGCTAGTGGCTACTATACTGAACGGTGCAGAATAAAACATTTCCATCATTGCAGAGAGTGCTATCTGACAGTGCTGACCCAGAAAAATATAATTACAGAAATGAGAACGGTAACTAAAACAAAGGGAGGTAAGATTGAATGAGAGGAAAAGGCCAGTGGCGGATCTGCTCTGTCAGGAGCTGCGCCTTTAGCCTGTATGGTATAAAGGTGGTGCCGACAAACAAGTAGGAGCAAGTCTCAGGGGAAGCCCAGGGAAGGGCTGCCCGTGGATTCATGGAATGATGGTGCTCACAAGACTAGCCTTTTGTTTGTTTGTTTTTCACACCATGCAGCATGCAGGATCTTAGTTCCCTGACCAGGAATTGAACCCGTGCCCCCTGCAGTGGAAGCGTGGAGTCTTAACCACTGGACTGCCAGGGAAGTCAAGACTAGCCTTAATATTAGCATCCTCTGGTTTCTTCTCAGATCACATCTCTTCCCTCCTGAGCGGCAGTTGTCAGACGCTCAGAAGAGCTGGCATGGATTTTAAGTGTACCAGTAATCTGCTGACAAGTATATATAAAGCAGCAGTTTGTGCATAATTAGCAATTTTATGCACTAGGCTCTTCCTATCATAACCACATTATCATGGATTTGCATTCTAATATGCCTTCTTGAGTTAAAGATGAAAGGAATAGCCACTAAATGACCCACACCTATATTTCTCTAGAAATACACTCTCCATGATGGCAGGATTATGTCTAGTTTTCCCTAGCACTTAGAACAGTGCCTGGCATGAGTAAGGAATCAATACATATTTGTCGCATGAAAATACATTGTGCGTGTGAATGCCATCCAGCCGTACACCTCGAGAAAGAAAAGCTTGAAAAGACTCAGCCTACAAAATAAAACATGTCCTCTTAGTATAATATTTAAGGATCTGAGACCTGCTTCCAAGCTATGACAGACATATCTTCCTCTTATTCACCTATCTGTCCTAGGTTCCTAGGCTCCAGAGCCACTGGTCAACATCCTTTCCTCCACAAACACCACACACTTTCATCCCTTTAGTCCTCTGTTCATGCAGCTCCCCCATCTGGGAATCCCTCCCCACTTCACTCTTCTTCCAACCCCCCAATAATCAAAATCCTATCCACCTGTTAAGACTGTTCATCTAAATCATACACATCTCTTTACTTCTCATCATGTCCTAGGAATTTACTTGGCACTAGTGCCATTTTGTTTTGATGGAGTTTGAATCCTCTGCACACCACCTCCTCCTATACACAGTAAATCCTTTGTTCATTCTTCCCTGTGGTCCCCTCAGAGCCCAATGTGGTACCTGTGGGCATACTGCTCAATAATTTCTCCTTAAACAGCATCGTTTAGGAAATGGGCCTTGGTTCATCACACAATCGTAACAGTATAGCTGTCAAATATGAAAATGAATTCTGATGACAACTGCTAACTAACATTTACTGGGCACTTACTATATGAATAGAACTACACAAATAGTTCATATAATCCTGACATAGGTGAGGTAACTTGCCCAAGGCCACATGGATTTCGGTGACAGAAAGGAATTCAAACCCGCATCTAACTCTTTTCTTTCCACTGATTTTTGTGTTTTCTTTTCTTTGCACTGTGTTTTATCATCTGTAATAAGTGTGGATAGGTTGGATTTTTTCACTTTGAAGATACTACTCTTGATGCTATCTATAAAATATGAATGATTATTACCCACAAACGACTTTCAACCTCTGCCATATGTTTTTCCTGTGGACATTAACTCCAAAACGTTTGAAAGCATTTTTTTTTTTTTAAAGGATTTTCTTATTTATTTATTTATTTATTTATTTTTGGCTGTGTTGGGTCTTCGGTTCGTGCGAGGGCTTTCTCCAGTTGCGGCAAGCGGGGGCCACTCTTCATCGCGGTGCGGGGACCGCTCTTCATCGCGGTGCGCGGGCCTTTCTCTATCGCGGCCCCTCCCGTCGCGGGGCACAGGCTCCAGACGCGCAGGCTCAGCAATTGTGGCTCACGGGCCGAGCTGCTCCGTGGCATGTGGGATCTTCCCAGACCAGGGCTCGAACCCGTGTCCCCTGCATTAGCAGGCAGATTCTCAACCACTGCGCCACCAGGGAAGCCCTTGAAAGCATTTTTAACTACAGGATGTGGACTACAGCCTATTAATATTTATCACTCTCTATGTCTACTGTAACCTTTACCATCAAGGGGAAACTCATGCTTAACTTTTTCTGTGACTAGATAATGCCTCAGAATTATTTTTGAATCATGCAAAAAATAAACTCATCCTTTATTGTGAAGAAATATTTATTCTCATGCAGTTTTTGTTTGTTTGTTTGTTTGTTTTTTGCTGCATCACACGGCACACAGGATCTTAGTTCCCCGATCAGGAATCAAATCCATGTCCCCTGCAGTGGACGTGTGGAGTCTTAATCACTGGACCACCAGAGAAGTCCCTCTCATGCAGTTTTTTAATAACTGATGTGAGTTAAAACCTCCCTCAATATCTCCAAGGTGAGCAGAGAGGTGCATTACCCAGTGCAGGTTACCCTCCTAACTTAAGGTCACTCTTCTTTTGGGAGGTGGGAATGAAAATGGGCATAGCATTTTAGCTGCTGAACATATTTGCTGTTTATGAAGCCAGGTAAATTATACATAAGTAGACCCTAAACATTCTACTAACACCACAACTAAGCAGCAGAGTATCAAAATGATTAAACCTTAAGCAACTATTAATTAGAGTCAAAAAATCTAAAGGCAAGATTCAAAAACCTTATAAAGCAGAAGGGCAATAAACTTCTTCCGATGGGCAGTAAACTTAATTCACAGCACTTTCTTGTCCTTCCTTATTCTGTCAGTTGTATGTAACTCCTTGAAGTAGGCTTTGTAAATGTCTTCCAACTTCTCCTCATTGTATGACACAGATGCTTTGCCTTATTCCTAACATTGCATTTAACAGACCTATTATGTTGATAGACTGGACTTTTTAAATAGTATACTCAATGTTAGAATATAGGCCTCATTGGTTTATTCTTTTCCAATTATTGGTTGAGATGACACTATGGTTTGTGTTATAAAAACACTAAACACTAGATTTATATATATATTTAGTTGCTACATGTTTTAAAACTCATTCATCAAAATCACATACAACCTAGCTATTTTCCTTACTACCAATAGCTATTTTGGTTTACATCAATGATGTCTCTGGAGATTTTAAACCTAAAAGAGATTTAATTTTTCATTCAAAAATCACTTTTTTAACCAACACTTTCCTCCCTCCAAAATCTAGGAAATGTGCCAAGATTTTCAGAAAATATATTTACTTATTCTTTGAATGTACTTGGAAGGAGATTAAAGCATAGAAAAATAAAAGCAGATGAATAGGACTTGTGGGCTGAAAGAGATATATTTGGTTCATTTTGTTGTCACTTCCCAGAAAGAGAGATAAAGAAGGAAGGAAAGAAGACAGGCTCAAAAACTTAACGCAATGATTTTAATGTTTCCTAAAACTATGCCTTAATCAATTATATCTATCAAATTCTTGAATGGACTTCTTTGTCTTAATATGTATATAAATACTACACTGTTTTGTATTTTGTTGGGGCATTGAAGTAATTTTCTAAAAGGAATATTTCTAATGCTAACACTGGGATTTTATCAAGATAGGAACTATTGGAAGTTATAGTTCGTTATGTATCTAACTGGATGATCATTGGTTCATTAAAAGTACAGAAGATATTAGGTTTTGTCACCCAAAGGTCCAATTAAAAAATATTTGGTCACTAAATTCCTTCAGTTTAGGCATCATGGAGAATATTCACAAACATTTAGAAATGTTTGGACTTTGGTATGAAGCTGCCTACTGGGTTTTCTGAGTAAAAAAAAGGATTGACATGTACACACTGCTATATTTAAAATGTATAACCAGCAAGGACCTACTGTATAGCACAGGGAACTCTGCTCAATATTCTGGAATAACCTAAATGGGAAAAGAACTTGAAAAAGAATAGATACATGTATATGTATAACTGAATCACTTTGTTGTATACCTGAAACAAACACAACATTATTAACCAACTATACTCCAACATAAAATAAAAAGTTTAAAAAAATTAAAGGTTATCAATCACTTAAGACAAAACATGAAAAATCAATATGTGTAACAGAAAACGGTTTGGGGGGATCAAAAATTCCAAAATGTTTATTTTTCCTCTCAGAATGTATAAGGCGATTTCAAATGGCAAATTATTACACCTTAGGGCATGCATGGAGGAGGAGAAAAGCAATTAAAAACCAGTGTAATAAAATTAGTTTCCATTTCAAGCACCTGATATATGCAGTGTGTTTTCAGGATATGACTAGTACTCACAAATAATCACTTTTATAAATCTAAGGACACCTAGAATGAAAGAGGTGACATAAATTTCCTAAGGGATTTAAAAACTCTCTGAGTCTTAGTTTCCTCATCTGTAAAATGGAGTAGTAGCAGCAATTACTTTATTGGGTTATTGTAAGAATTAAATGGAATTTGTATATACCTTGCTCTGACCAGTGAAAGCACTTGGTGTTTTTTTTACCAAGGCCACTCAGTAGGGAGTTTGGTATTCCTTTCTTCCTGGTCCCAAGGCCCCACCCTCTTTCTGCCACACCACCCATAATACTCTGAGCACAAGGAATGGAAGCCTAATAGCTCCTGAAGACATTTAGAAACTTCAAATATTTTAACAGCGTCCTAATTTTTAAAGGTCAGATGGTAAATTATGAGCTGCCACTTGGAATTCTAACTACAGTAGAGAGTATTTCTTACCCTGAAGCCTTAGTGAGAACAAACTCCTGCTTCCAACAGTGGGCAGGTACATTGGTGCTATGATGGTTAACTCTATAATGGGGCATCATTATTAAAGGACTCAAATAAAAATTATCATTCCATGGGTGAAGGTGATAAATTCTATAAAATAATATTTAAATCATTGTTTACAGACTCTCCATGAGCCAGAGATCCCCATGAGATACAGAATACAGCAAGCCAAATTTACCAATATGTATTATGTGACTATGGGGTAAATCATGTCAGAGAGCCACTGGAGAATAATACTAGCACAGGCTCAACTACAAAAAAGTTGAAAGAAATTCTTATTGAGTCTAAGGTAGTTACAGACAAAATTACTAATATATAATTATCAACAAAGTAGAGGAACATAAAGTAAAATGAGATAGGTGGTCTAATTTTCCTCATAACTTAACACACAAGTATATTTTGTGGATTTGAATGCACACTTTGTCACATTTCAACGACACCAGGGCTGAGAACAATGGAGGGGGAGCTACAGCTGATGTTGACCCGCGGCTAGCGATGCAGTTGCCCCTAGGTGCATGTATGCAAACGCGGATGCCATTCCTGGTGGCACAACTGCAGAGCTGCAAGCCCACATTTCAGCTTACAAACCACTTAATGACCATTTGAAAAAAGAATGAGACGCTGTCTGGAAACCTTCTGCAGTCAAGTAAGATCAAGATAGTACCAGCATCTAAACTCGTAGAAGGGTTTGGATGAAATCCAGAGATGACAGAAGTGCTCTCAGACAGGCTGCATTAGCCATCCTCCTGCCGACCATGACACTGTGAGGATGGACCCGAGTCCAAAAGTGACTCAGAAGAGTCTGCCTAGAAAAATGCTGAAGGATTACCTCATACTTGCTTAACTTTACTTTTATAGGTATGTATGTCTGAGTGATAAGTCATAAACATCTATGTATAAATAAGTCTAAGACAGCTCTGTCAATAAGTTGAAAATAAAAATCTTAATGGAAAAGCAGGATCGTGTACCAGCTGAACATTTCTTCTTTCTCAGTGGCACTTACTAGCGGTCTTACCCTTTACGGCACCTAAGACTTGCAATATATTTCACACCTTCCTCACCTTGTCTCCTGACCCCTCAAGCACTCCCTCTTTCAAAATAAACCCTACTCTCATCCTCCTGCCCTCTCCTACTTCTTAATTTATGGCCCTTATGTTTGGTCTCATAATAATTTGGCCCCATAAACCGTAAATAAACGTTAAGGGGAGAGACTTAAAGTTACACGACTGAGATTCAAATTCTGGTTTTCCTGGTTGCTCGCTGTGTGGCCTCGGGGAAATTATCAAAAACCCTCCTTTACTTAAGTTTCCTGAGCTGTAGAGGGCAAATAATGATAACATCTACCTCATGCGGTTGTCGGGAAGATTAAAAGAGAACATACATGCAAAGCACTTTGAACTGTCCTGGGTACCATATTAAATATCCTTTAAAGTGTTGACAACTATACATTTTAATGTTGTTGTCTGTAATCAAGTCAAGGCGGTAAGCTTTTTTCTAACAGATCTGGAATACAATTTTAGTTCATGAGTCACAAATTGTTCTTCTATGTCCTGCATCTCTACTTCCTACCTGCCAATATTGCCCACCGGATCTGTGGTAAGGACTCGTGTTCCTTCAACACAAGACCTTCTATTGGCTACAGGTTAGTTTGTTCAATTACCACAAGACCTCTTTGAGGGGGTTTTATTAACCTCACGTTTCAGATGGCAAAACAGGCCTGAAAGAGTTCAGTGACCTGCCTACGGTCACTGAGCCCGGCGTGGGGAACTGGGATTTGCATCCAGGTCTTTGTGATTCCAAAGCCTTAATGTTCTTCCCTTCCTTCCACGTGATCCACACATATCAACAGAACAGAAGAAAGACATGTGACCATTGTAGAGTCACAAGTTTCCTTCTAGATCAAGTGACTGTAATTCTCAGTGCTCTCTGGGATTCAAATCCAGTTGGAACAACCCTGGAATGACTGTTTTTAAAAAATTTTTATTTTAAATTGGAGCATAGTTGATTAACAATGTTGCATTAGTTTCAGGTGTACAACAAAGTGATTTAGTTATGCATATACATATATCTATTCTTTTTCAAATTCTCTTCCCATTTAGGTTATTACAGAATATTGAGTAGAGTTTCCTGTGTTATACAGTAGGTCCTTATTGGTGATCTATTTTAAATATAGCAGTGTGTACATGTCAATCCCAGACTCCCAATCTATCCCTCCCCCGACCTGTTTATATCACTCGTGGAATGACTATTCTTAAATAATCCACTCTTTTTTTGCCTTTCTAATGGTAGAAGGTAAACGTAATCTTTAGGGAAGAAATAATCATTTCCAAGGACAAAACCATGGGTCATATATTTATATTAAATATATCTAAAAGGCAGTGTGTCCAAAATGCAACAAAGAGGGAAGTTATTATTTGTAGGATAGGTTAATCAAAATATCTTTGTATGTTGTCTAGTAGCACACCATACACTAGCATGCATATGATAAGTATATTCATGATAGTTTGATTAGCTTTAATCGCAAGAATAGACTGATATTTTGTAAGCTTTAATTGCAGGAATAGGTGATATTCCTCCACAATTCAGATTAGGAAAATACAGCCAAAAGAAAATCATAATTCAAATACTGTGTCATTTTAATACTTCCAGATGCCTTCACAAATTATAATATTTAATTCATTTCTGCAAAAGAAAACCTAAATGAGCATGTAAATTTTTATTTTATAAAATATTTGCATTTATAGTTTTATATAAAAGGAAACAGGAAAGCCAGAGGACTTGAATAACAACAAAACCACACCCCAAGGTGAACTTCTGATAAAAAGAACTCTGGTTTCCCGCTTCTTGGTGTGAAAGGCATGTTCTCCTTCAAACACAAAGGGCATGGAGTTCCTGCAAATTCCCTGAGACCAGGAAATGCCCTGGTAGAACCAACTGATACAACTTCAGTGTTCAGTTTCCTTAGGCACGTGAGAAAGTTCACTTGGTTCTTCATTCATTCAACAATATTATTGAACACCTAAAATGTGCCAGAAAACACACCAGAACTACAGAAGTACTAAGCCGGGAACAACTCTATTGGGGGCGAACCAGATGTGCTCACAGCCTCGGGGAGGTCATAGTAAAAAACCAGACCATACTGCTCTGTGACTTTCTTCTAAAGGGCATTATGGTATTCACAGATACCATCTGTTTCCCAGACCTTTCACAGGGTGTATTTAGGTAACACTGTTCACTGGACTCTTTTACAGACGTGAGAGCAGCAAAGGGGTAAAAAGAAGTGGTTAGATAGCTACTCACCAAGAAAACCAAAACTGGATCGGATTCAGTGCTTCTGATTTATCAGTCAGGATTTAGAAAGAAATTAAATGTATATTCTTCACTCAAAATGGCTATTTTTGCAAATGCTATTATGTAGATTGATTAATTTCCAAAATGAAGTTGAAGTTAAATTGATGGAGCTCAGAGGATGTAAAAGAATGCACACGGAATATATACAGTTCATGACTGGTGCTCATTTTTCAACCAAGAGACAGATGAGATTCTACAGACATCCTGTTAATGGTATATGGATATAATAAAGTAGAGAAGGTGGGCCAAAAAAGTGTCCATAATTACATGAAGGCACTCTGTCCTCAGAGTAATTCTAGGGTAGGGGAGGGAGGGAAGTAAGTTTTTCACTTAAAATTGTTCAAGATTCCTCTTTTAAATTAAAAAGTCCTCAGTGGGACAGCGTATGACCTGGAATGAGACTAAAAGGTATTCATTTTCCAGATTCAGTTGACAGACTTTAAAGGCTGCCTTAGGTCAAGTGATTTTATTTATGATATAAACCATCCTACTCTTTATCAAACGCTCCTTACTCGGGATTTCTACTGCCTGCTCGCATTTTCCCTTTTTTAAAAATACATTTTAGTGCTGTTCACCAATATTACTGACTTTTCTATTATTGACTTTTTCGCTGACAGATCAACGAAGTCTTGAAGCATACGATTTTAGAGCTGACAGATCAGGTTTTCATACCATAATGCTGGCCCCTGCAGAACCCTGGGGCTGGTTGGAGCTTTAGTTTATGAACAAAAGTATTCTGAGGCTATGTCTTGAAAACCATGAATCTAAGTTGAAATTTAGGACAGTATAGAAAGATGGGTCTTTTTTTTTGAAGATGCCACATATCTTAGGTATACTTTCTAGGATCTGACATCAGACAAAAAGCTGGGATTAGAGGACCTGGGAATAACCTCAACTGTGTATCACCAGCCCAGTGTCACGGCGGGTGTGCCACGCTCTCTAGGCTCCTCAGTGTCTTAACTACGCAATTTCTGAATCCGTCTAGGACATCCTCAGGTCCCTTTTCATTTCTAAAAATCAAAACTGTAGCTATTGCTTCCTAATATTTACTCCACATCTTCCTTGCTTCAAATTTACATCTTCTATTCAGCGTGAATAAAAACAGCTATTCAACATCATCAACACATATCACATGATGCCATTTATACAGAACCCAAAACACTATTACAAAACTTCTTTGAATTAGTGTTCGGGGCTGCTTATCATGTGCTAATTATCGTGTTAAGCATTTACAAGCATTACTCCATTTGCTCAAGGTCCTGAAGGAAGAAAGTAGTAAGGCTGGGATTCAAATCTTTAGGTCTCAGGACCCCGGAGATGCTGCTTATCTATGGTTGAATCACAACAACCTTTGGGGGGAGATTCAGGGACTCTGGCAGCCACAGCAGGATCCCATACGGAGAAACTCCACATATGACCCTGCCTACCACCTAATATACACCACCACCCCACCTCCCACTGGGGCGGGGGGCACAATTACTGGCACAGAATCGCATGCTATCATCCTGAGAAGTATTTTTTTAGTCAGAAGCGGGGTGGGGGGAGAAGGGAGAAAGCCACAACATACATGTATATAACCATCACACAAAAGCATCCAAGCAAACATCATTAAGGATTTATTTGCATTTTGCAGGCAGTGTGGGAAGTCTGGCTTTCTCCTTTCTTCTTTTGAGATCGCACTCTGATTTCCCACGCTAACCATAATGCTCCAGTACCCTAAACATTTATATATTGTCCATTTAAATAACGCACATACTCTGTCCCATTCATCGAAATGTAAACGATCACAAAAGAGTCAAGGCGGGAACCGTGGTGAAAGCTGTTAACGTTTATTGAACAGAGGACATATGTTTGCAAATTACAGCGTTGCACGAGCACGCAGTCCAGGGTTCATAATGCTGTTCCAATTCGGCTCTCCAAAGGGCCTTCTCACACAGTCCCTTTTTAAAACAGTAACTGAAAGGAAAAAGGTGTCAATTGCAGTTACATGCACAAAACCACATGGCAACTTTCATTTAGAATGAATCTCTGCTCTACTACTTAGATGGACACAAGGTGATTTTTCAGGTCCATGCACACGTTTTTGTATGGTCAGAACTTTTCAAAGAATAATGCTTTCGTAACCCATAGAGTATCTCAGAATAGTGTCGAGTTTAGCAAGCAGGGCAACAACTTCAGTGAACAACAGAATTTCTAACATTTGCCCCAATCAATATCCTACTTTGCCCTCAAGAAATTCAACACAGCACTTCATTTTTGGAATAACAAGGGAAAATTCATCTGACAAAGGACATGATACGGAATACACCTATAAAAGGTATTTCTCATCTCAAACAATGTTTAAGAGTCGACTTCTTTCCTTTTGTTCCAGTGGAAGAAATTTTGGTCAAATTGTCAAAAAAATTACCACCAGGCTCTTGAGGTAGACTTTAACCTCCAATTTTCCTCTAAAAGTTATCTTTTAACAACAAAAATTTTTTTTTAAACTTAATTTCCAGGAACTTAAACAATTTAAAACAAAATATCTATTTTTATAAGTAAAAAAAGTTATGTTGTTCAATTTTCTGAACTACCATTCTACCTTTTTTTTTTTTGCCTTTTATGGAAATATCTAAAATAGTGATCATGGAGTAGAAAGTTATTAGATTTTTATCTCCTTAGAGATTAATAATAGAAAACTGAAGAGGATTTTCTAATCAAAGAATCTGATAGTATAAAACATCTGATGTAGGAATACTTAATTGATGACCACTGAGACTGCCAATTAGAAAATTCTAGAAGAGAAAGCCTAGCTGATTCACTTTGCTCTGCACAACTTATCTGGTTTAATTTAATACAGCAACTATGATGGTTTTATTCTAAGCATAAGATGCCAGCTGGTCTCTTCTAAGAATTCTGTTCCTCTGCCCTTGGTCTGAATGGTGAACTGGCCATTTTGGAGGTGTAGCTCTTGCTCATTTCTTGCATATGTCTCTGGATGTAATTTTCTACTCTTTATTCCTTATTCACTTTGAAATGCAGAAATCCTCCACCTGTCTGAACATGATATTTTGACACGTAATTAAATGACATGTAAAAATTAACCATTTTGTTGAAGAATTTAATTTTCTTCCACCTTCCTTTTTGTTACTGTTCAATGCCCATGCAAAGGACCTGTTTACAACACCCAGATTCTTCACAGAGGACAATCCAGACAGGCTTATCTCAGTTTGCTGGCAGGTGCATTCCAGCCACTTGCGCATCTGGTTTCTCTTTGCATAGAAGAGTTTGCCTGCCGATCCACCATCATCTGCTTCATGTCTTGGCTGGATTTATCCCAGAAAAGGCTATGGGGGAATGCCCATTTGCACTCTTAATTTGTAAATCACAGTCATTAACATCAGAGGAAATGCATATCTGCCACTCTCTAATTTGCACTCTAAATTTATAAATCTAAAGCTGTTTTAAAAAGGGGCAACTTAAAGAATACCTTTATATGTCTACGTGACAATTTCCCCAGACTTGAAAAATGTTGGCCTTAGCTATTCGCTCATTGTTTTTAAAAATCACATTCTTTTCATTCGATCAATAAACATTTACTCAACTCCTACTATGGGCAGGCACTGTAGCTCTCCTTTATCCTTCCTAAAAGAAAGCAAAGGGCCTTATTCAGTGGGTTTAAGGCATCAATAAGGACAATTTATGCTTGAGTCAATTTATTCTTGAGTGTTCTAGTCAGTTTTAAGGTAATCTCTTTCATAGAAGAGGAAAAAAAGAAGGGAAGGGAGCGAGGCACTGCGCACCTACTATGTGTCAACACCGAGCCAAGAACTGTGTGGGTGTATGTTGCAGAATTCTTAAGCCTCTTAAGAACTAAGGGAGGGTATGTATTCTTCCCATTTTATGGACAAGGATAAAAAGCTTTGATGAGTTTAATAATGTGTCAACACTGAGCCAAGAACTGTGTGGGTGTATGTTGTAGAATTCTTAAGCCTCTTAAGAACTAAGGGAGGGTATGTATTCTTCCCATTTTATGGACAAGGATAAAAAGCTTTGATGAGTTTAATAATTGGTCAAGATCATTTCTCATGCTACATTCTTAGCTTATGTTCTTAACAGATTCATGACAGGAAAAAGCTATCAACATGATTCTAGAATTTGAACTCAGATCTGAGGAACTCCAAAATAAAAACTCAGTGCTTACTGTCTCTGTTATTAATTTCACAACACCAAGATGCTGTAAATTTCTCTGGATTGAAAAACTGCTTGAGTACAGCTATTGTATGTTACTGTAAATTCCTTTGTGAGGAAAGAGCCCTTAAAATCATGCATTCCCTATGCCAAGAATATGTGCGTAAAATCTTTCTTTCCTCACCTTAAAAATTTTGTTTTAAGATGAAATGAAGAAAGTGTTGCTATAATCCTCTCATTTCCTCAATTTATGAAGTAAAAGTCTGTAATTAACTTCTCTTCATGTTCTAGGAAATACAAATCAAGATAATCCTCTAGTTTTGATAATATATTTATTTGTCCCTTTGCTATTTCCTTTACCTTAAAAAATTAAGGATATCATGAATATTAGATAAAAGAAAAAAACACTATGAAAAAATTACTCTTCTTAAGCATAATTATCTCCAGATATAATTCATGGTAAGATTACTTCCTTTCTCTTATGTCTTATACTCTAACTCTTAACTCATCTTCATTTAATGCAAAAGAATTAATGGGCTTCCTTGAATATTTCTCTGCTTATTTTAAAGCTTTCTTCCTCTAGCTTTAGGTAAGAAGTCTTTAAAATCCATGGGCTATTTCACCATTCTACATTGTGATAGAGGATTGTTATTTTCAAATTCCAATAGTAAACACAAAGAGAAGATTTAAATTTGGCAAAATAATTGAAGCTAGACATTATATAAATAGAAAATAAAACTTGCAATGACCAAAGAGCCCCCTTTTTGGTTGCAGCAGATTGCATCATAATGCCCACAGTGAAAAATACTAGATTTTTCAGAAATCGGGTCCTCTCTAGCAACAATTCAACAAATGCATGTAAATGTACATCTGTGAAATAAATCTGCCACAGATCCTGCACCTGGAAATGAGGTCTCGAACAGGAAGCCATTTATTATCACAATAAATTATATCTATAATCTACAGAGACACCCACTCCTTAAAAAAAACAAAAACAAAAACAAAACATAACTTGGAAATTTTAAAAACTCACTTGGAAAAAAAAATGATGAAAGGTTGCTTGGCGTATAATTCTTACAAAACTGCAAGCAGTTTTTTTTTTTAAACGTGTAGTTTAAAAGACAACGTATACATGCTTTTAGAGCTTAATTTCCTTGCATTTGTACTTAAGAATGAGACTGACTTTACCCGGTGTCTAAATTAATCTCTAGAAGTAGCTAAACTATGTCAACCTCAGATTTTTAAAGCAGTATTGTGATTAAAATAGCCCTTGGAGACCTTAATTGCCTACCCATTCCCCTACGCACCAGGAAGAAATGAATGTACATCTATCTCTTTTTCTCCGAGGGTTCCCTACTCTTGAGCATTACAATGTGATGTAAACTTCAATCTCTTTTGTACTTCTAAGTAGTGCAGGGAAGATTCTGGAATACAGTACTGCCTAGCTGCTCTCAGAAGCTGTCTGACCGTGGAGCTTGCTGCATGTTTAGATCTCTTTTGATGATCTCCTTTTAACTAAGTTTTGGGTCCGGTCAACATGACTGCATTTTCTAAGCAGAAAAGAAAACTGCCAACATCCAAAGGCATAAACAATAGGAATTAGAAGAACTCCGGATTCATCTTAATTCCTTCCTCCCACCTCCTTCTACTCTCCTTTTTGGCTGTGGTTATACAGTGCTCTTAATGTCCACTGCCACGGCCCACCTCTCTGCCCCCCCCCCCCCAAAAGGCCTGAAATCAGAATCTGGGAAGGGAATCTGGGCCATGGCAGTGTCCTGGGCTGAGGAAAACTGGCCATCCAGTCACACAGCTGGCCCTTGCTCAATGTACATCAGAGTAAGACACAGGTCCTAACACTCAACTTCAGCCAGATGAAACTTAAAAAGAGAAGTTACAAAAATGTTTCTTCCTTTGCAGATGTTCCTGAATTTGTCACCTTTATCATTGTACCTACATATGAAATAACTATATAAAGCACTTTAAAATAAGAATTCCTTCACCAAACTATTCAATAGAGAATTATATAAAATACTTAACCTATGAAAGCAGCCCTACATAAAGTGAAAAAGTATGTTAAAATACAAAATTAAAATGACTATTCTCAAGTTAAAGGCTAATTTGGAAATGATGTAATTTCTAGCTATTGCCAGAAATCTTTTTGTCTTGTATTACCACTTAAAATTAGTCAGTACCCAAATGCCTTAGCCAACCTCACTTATTTTCAGCAAGAATTCTTAGTACCGAGGGCGGAATCCCAAAATATGTAGAAGACTGTATCTCACAATGGTATGTCTTTAAAAAATGAACTCAGTACTTCTTTATGTGTGATATTTCACTGCCTTTTGTCTAGCTATTATAAGTTTGTTACCCAGTGTACTAAGTTGATTATTCCAGAATTTTTCCAAGCAAAAAGTTAGGCTGATGAGTATTTCCAGGGTCATCATCCATTTCCCTTTTTGAAAGAAGGTTCTAAATATGCCCTTTTCCAGTCTTCAGGCACCTCATCAGTCCTCCACGAGTTCTCAAAAATGATATCTAGCGGTTCTGTGATGACTTCGGCCAATTCATTAAGAACTCTAGGATGCCAGCCATTGGGACCTGTGGATTTGAACATATCGGGGTTATTTAAGTTCTCCTTTACCCATTCTTCCCCTAGTCCATCATGGATTCCTGCTCCAATTTTTAAGTCATACTTGTCTCTTTCTGGTTACCACATGGACTTTTGAAAACTAGCTTTCAGTCTCTGCTTTTTATCTATCAATTTTCTCTTTGAAGCTAATAAGAGAAAAATGTATTTTATTCTTCTCAAGCCTCTGTTTTGTTTAAAAAAAAAAAGGTCTACTTCCCTTTCCTTTCATATTTCTTATAAGAAAAGGAAAGTTAAAAAACAATAAATAAATAAAAGTATATCTTGTAATAGTTTGCCTTCCTAAATCACATCACTGAATTCTACATTCTGTCAGCCTTAGTCATAGGTAACAGTCAACATGCTGCAAAACATTTCAAAGGCTACCTAGCTCATGCTCAGAGGGTACATATCTATCCAGCTTGTCTGTGCAAGTGCTAATTCAAAATGTACCTTCCAAAATAAAAAAAGACTCACAATCATCTTTAATCATGATTTGTATGCACATAACTTTTTCACATAGGCATTTAAAAAGCATAGTTGTGCATGAGATGGAAAGAGATGAAAAAGGATTTCTTACAAAGCAGTAACCTAGTTGAATTCATCTGCTATTGTGTGGTCATCTGCACTAGTGTTCTGGGATTGATATTACACTAATTATCTCCAAGCTCTGATCGGTGTTGACAGTTTTAACCCCTTCGTGGTCACCATGATTCCTCCAAAATTGAAAGACAGCAACAGATTACAGTTTCCTGCCCATCTGTCATAGTTATGCCCTGGGCCTAGAATCCCTTGACAGAACGAGAATGGACAAAGGAGAAGAAGGAAAAAAAAAAGAGTGCAAAGGAAGAATAAGGATGCCTGGGTCTCTCCTATGATTTTTGATATGACAGGCAGGCTGTGCTGCTTGGATTCAACGATTGTCTTGTTGTTTTTTAACTGGAAAAGCTTTTGGAAAAGGTTGAATCAATTTTGCTCTCTTTTGTTTTTGTTTTGTTTTGTTTTTCTAGTCTATATCTCTCCAGTGGTACCCCCAGTTTTATCTCTTGCAAAAAAAAATCATATTGCAGGCATTATTAAGACTTTTAAGAAACAATTCTGCATATTTCTCTAGGGCATAATAATTTGTTTTAGCACATGCCATCTTCACCCTTGCTCAAACCTGCCGATGGCAATATGTTAACTAATATGTCATCATTAATTACTTTGGGTAATATCATCTGGCAGTTGCATCTAAATGTATAGGAAGTATTACTAGCCATGCTCAGGAAGTTTCTTTCTCCAGAAAATCAATCTGTTTTCAGGCCTTTTTCGCCACTGTAAGACCAAGTAATAATATCTTACTACTCACTAATATATTCACAGTCACTCAGATAAACTCATACCCAAGCCAATCAATGCCTCTATGAAAACCAAACTCCTGTTATAAACTATGTAAAAGTAATGTTCGATCTGTCTTGACAAACTAAGCTTTTTTTTTTTTTTTTAGGGGGGAGTGATCAAAGTTACCTTAACACGAAGAAGGCAAAACTGTTTCATTTTTAATGCTCTAACGAATGAATGAATGAAAAAGCATTGCAACAGAAATTGTATTTGCTTTAGAGTGCAAGATAACTTGCTATTTCTATCTGAAAAACCAGAAAGAGCCTCAGGTTGCAGCATTAGGGTTACTAAGACCTCAGGAAGACTACAGCTGAATTCTGAAGGGGTCACAAAGGAAGAAGGCAGCATACTGAGGACATTCTTATTAAAATGATTCTCAGATGTCTGCACCGCAACTGATAGGCTCTGCCTGAAGTCAGCAAGATGACCTTGTCTACTGTTAAAGGTCATTTTATTCCAGGAACCTGTGCAAATAAAGAAAATGCCTTTGTACAGACTATCATCTAGTAAACGGGCAGACACCCTCCACCTTAAACTTATCTAAAGATGTGGACCACGAAGTCATTCACAAATCTAGCATCAACCTAACAGCCTCGGAAACCTCTTTTGCCTTTGGTTCAACAAAAACAAATCGCATTCATTAAACAAGCCCAGCCCTGCAATTTGCTACTTTTCATTCTTTGTGGGGAGGGGGTGGGAGGCAAACAGGATTTCCACAGTTGGGTCATGGAGAGTTTCAAGATGTGAGAGCAGTCGCAGAGAACAGTAATTAGCCGAGCACATGTTGCTTCATGATCATAGGAAACGTGAGTAATTTCCATGCTAGGAAGGCTCCTTGGAGCTCTGGCGCCTGGTATGCATTGTGACATCCCAGATCCTGTTCCTTACAGACCGCAGTCGTCAAGCCGAACAGAAATGAACAGATGTTTACAACTCTGACCAGCTTTAAGGAGATAACTGCTAGAAATACGTCTTTGGGGCAAACAAGCGATGCCAGTCCAGCCTCATTTCACAGAGCTGCTCCTACCACCTCACATTTTTTCCTTTCATTTTCCCCCCTAAATAATCCAGCATACTCCTACGAAGAAAAAAGCCCTTTCTTCACTCCACCAAGAAAAATAACAATCTGTTTATATGCGTTTACAGCCTTCTTTGGATATGACTAGGCTGACTTAACAAATCATGAAAGGCATTGCCTCAAATCTGGTCCTTTCTCAAAATTCATGAAAGTCAACCCCTGGACCAATAAATAGCAAGTTATATTTTTGGTTCTACTAATGCTCCTGAAGTTTTCCTGTTTTTAAAGTTTGTAAAAATTGAATGCCAGCGGTTTGTAATATGCCAAATTATTATCTATGTCTAAGGAAACATTACTAAAAGGTTTATACTCTGGTTTGGCCTAATTCTTCCCCGACCTGCCTTTGAGCCCACTCTCAGTTCCTACATCAGGGCCATACAAACCTAATTCTTGGGCTGAACTGTGACTTTCTCAGTTTTATTTGCTCTAAGCTCTTATGGGGGATGGGATGGGTACAGGGACAGTCTTTCATTTCACAGATATCTGGCAATTCTAATCTGTGTTAGAGTTCCAATCTGAGAAACAGAGGGGGTGGGCAGGGGTGCAGAAAAAGTTATTTAAGGAATAAAGAAACTATTATCCTGTGGTTAAAAATTAAGTGTTACGAGATTATGGTTTTTTTTTTTCTCAGTTGATTATTCTGATTTGTAACTGGCTTCCAGTCTGTTGCTCTTTTCAGCTTGTGATTTTCCCCCTAATTAAAAGGCAATCAGAGTTATATGCAGGCTAAACCATTTAGAAGTTATTTCTCTATTGCGATATTAGTTTAAAGGATGTAGCTCCATTGCAGATGTAGAACCAATAAATTCTCCACATGTGGTGGCTGAGATAAAAAAAATAAAACTGGTGACTGTACAATAATAGGCCATGCAATTTCCTTATGGCGGGGGGAGAGGGACAACTCTCTCATAGGAAAAAATTAATAAAGCACAATGGTGCAAATGTTGCCTTCTCTCCCCTGGATGGCACAAGGCACATGAATCTGAACCTTTGGGTGGCTGGTGATAAGACAAGATTTTTTTTGCCGCATAAGTTTCTCAACATTCAGCCATGTCACACTACTTATCGTTATGGAACCAAGGAAAGTTGGTAATTTGATAAGAGACCAGGGGAGGTGGGCGGGTGTAAATACAACCTCATTTTAGCTGTAAATTTCTCCAAAGGCAGAAACCACATTTTACACTTCTTTCTGTCTGCCTCAGGAATATTAGATAGATAGGAGTACAGTTTCCTTTGCCTACACAGCAGAGAATAAAATAGCAATATGTTCACTAAACCCATCTGTATCTTCACAGTCATCTTTCAGTTCCTCGGAAGGCCTCTCGGGGGACGCCTCAGGCTGCCTCCCAGCCCCCAATAGGCTGGAGGATGCAATGTTATGTTACACAATGAGCGGGCATATATGTCCTTTTTTCTACAGGAGTCTTACAGGGTAGGTTTCCAGGGATTCTATAGACTAGAAAAATGTTTGGCCTGCTCCAGAATGATCCACGTATATTTTCTTTTTCTGACTTTAAACACAAATACCCAGACGCATTATAAACCATTCTGTACAACTATCCTGCCTCCATCTATGGTGTGTACTTGGTAAGTACTGATTTACTATCTAACTCCTGAAACAAATTAAACAGGTTATAATAAACTGCGCGGCTTCTTGCCACCTACTCTGGACCCACAAGAGTTCTAAGCTTCACTCAGGACTGAATCTGCAGGTTTTAAGCAAATGGAAAGTATACGGGAGAGGATGGAAATTTGCCTACCCCTTATTATTCAGAAAACTCTCAGGAACAAATTCAGAGGTTAAAAGACAAAAGCGTCTTTATTTATGCTCTCCTCAGGGCATTCACCGATTTTATAATTTTTCCAACTGAATAGCTATGTAAATTCCCGATTTCTTAAAAGCACTTTGTTATAGTCATCGTTGACATATTCTGAATATGCTAAATTCCCCCCACACGGAGGACAGCCCACAGGGCTGTGGTCGGCAAGTGGCAGCAAACGCCAGGAGACCACGCTTCAGAGGCCTGGGACCTCCTCACTGCCCAGAGTTGGGTCATGTCTTATCTCTACCAGGAAGAAATGATCAGGAGTTTAACCGTTGGGAATTCTGAATTCTTCTTTCAACAATTTTATAATAATTAACAGCTGGTCACAACATGAAACTGGGACCAGGTCACCACACTTTCAAGAAGTTTAATAGTACTGTTAAGGAGGTAAAATAGTAGCTGGAGGGGACAGTGCTTTTAAGAACAAAGAGGGATTCTGAGAATGTTTACAGATGGAGTGGAAGGAATCCATGGAGAGAGACCAAATGCAAGAAAATAAAGGCATAATTATGGACCATAATTATGACTAGGGCCAAGAGTAGATACCCAGAGGAGGGATTAGTCTTAGAGGGGAGAGGGGCAATTCCTCATCAGAAACAGGGAAAGAAGAACAGATGGGCAAAGATGTCAACACACTTTGAGATGAAGGAGAGAGCGAGGGAGGTAGCTCGTGTGCAACGGACTTGCAGTTCTCAGGAACGACCTAGCCAAGGTCATCTGCAGAAGGGGAGGTGAGAGGAGCAAGGGTACAGTTTTAAGGCGCCCAGAGGCGGTTAAGGGGGGCCTGAACTGGGACATGAAATCAGTTTGACAGCTGCAAGAGGGCAGATTCAGCTGGGCTGGACTGCATAGAATTATAGTGAAATGACCTTTTAGAGTTTTTCTGTATTATGCTTCAAAGTCTCCAAATACCACCCAAAATCGTGATCAAGACACAGGCCTGGAAATGCGCAATGGAAGTCCAGAATAGAAATAATGATAAATGCTACAGTATGTTGTATATGAGTGTTCTGTCTTCCAGTAAAGCTCTTTAAGGCATATTTGATATGCCTTTGAATGAAACAGTGCCGTTGAGGACTAGCTTGGTCTGTTTGGGCTGCTATAACACAATACCACAGACGGGGTGGATTATAAACAACAGAATTATTTCTCACACTTCTGGAAGCTGGGAAGTCCAAGGTCAAGGTGCCCACAGGGTCAGTGTCTGGTGAGCCCGTCTTCCTGGTTCACAGACACCATCTTCTCACTGGGTTCTCACAAGGAAGAAGGGGCAAGAGAGCTCTTAGGCCTCTTTATAAGGGCATCAATCCCTTCCTGAGGGCTTTACTCTCATAATCTAATCACCTCCCAAAGGCCCCGCCCCCAAATACCATCACATTGGGGATTAGGTTTCAACATATGAATTTTGAGAAGACATAGACATTCAGTCTATAGCAACATCTGTCTCTAACCAGGCTCCCTGGCTACCCATTTAAGGGTTTCTCACCTCTCTGTCCCTCCCTCTCTTCTTCTCTCTCATCTACCTACTCACAGTAAAATCATCCTTTATTATGTACTAATGGTGCTTGAAACCGCCATTAACACTAACCTGCCAACTCTGATTACAATTATCACCAATGTAATTGCCATCAACTGTAGGTTTATAGTACATATTACAATTATTACTACCTGCCTACCCCGCCAACAGTAAACAGCTACGAACAGTAACTGAGCGACCTTCTTCTGTGCCAGGCACTGTGCTAAGGACACAGTATATTTAAACATAATCTCCTTTACTTCTTACCACAAGCCAGCGTGATGGCTATCATGGACTCAGTTTTACACATGGGGAATCTGAGGCTTTAAAGTGTAGATACCCTGAGAGGGTCAAAGAGCTAATCAGTGGCAGAGCAGTCCTGTCCCACAGCAATGCCCAACCTTGTAAAAGTATGTCTGCACTCCCCATCATTTTTGTTTTTATTTATTTATTTATTTTGGTCCGTGCAGCATGCGGGACTTCCTTGACCAGGGATGGAACTTGTGCGCCCTTCAGTGGAAACGCAGAGTCCTAACCACTGGACTGCCAGGGAATTCCCCCCATCATTTTTGACTGTGAATGTATAGTAGTTAAACAGCATCCTCCAAAATTCACATCCACCTGAAACCTCAGAATGTGAATTTGGAAATACAGCCTTTGCAGATGGTTTAAACTCTGGAGATGAAATCATCCTGGATTTAAGGTGGGCCCTAGATACAGTCACTGGTGTTCTTTTAAGAAGAGGAGAAGACACAGACACACACTGAGAAGAAGGCCACGTGAAGACAGAGGCCAAGAGCGGAGTGATGCAGCTACAAGCCCAGTAATGCCAGGAACCACCAGAAACTGGGAGGGGCAAGGAAGATTTTCCCTTCGGGCCCTTAGAGGGAGCATGGCCCCCCCAAACTGTGATTTCATATTTCCGGACTCCAGAAATGTGAGAGAGTAAACGTCTGTTGCTTGAAGCCACTCAATTTGTGGTACTTTGTACAGCAGCTCTCATAAACTAATATGGAATCCTTTCACAGAAATACTTAATTTCTCAAATGCTCTTGGGAGTATTTTTAATCACTCCATCGTTTTTAGCAATACATGCAAATGTGATTTTAGGCAAAAGGTATTTTATTTTTATTCAGGATACAAAATGTTGCGCATAATGCTTACTTAGATATTATATTTAATGTCATTCATAATATATAAGAAAATTTTAACTTCGTCCTATTAAATAAATGATGCAAACTGTTATATGATTTGTAAAAAATACATTAAAAACTATATGCTGTGTTTATGCATCCTCCATGTATATTAAGATGCAGACTGAGATTTAACTACTTCCTACAGCATCAAAAATAGAAAATAATCAGCAGTTGGGATGATTGTTTTCATTTTGCTTGATATCCACTAGTTTATTTAGTTGAATATTTATGATTTGCTTTAAGTTGCAAGACCAGAGGGAAGGTTACAGTGACTATTTGTAAGCATTTCTCTACAAATAACATGCTATATATGTGGACATTTTTATTTCCAATAAGTTAAAATTGAATGTAAACACCAGAATTTTTCTGTTTTGATATCAGTTATTGAAGAATGTGAGTTTAATGTGCAATGTAAGCATATCTGAACTCTAATGAAGCTCTCATTTTACAGAGGAAAATATTTAAATAATTTTCATTGATATACTTAAAGATACATAATGAAACAGTTACTATTCCCAACCTGGAAAACTTTCTTGACTCTTTTGACAGCTCAGAAACCTCCAGCTAGATAACATGGCAGTTTCTATATTAGCAGTTCTCAAACATTTGTTTCCAGGAGCAAACTGCATTTTTAAAAAACACTGAAGATTCCAAAGAGCTTTTGTTTATATGTGTTATAATTATCAACACTTACCATATTTGAAACTGCAACTGAGAAATGTTTAAAATATTTATTTAATTCATTTAAAAATTAAAATAGTACATGTATCACGTTAACATAACATTTTTATTAAAAATAAATATATTTCCCCCCAAATTAATAATAAGCATGATGTTGTTTTGCATTTTTGCATATCTCTTTAATGGCTAGTTTTATAGGCTACTGAGTTCTCATATCTTCCACACTTGAACTGTGACAACATGTTGTTTTATTTGAAATAGATGAAGAAAATCTGTGCCATTAGAAAAAGGAAAATATTTTAATAGCTTTTTAAGATAGATAATTGTAGATATTCTTTTGCTACCATGCCAAAATTTGACAACATATAGATTCTTAAGTCAGTTACCATGTGAAATCTGAAACCATATCAATGAACTTTTTGCACTCCATCAACTACATGAAAATCTTTGGTCTGTCTTCTACTATTAACAGATCTCTTGTCAAACGTGATTTGACAACATCATGCATTAATCATTTGGAAAATATTAGGTTCCTGAGTTATGCAGATCTTCTAAATGTTAACACGTATCATCATTCAATATCAAAAAATTAACATTTGTTACTATCACCACCCAGCTCATCCAAAAAGCCTTCAAGTCTTGGGAAACTGTCAAGCTCACTGTGGCAGACACAAGTTTTTTTTTTAATGTAATTTTTACTTGAATATTCAAATTTTATCATTAACAAATATTATCCATTACTTTTCTTGAAATATTAGGTTCACTTTACTCACTTTCAAGAAATTTAGCTGCCGGGACTTCCCTGGCAGTCCAGTGGTTAAGACTCTGGGCTTCTAATGCAGTGGGTGTGGGTTCGATCTCTGGTTGGGGAACTGAGATCCCACATACCACGCAGCGTGGGCAAAAATAAAATAAAATAAATATTAAAAAAGAAAGAAATTTAGCTGCCAAATACCCAGTAAGTAACCACAGTTTGTTCCTCAGTTGTTCTTCTAAAGCAAAATGCTGGTTCCATGACTAAAGCAGCTAGTTCAGCTAGTAACTTAACAGCAGAAGTGGTTGGTGACGAGACAAGGTTCACATGCACTTCCATTTGCAACAGAAGTCTTTGTGAGTAGTTCTCATTTTGTCACACAGAATATTAAAAAAAAATGTACTCAAAGGTTGAGAATTTAATAAAGTTACTAATTTCTACTGTTTCATCAAGGATATTTTAAGGAAAACAGCTATTTTTTGGCATGTGTGCAGGTGATGAATGCCACAAGCACTGATGCAGTTTGATGCCACTGTCTTGATTGGCACTAATGGGCCAGCATTTTTACCCACTGTGGCTTTTGTGCTACCAATGCAAATGTCCACAACGTGAAAAAGGCAAATAATGTTATAGTATTGTTATGAAATAATTATTCTCAAAGACCCCTAGGACCCCCAAGGATCTGTGGACCACACTTTGAGAACCACTGTCTAAACCACTTCTAGATGGTACAGGCCACAAAATCAGCACCAGTAGATCTCAGACCAACTCATCAGTCTGGAATATAATTCTGCCCTTTGAAATGATAACTCCTTCCTAACAATTGCTCTGTATTTACCCTCCTGGCTCCCCACCTGCCTCAGCCCCATGAAACTAGAAAGTCTGTAGCCTTCCTGCCATGAGGGTGAGTTGACTTTCCTCCTGTGGGGAGAGGGTTTGCAAAGGTAGCTGGGCTGGCTGCGGGGGGAAACGCTTCTCGGAGGGACAGTGCTTGCCAGCTTTGACAAAAGCAAGAGCTTTTCATGTGACTTAGGCAATTCTGATCAAAAGTAACCCGTGGTCTCTTGGCGTCCAGTCCCAGACCCCTGAACACTGAAGCGTGGCCTCCACTGGGCCTTAACCTCACCTGCCAAATTGGAATGGGCAGGGAAGCAAGACAACTGTCATAATCCTTTTTAGCAATTCCTTGGAAAGCACATTTGCATGTATAGTGGCAGCCAGAGTGAAGCACTACCCAAGGGATCTGTGCTGTTTTCCATCACTCTACCTCTTCTCTGGTTTTGGCAGGGGAAAAGAGGGACATTTTTAAATGTCTCAAGAAAGCCACAAGCTCTGATGCCATCATTCTGGGTCTTAAGGACCATCAGCTAATTGCTTTAAAGAAACAATACTGGGCTTCCCTGGTGGTGCAGTGGTTAAGAATCCGCCTGCCAATGCAGGGGACACGGGTTTGACCCCTGGCCCAGGAAGATCCCACATGCCACCGAGAAACTAAGCCAGTGTGCCACAACTACTGAGCCTGCGCTCTAGAGCCCGCGAGCCACAACTACTGAGCCCATGTGCCACAACTACTGAAGCCCATGCGCCTAGAGCCCGTGCTCCGCAACAAGAGAAGCCACCGCAATGAGAAGCCCGTGCACCGCAAGGAAGAGTAGCCCCCGCTCGCCGCAACTAGAGAAAGCCCGCGCACAGCAACGAAGACCCAATGCAGCCAAAAACAAAAAAAAATTAAATTAAATTAAAAAAAGAAAGAAACAGTACTTATGAAGTCATCTGAATAATCCTCAAGATGCTGGCCTTGTCCAAATAAACTCTGAAGACATGTAAATGGGTTACTTGAAGCAGCAAAATATGTAAATAGGACTGAGTTCCATCATACACTGAAGGTCCTTACCACACACACACTTGCTGTTGTGAAGTGACACTTCTAGAAGGTTTGGGAGCAAAACCCAAATCGCAGGCCTTCACACGGTTACAGTTCAAGGTAGCCTAATGTCACTGTGTCCAGAGTGAGCCCAAGGTGGCTCTTTGTGTGTGTGTGTGTGTGTGTGTGTGTGTGTGTGAGAGAGAGAGAGACAGAGAGACACTGAGGGTTGGGGTGGGGAATGGAGAACACCTGGGTCTACCTCCTCAAACCAAACCAGCCTAACCTCCAGGTATTCCTCAGCAGTCAGCACATCCCTTCCTGCCAGGACAGAAGTGAAAGCCCCTGGGGGGAAGCAGTGCAGGGCTAGAGACCCATGCTCAGACTCTGGAAGGAAACCCCAGGTTTACTACTTCCTGGATGGGTGGCCTTGGGCACATTACTTAACCTAACTGCTCTGTGCTTCAGTTTCCCATCTGAAATGGGAACAACAGTGGTACCATTTCAGAGAGCTGTTATGAGGATTAAACGAGCTAATATTTGCAAGACTGTTTAGAACAGTATCTGGCACGGTGTAAGCCTATATAAGTGGATGTTTCTTCTAACACGTACCCCATAAAAGGCATGGAATTCTATTTCTTCATTCAATCACCGAGTGATATAAACCCACCCTTAAGGAGGCACAGATACTTAAGCACATCTTCAGAACAAAAACATAATGGATGTGCGGCAACATTATTAAGTTAGTCATCCACAAATGTTATTAGAATAAATCATGAATAATGTGTATGCTTTAAGCACTGTCTAGCCATTAAGTTTGAAAAATTTCATTTAGCTTTGTGAAGCATGCCCTATAGAACATAACTGCCATAGCAGTCATTCTCAGCTTGTTCAAGCATAAAGACCCCTTTAATTGTTTTAAAACGTAAGTCACACCCCCCGCCACAGGGCATGTGTGTGAGTGCATGCACCCACACCCACACACACACACGCACAAAAGAGAGTAACTTCACTATTAAATTCTTCTTACTTTCCTACCACTCTTTGAGAAAAATTGTTGCTTTAAAAGTGACCAAGAATGTAAGAATACCTTCAAATAAATGTATATGAAACATATTATTTATGTACAGATCCACTGAGGATAGTTGGTACCCAAGTAGGTTCCAACTGTTTTTATTTGGCTGCACCGTGCAGCTTGCGGGATCTCAGTTCCCCAACCAGGGATTGAACCAGGGATTCCACGGCTGTGAAAGCACAGAATCCTAACCAGTAGGCCACCAGGGAACTTGGTTCCAAGACTCCTGTATTAATTCCTCAGGGGTCTGGGTTTCTCAGATTAGAAGTCGCTTTCACAGAGTAATGGAATCATCAGAAGCTACGATCGTGTTCTTGAAGAAATTCAAATATATTAAAATAAAAGTTGATTAACCAAGTGAAAGTCAAACCCCAGGATCCCGACTTTAATCTAACACCGAGTGGTCACTCCAGGCTTGCATTGGTTAGCATATGGCAGGCAAGAAGTATTTCAGTACATCTGAATACAGCAGTATTCCAAGAAGCTAAAGGCCAACATTTTTTATGACTTAAATCAGAATAGCTTGCTTTCCTCTCCACACAATCTTTCACAGTTGAGCCTCACAATTTTTCACTGTTTACTCCTTCAGGAATCTGACCCTCTGCAGCAAAGATGTCAAACAGAGAAACAGATAATCCCATGCAGTTTCTACAGGAAACATGCCTGGTTCCAGAGATAATAGAAAGGACCCAAATTTCCTGGAACTAATACAGATCCATGGAAACATCCCCAGGCAAAAACAGAGAAGCTCAGTGGACTGGACATTTTTCAGACAATTCAAAACTAGGATAACAAGAGATTTTAGAAACTCCCTACTGTTGATAGGACTTTCCTCTGTATGACATGGAACGCAATCCTAAGAGCTGACTTTTTGTCCCTCAGACAAAATAGTATTTAAAATAGGTATAAACGTCTGCTGAAATTACGTTTAGGAACAAGTCCTTCAGTTATTTTCTTCTGTGCTTCTCATTCCCTTTGAGAGCAAATGTAAAACAACCTCTCACATAATTGCATTTTGCTATCACTTTAAAGGCAGAGTTGTTTTTATTTTAGGACATAATGTGCAAAATCATGTTATTTGACACTACATTATATTCACAGATCATGCAAGCTAAATAAAGACACCTTGCTGATTTCTTAATATAGATTCAGCTAAGATTAGTTATGCATCTGCCACCTTAACATTCAGATAGGGGGGAAGAAAAGCCTTAGTTAAAAAGCACACTTGCATTGGAAGCACTTATAATTTCATGGTTCATTTAAGAGCATCACAACCAAGAATTTAATTATGTCAAAAAAAAGAACGGTATCTTTTTAACAACCAGAAGTGCATCCCCCTCAACTTCTCTCCTCCCCCGCCACCAAAGCGGGTCATTCTTCTTAACCTTTATGGGCTTGCTTTCTGACCTAGGAAATAACGAGTGTGATTAGATGATCTTAAGATACCCTCTGGTTCTATCATGCCGTGATTTTAAGATTTCTAGGGAATAGTCTGATGAGGAGGCAAAGGGGAAACAGAGCCAAGATGCTATGGGAACTTGGCCAATTCAGTTCCTAAACAAGGCAGTATTTCCCATGATGCAGACACACATTCCACTGGGCACTGTCAGTGGACTGGCAACTTGAAGCTACCACAGAACAGCAGTTTCACCAAAACCTCAACTCCACATTAACATTTAAACATCTGCCTACACACTTTATTTAATCCATTCTATTGTTAATGCAAGGATCCCTATGACACCTGTTAAAAAACAAAATATTCAACTGAGTATTGGCTTTTAAAACAAATAAATAAAAACGAAACAAATAAACATTTGCCTAACAATATGCTATTCAACAAATCACTGAACCTCAAAAAAAAAAAAAAAAGAAAAAAAGAAAAAACATGGATTCCTCCCAACTAAGGTCTGTGTCACACCATCAGAATGGACAGAGAACTAATGACAGGAAATTAATCTCTGTAGGGGGTAAGGGGAAAGTCTTATTTTTGGATCAGCAAATCTAACAATAACTTCCAGGTTGAGTAACAAAGTGTTTATGCTTTGCAAGTTTCTATAAATGCATAGCATAATCCTTTACACCGCTGAATTACTTAAATAATTCACTCTGGTGGTGGATAATGTTCTGATTGGTTCAATTAAATGAAGGTCTTACTGGTTCCCCCAAACAGAGACTGAGACAAAAGCGTAGGTGCAGGTCGTTTATTTGAGAATGTGATCCCAGAGAGCAGAAGTAGGGGCCAGGGAGAGTGAAATAAAGAAGGGAAAGCCAACACAAGGATGTATCTGGAGTTGGCCACTCAGTGACGTGCTGTTCAATTCTGTAAGACCTTCAGGGGAACCTTAGGAAATGCATCTCAGAACCATGCATGTGAAAGAAGAAAGGAGGAACATTTAGACCTCATCTTCTATTACCCACTTGTCAAGGTTTTCCTGGTGGGTGGCAATTTTTCTGCACTTTGTATTTTCACACGGTGAGAGCCTAGTCAGCTCCCATAGAAGTGAATTACAAAATCAAAGAAGCTCCTGGCTGTAGAGCAAGAAGCGCAGGCTTGAGCCAATGAGCCGTTAGGCTACACTTATGTGCTACCTGTTTAAGCCTGTGCAGAAGTGTTCACTCAGCAGTGGGTGGAATAAGAAACAAGGCTAAGGTGATTTGAACTGGTGCACACAAGCATCAGGCATGTGTATGAGTCAGGATGGGCCAGTTATGCCGCAGTAACAAATGACCCCACGATTTCAATGGCTTACAACAACAAAGGTTTATTTTTTACTCATGCTACAAATCCAAGGTGGGTCTGCTATGGTTCTGGGCCATTTTCTTCACTCCAGGACCAAAGCTGACACATCAGTCTCCATCAAAAAACATAGCCAGTCACTGTGACTTGAGGGAAAATACTAAATTTGCGAACTATGCACAGTTTTATAAAGCTTCTGCCTGGAAGAGGTCCACATCACTTCTACTCACCTTTCATTGACCAAAACATGCCATCTGCCTATTCTTAGTTCGAAGGGCTGGAATATATAATCCTCCTACAGGGAGGGGTAATGTAGGAAGAGTGATTTGGAGTACAGTAATACAGCCTGTTACTCTATACTTTCATTTTCATGGGAGAAAAGCCAAGGGTAGGAGGAACAATTAACTTTAAGGAATCCTGTGAAAATTCTTTCATAGCACCATTTTTCTTTGGGCACATGGCAACCAATATTTAGGAATATTAAGTCTCAATCAAAGAAGGCAAATCTTTTTCCAGTGAGAAAAAGAAAGCATGGGGGATACCTCATGGGGAAGGTTAAGAAACCATCTACTTCCTGTTTTGTGAATTTCTTCATTTTATAGATGTTCAAATGATTTTAAGAAATCCCAAATGAAGTGACTCCTGAGGAAGTTAATGACAGACCTGGGACTAGGCTTCAATTCTCTGTATTCCCATTCCAGGACAGAGTTGATAGAAAACATTAGTCATCGTTCAAATTACCTAAAAAGTACATACATTTTACAGAAAATATCTGTTTCTTTTATAAAGTTAACAACCTAATGTAACAATGAAACAATTTAAAATAGTGAGGTGAGCACTACACTGACGAGACAAAAGTCAATTTAATTTGTTAATAAATTAAAGGAAACATGTTACAGTTAGAGCATTTGATTTACCAGCCTGCTGACCAGAGATATCGAGTTCTTTGTACAAACTTAAGAACCATCAGAATTTTGTCAGATGAAACAACCAAGAGGGAAGAGGGAAGAGGTTAGATGAGCCTCATTTAAATAAAGGGAGTCCCTATTTGGGAAAGGAAACTGTAACCTCCAAGCCTTTACCTAATTTGATCTGCCTTCGAGGCCAATGATGAAAGCGTGGCAAACTATTCCATCCGTTTACCCATTGAATCCGTTTTTACTGAGCGCCCATCCTGTGCACAGCGCAGTTCTAGGCACTGAGATGACAGTAAAGAGCAAGGCAGCAATGTCCCTCCCCTCACGGAGTGTACACTTTGGGGAGGGGGTGGGGGAGTGCAGAGAATAAACAATTAGACATGTAAATAACCAAGATAACTTCACATTAGGGTAGGTCTTTAAAGACAATAAAACAGTGGTTTGATGGTGAGAGGTGGGATGTCGATCTGTAAGTGGTGGTCTCTCTGAGCAGGCATCATGTAAGAAAATAATGACACTATTTATGTAAAATCACAACCCGGTTGTTAGTAACAATCAGCAACATTATCCTTTAAGGGCTACTGTTACTCTAGTAAGATCTTTGAATGGATTTTACCCCCTGTACTTTCCCTCCACTTCCCATTCCCCACTAAATCTCTCTTTTAATTGCCCATTACTACATTTTTTCTTGTTTTATTTATTAAATACACTTTTATGATTACAGACAATTTAAAAATGAAGCTATTTTATATCCCCATTACCCAAATTAAGTTGCCTTTTAAGTATTTTCTATACATCATGAAGCCTTTGAAAGAAAACTCATCCTCCCTCCTCACCACCCTCAGTTACCCCCTCCTCTCCTACCTGCATTTCATTCTTGCTGTAGAAAGATTTCTTACCTTTCAAGTCTGTATTTGGGCAAAAATACAGGTTCTGCTAAACAAAAACTTCCTTTCTTACCTGTCCTGGGCAGAAACACATACAAGAGGCAGAATTCTAAGAATGGCCCCAGTGACTCTTGCCTTTGTCCAAGTCCCTGTCCTTTGAGTAAGGGTGAAACCCATGAATACACGATGTCACTCCCATGATTAGGTTACACTGTATGACAAAAGGCAGATTCTTCAGGTTGGCTTAATCTAATCCTAGTCATTTAAAAGCATAGTGCTTCTCTGGCTAGAAGACAGGAAGACAGAGAAATTGGGAGCATGAGAAGGACTTGGCTCACCACTGCTGGTTTAAAGATGGAAGGGCTACAGGAGAAGGAATGCAGTCAGTCTCCAGACACCCACCGCTAACAGCCAGCAAAGATTTGGGAACCTCGAATCTACAGCTGTGAGTGGAGTCCTAACCACTGGAGGGCCAGGGAATTTCCTGCAAGGAATTGGATTCTCCCAACAACTTACCACCTTAGTAGCAGATTCTCCCCCAAATCCTCCAGATAAGAGCCCAAGCTGGCTGATACCTTGACTTTGGCCTTATAAGACCCTGAGCAGAGAACCCAGCCAACTTGCCCAGAGTGTTGACTTACAGAACTGTGAGATAACCAATGGGTATTATTTTTAGCCATTAGGTTGGTAGGAATTTGTCATGCAGCAAGAGAAAACTAATACAACATGTAACCAGATTTATCAACTGAGTGTTCTATTGTTAAACAGCTAAATAACGACTCTTTCCCACCTTCAGAATATGCACCATTAATTCTAATGAAATGAGGGGAACTGTCTGGGAGAAAAGGGTGAGGAGGGTCAGTGATGGAAAAGTAGGACCCAATGTGGGACAGACTAATGGCAAACACTGTATCATTTACCCTGCCCGGTTGCAGTGTCACATGTGCTGGGCCACCAACTACAGTACTCTAAAGGAAGGAAAGAGGCAGAACAGCTAGGATAAACTAAAATGTGCCACGGCACGAAGTGACAGGAAACTGGGTACAACCAACTGATTTTCTTGTCAATTCTTAGTACATGGGGTGGGGGAGAGAGGGGAGATGATGAAATTGCTTAAACGATGTCATGCCTTTCTGGCATTTTTCCAATTATAAATTCACATGATTATATGCAGAGTTCAGAAGTATTTACATATTGGGGCTTCCCTGGTGGCGCAGTGGTTGAGAATCTGCCTGCTAATGCAGGGGACACGGGTTCGAGCCCTGGTCTGGGAAGATCCCACATGCCACGGAGCAGCTGGGCCCGTGAGCCACAATTGCTGAGCCTGCGCGTCTGGAGCCTGTGCCCCGCGACGGGAGGGGCCGCGATAGAGAAAGGCCCGCGCACCGCGATGAAGAGCGGTCCCCGCACCGCGATGAAGAGTGGCCCCCACTTGCCGCAACTGGAGAAAGCCCTCGCACGAACCGAAGACCCAACACAGCCAAAAATAGATAAATAAATAAATAAATAAATAAATAAATAAATAAATAAATAAAAAAGAAAAAAAAAATCCTTTAAAAAAAAAAAAAAAAAAAGAAGTATTTACATATTGCAGCAGAGGAAACACTGTGTATTCACCTGATGTCCTTTCCTTTTCCTTGGCACAAAGGAAGGCTACCATTTCAGGCTACCCTACAAATATGTTGGGAACACAATGGAGTTCTGGCAAATGGGATGTAAGTAGAAATAACAGAAGTCATTTCCAGGCCACCTTCTTCAAAAATATCGTGAACCAATCTGAAGTTCTCTTGTCCCTGAAGAGGCCACCTGTTGAGGGAGCCTGGATCTCTGAGTCACTGCATGGAAGAGAGCCTCCACCAAGGTACACTGGACTTTGTTGGAGCCAGAAATAAGTATCTGTTAAGGTTTTCAGATTTGGTGGGGGGGGGGGGAGGGTAATATTCTTATTACAGCACAGCTTAATAATATTCACTTATCCTAAATAATACAAATATATTTTCTCCTTGGATTTAATTTAACAGGTTTAGACAGAATCTCTTTATCTTAGGCTTCTTCTTGATTTAGTGTAACACCCAAGCATTACACAAGGACATTAACACAGGAATTTGAATATCAAATTTAATTACTGTTACAAGACACTCACATTCCGACACATCTGATATTTACACTGGATAATTTCTGTCTTACATAAAACTACAATGAGGAGCACACGTATACATGCAAATTTATACATATACATGTAATTATTAATAATAGGAATAATGACAAACTCCTTCCTGCAATGCCAGTTTAAAGTATACTTAACTTTGTGGAGACTTATTTATGCAATAACAAGACTTTTAAAATAAAACTAGTGTAATAATAAAAAAAAAAGTACACTTAACCTTAACCACATCTCCATCCCCCACTACCCCCACCCCCGCCTCAGAAGATGGGCCCAGCGCTCTGATCTTTTCAGCCTAATTTAAGCAATCAATGTCAGCCTGGAACAAAGACAAGTTTAAAGTGAAAACTAGCATTTGTTTAGCAGGCAGAAGGACTCACAATGAGAAGTCAAATTATTTTTCCTGAACATTCAGAAAAGGTGTTAACCACTTATAAACCAGGAGGCAGAAGTGAATATACCAGGCCTCTAACCCAATCACCCATTTTGCCATTTACTTGAAATGAATTTCAAAAGACCTAAGAAGAGACAAAGGGCTAACACGTATTCCTTTAATGTACGAGATTATAATTAACCCAAAGTCTGTTTCAAATTTACTGTTATCTATTAAAGAGTAAATAATTTTACAGCCCTCTAATACAGCTCTTAAGCTTTAAATCACTGACCATAACTAATAAGCAGCTTAATAGCAAGAATACCCTAAATAGAGCCACAGACCGCAATTTCACTGAGCATAAATCATCATCATTTTTAATGCAAAGGCAACAGCAAATCTGTGTAATTACTGGGTGCATTTTGAATCACTTTTATTATTACTGCACTGGCCCCATTAAAAATCCAGAACACTGAACTGCATGGAATATAAAATTGGAATTATGATACCCTACAAACTCGAATTGAAATCCATAAATTTTCTGCTAGTATTCAGAATTATTTTGTTGCCAAAGAATTTCAGCTATTCAGAAATAACTTTGAAAGCGTTTGCTTTGTCTAGAGCAATAAGTAAGAGCATTTTACACTGCCAAATTGGGGGAGTTGATTTCGGAGCAAAACTATGTGGATGGTTTCTTAAGCACTCAGGATTTTACATTTCTAAAGCAAACCATAATATGCAAAAAGAAAAACAGAACAGAAAAATCAAATAGAATCTACCATCCACCAAAGGATATTAAATGGTGCATCCCTTCCCAAATCACTTCCATAGCCCCCCCCACCCTGCCCAATGGGATGTGATGGGGGCTACAAGAGACCCGGCAACACCAGCATCAATCTCCTTACTACAAATGACCAGGGGGTGTCAGGACATTTACAAAAAGGTGATAACGTCAACACTGTTATTTGCGTGCATATGAGCAAGGAACACAGGATCGGCCACCAAGCCACTGGGAGGGATGGTGATACTATGAATATAACTTTAAGTTTAATAGCTAATGATCTAATTAACTCCCCCTTAAATATATGCCGTAAATGCTGGAGTTCACATGAATGTATGTATCTGTGTAGATACAGTATTTACTATTTACATCACATGGCTGAGTATGCAGTGTAATCATTCTATTAACATTGAATTTCCTATATACTAACTCCTACTAATTTGCCTGATGTCCACAATAGACGTTACAGCCCTGAAAGACCAACGATTTTCTTTCAGTGAGGTTGTGCCACCATTGAAAGCCTTTTTATAAATTATATGCGTTATAATTTTCTACTCACGGTGTACTGGCATCTCAAGGGCCTTAATCTCCTTTGAGCATCTTATTTTTGAATATACTTTTCCACTACCTTTCAAAAGAGAGGATCTTGCTCTCCCTTGAACAGTCCTTTCCCACTGCTTATATGTGTTCGCTTATATTTTATTACATTCTCCTGGAATGCCTCCGCTCCTCCTCCCGACTCATATCTAAACCTGACTCAAATTCCATCCTTTATGTTATAAGTTCCCAGATCACCCCATCCTGAAGAATTCATTCTCCTTATTCTAAACTCTTGCATTCATTTAGCAGCCATCCTGCTTTCCCATCTTTGCTGCCTTAAGCTACGCATTTAACATTTCACTAATTTCTGTCTTTTCTTATCAACTATAAGTTCATCAACAGAAACTATGCCTTAGTGCTGAAGTATTTTTAAAAATTGTCCATAATTCCCAACACTCAAGAGTTCCATAATTTTAGGACTAGATGTTCTTTCTCAAGTTATTTAGACCTAAATATTGTATATTCTGGTCATTATATCCGATTTGGCTCCAAGCAAATCAAACACACAAATGGCAAAACAAATGGCAAAAAAATGATTTTTAATTAAAATTTTCTCGGGCTTCCCTGGTGGCGCAGTGGTTGAGAATCTGCCTGCCAATGCAGGGGACACGGGTTCGAGCCCTGGTCTGGGAAGATCCCACATGCCGCGGAGCAACTGGGCCCGTGAGCCACAGCTGCTGAGCCTGCGCGTCTGGAGCTTGTGCTCCGCAACAAGAGAGGCCGCGACAGTGAGAGGCCCGCGCACCGCGATGAAGAGTGGCCCCCACTTGCCGCAACTTGAGAGAGCCCACGCACAGAAGCGAAGACCCAACACAGCCAAAAATAAATAAGTAATTAATAATAATTTAAAAAAAATTTTTTTTTCTCACTTCTAGATAAGTTCAACTAAGTTCTATAATTCTGACCTTGCTCTCACTAGAACTTTCTCCAGAGGACAGAGGATGTTCTCATTTGAAACCATAAAAATGTTTCTAGATGTCAAAATGTATACATGTGTTTAAGCAAATCAATGCAAGTCAGGCCAAATGACACAGCTTTCAAACAGAGAAAATAATTTTGCAGCCAGAAGGAATGTGACTTCAAATCTTGATTTTGTCATTCCACAAGCTTGGGACGTTGATTCAGTGGTTTAGAAAACCGGGATGGGAAAGTAGTGTTAGAATGACATGGATCAGTGATTCTCAAACCACTGAATTACCGAGCCTGCTGTGTGTCTGTTATCTGACACTTAGTCCTTGCCCTAACTGTTCATTCAGACAAGCTCCTTTTAACTCTGTTTGGGAATTCCTTATGAGATTTTTGCTTCAAAAAAGGCACTACAGGGCTTCCCTGGTGGGGCAGTGGTTAAGAATCCACCTGCCAATGCAGGGGACATGTGTTCAAGCCCTGGTCTGGGAAGATTCCACATGCTGCGGAGCAACTAAGGTCATGAGCCACAACTACTGAAACCCACGAGCTACAACTACTGAGTCTGTGCGCCTAGAGCCCGTGCTCTGCAACAAAAGAAACCACCGCAGTGAGAAGCCCGTGCACCGCAGTGAACAGTAGCCCCCACTCGCCACAACTAGAGAAAGCCCGCACGCAGCAATGAAGACCCAACGCAGACAAAAATAAATAAATAAATAAATTATTTTTTAAAAGTACTATAAGAAAAAAAAATTGAAAACCCCAGTCCTTTCAACTCTGACGTGGCATGTCTCTACAAATGCTTTCATTTAATATAGAAGAAAACGCAGGCTGGAAAGGCTAAAGGGCTCACCTCCCTCAGGACCCCAAACTAAAGTAGCCAATGGCAGAGCAGGAATTGGACCCCCATATTCCACTTGTGGTCATTCTGCTGCATTCTAGGTGTAGCAGGCCATCTCCACACTGTGGCAGGAGGTGACCTGCCCTCCCCCACCCCTTGTTGTGGTCCAGGTTGAGAACTTGCACTGGGGCTTGTGATGGTTAATTTTCTGTGTCAGTGTGGCTTGGCAATGGTGCCCCAAAACAGTCTAGATGTTGCTGTGAAGATATTTCTTAGATGTGTTTAACACTAGACAATAGAGTAAAGCAGCTTTTCTTGTACAATGTCGGTGGGTCTCATCCAATCAGGTGAAAGCCTTAAGAGAAAAGCCTGAAGCCCCCAAGAACGAAGAAATTCTGCCTTCAGACTGACTTTGGACTCAAGACCATAACATCAATTCTTCCCTGAGTCTCCAGCCTGCCCTGCAGATTTCGACACACCAGTGCCCACAATCACATGAGCCAATTTCTTAAAATAAATCATTCTCACTCCCTCCTTCTCTCTCTCTCTCTCCACACACACACACACACACACACACACACACACACACACACACCCCCCACACGCACACACCCTATCGATTCTGATCCTCTAATACAGGATACTCACCCTGCTGGATTTGCAGTAAGTCTCTCACTGTCTTCTGCCACCACTGAGCTTCCTGTGTATCCTGTCTTGCAATCCTGTTGTCTATCTTCCTGATCTCAGCCTGAAAGCTTTGCCTGATCTCTAAAATGTTCCCTTTGCTTGATCAAAGGCAGGTATACCATGAAGTAGAAGCCTCGAGGCTTCTTACTTGGGCTTTTCCCAGGCCTTTTACCTAATTGTGTATTTGGTTTCTTAAAAAGGGTCCTCTCAATTTGATAAACCTCATCTCCAAAAGACCTGGCTCCGCCCCTGGGTTCCATGGCTGTGTGGGCCTGGGTCCCTATGTTGGAGTCTGAGCTCTGAACTTGCCTGCCTCGCCTCTGGCAGTGCTGCGGGACTCCTACCCTGCCCAAGGCCTGACCATTCCTGGGACTAGGCTGCATGGCAGGTGTGTAGAATCTCAGCTCAGAAGAACTTAAGTTAACCTTGACTATCCAAAATCTTCGAAGTAACTCTAATAATAAGGCCTCCTCAGTGGAGTGCTGTTAATATTTAATAACCGGCTCCCCAGGGGGAAAAAATGTATACATACATACACGTTCATAAATATATTATAAATTTTACTGATATAAATGATGTGTAGCACACAATTTACAAAAAGATAAACTCTGTAATACCCCTTATTGTAATTCCATCATACCCAATTGATTCTCACAGAATGCTTCTGTTGATTTGGGCTGAACTCTTGTACTGGAAGCCAACCCATAGTATAAGAGTATAGTTCTGACATGAATGTTGGTTGCTATGTTTGTTTAAATTAATGAGCAAGATGAAAATGGCAGCAAGTGTCCTCTTGGTGCACGTTCCATTGAGTGCCAAGCACTAGGCATGGTGTCCGGCCTTGGGGCTGAAGAAGTAAATAAGACATGGGCCTGCCTTCACATCTTACGGAACGAAAAAGACTTAAAACAGCAATTATCCTGCTAATCATCTAAGATTACAATTAAATACTGTAATTTCAGGCAGAATATTTTAAATGCTGAGCCAAATTCACTTCTACAATTTACATAATCATAACTGACTATTATGACTTGAGTGTAGATTTCATGTGGACTGGACTTTATTCACATAAACAAGATTAAAGTGTTTTTTCTAAAACATTAGAACAAAAATTAATTGAGAGTTTTAGAGCCTCAAGAACCTCTTTGATCTCCAAAAGTGAAAAGGAAAAAAAAACTATTATTTTTAAATCCTTGAAAGTTCAAATGTCCTGGGGTAATTGAAATACATATTCTGGTTTTGTTATAGAGATTTCTCAAGCCAGAAGGGATCTACAGTAGGAAAAAAGGCATATGTTTTATAAACAGAACACTGTTTAACGTGCCATAGTCATGACAGAAGTTTACGATTTTAAATAAGGCTAATTCTAAGTGAAAGTAGGTCAAGTTCAGAGGGTAACTTGGATTAACCTGGATCTCTGTAACACAATTTGGTAGTTCTAAGAATAACAGATTAAGACATCCGATGACAGAAATTGCAAAGAAGCCTGATTATGCAAAACGCCCAGGGCTCAGAACCCAGGACTTTTCTCCCAGTGTTTGGGAAATAGTGGCCTGGCCATGCATCTCACTAGTTCCTTAACTCCACCCCAAGCCACTCTGCACCCCAGCTCTCTGCCTTTTAGTTGCTGATTCTTAGCATTTACAGCCAAACCTCTGTAAAGTTTGCTTCTCACTGGTTGTTCTGCTTATTAAATTAATTTCACAATCCTCAACAATCACCACAAAGATTTAAAACACAAAACAAAGCAAAAATAAAAACTACAAGCCAGCTGTGGTTGAGAAGGCGGGGGTAGGGGCTGGATGGCATGTCTCCAGGATGCCAGCTAAAGGAAGGAGTGGGCTGGCCCCAGAGGGCACCGTGGGCTGCTTCACTTTGCACTTCTCTGCAGAAGGAAATGAGAACTGACATGCCCTATCACTCATAAAAAGCTCTCTGCACCTGTCTCCTGCGCACTGCCCACAGGCCCTGCTCCAAGGTAAATGCCAACAAGAAAAATGTGCACGTGTGTGCACACACGTGGCTACAACATGGTAGTAACTAACCATATCGCCAAAAAACATTCCCCCACTAATATTGAAGTGATTCCTGTCCAGGTCCCATCTGTTTATAGTATAAAAGTGAAGGTTATACTGAGCCTGCACGTCTGGAGCCTGTGCTCCGCAGCAAGAGAGGCCGCGATAGTGAGAGGCCCGTGCACCATGATGAAGAGTGGTCCCTGCTTGCCACAACTAGAGAAAGCCCTCGTACAGAAACGAAGACCCAACACAGCCATAAATAAATATATATATATAAAAAAGACTTTCTCTCTATTTAAAAAAAAAAAAAAAAAAGCGAAGGTTAATTATTACTAAAGAGAAATCCCAAACACAAACAACAAATATTTCCGTTCCTGTGGCAGAACCTCTTAATGTGTTTGCTGGATAGTTCTGCTTGTAGTTTTGTTTCTTTTTTTAAAGCAGAACCTAAATATTAGAAAAGTACCGTCACCATATGTAGTAAAGACTAATCCACTTTAAAGAAAAAAGAAAGGTCACCAAAAGAAAAGATGCTGAAGCATCCCAACTGTTGACAATATTTTTAAATGTCCTTTCAACCCGTCTCAACTAACAAACCTTTCCCACTAACTTTATTCTTTTAACCATGCAATACAAATCTTAAGTATCTCAGTTATCATTTGTATTGTATAAACTGGGCAACCTCTGAAAGAATTATTTTATGATAATATTCAAAACAGCCATATATTACAAAGTATTTATAAGTGCCTGACTCATTTTTTTTTTTTTTTTTTACAGGTCTTTTGTCTCCCTAGGTAGGTTTATTCCTAGGTATTTTATTCTTTTTGTTGCAATGGTAAATGGGAGTGTTTCCATAATTTCTCTTTCAGATTTTTCATCATTAGTGTATAGGAATGCAAGAGATTTCTGTGCATTAATTTTGTAACCTGCAACTTTACCATATTCATTAATTAGCTCTAGCAGTTTTCTGGTGGCAGTTTTAGGATTCTCTATGTATATTATCATGTCATCCGCAAACAGTGACAGTTTTACTTCTTCTTTTCCAATTTGTATTCCTTTTATTTCTTTTTCTTCTCTGATTGCCGTGGCTAGGACTTCCAGAACTATGTTGAATAATAGTGGTGAGAGTGGACATCCTTGTCTCGTTCCTGATCTTAGAGGAAATGCTTTCAGTTTTTCACCATTGAGAATGATGTTTGCTGTGGGTTTGTCATATATGGCCTTTATTATGTTGAGGTAGGTTCCCTCTATGCCCACTTTCTGGAGAGTTTTTATCATAAATGGGTGTTGAATTTTGTCAAAAGCTTTTTCTGCATCTATTGAGATGATCATATGGTTTTTCTTCTTCAATTTGTTAATATGGTGTATCACATTGATTGATTTGCGTATATTGAAGAATCCTTGCATCCCTGGGATAAATCCCACTTGATCGTGGTGTATGATCCTTTTAATGTGTTGTTGGATTCTGTTTGCTAGTATTTTGTTGAGGATTTTTGCATCTATATTCATCAGTGATATTGGTCTGTAATTTTCTTTTTTTGTAGTGTCTTTGTCTGGTTTTGGTATCAGGGTGATGGTGGCCTCATAGAATGAGTTTGGGAGAGTTCCTTCCTCTGCAATTTTTTGGAAGAGTTTGAGAAGGATGGGTGTTAGCTCTTCTCTAAATGTTTGATAGAATTCACCTGTGAAGCCATCTGGTCCTGGACTTTTGTTTGTTGGAAGATTTTTAATCACAGTTTCAATTTCATTACTTGTGATTGGTCTGTTCATATTTTCTGTTTCTTCCTGATTCAGTCTTGGAAGGTTATACCTTTCTAAGAATTTGTCCATTTCTTCCAGGTTGTCCATTTTATTGGCATAAAGTTACTTGTAGTAGTCTCTTAGGATGTTTTGTATTTCTGCGGTGTCTGTTGTAACTTCTCCTTTTTCATTTCTGATTTTATTGATTTGAGTCCTCTCCCTCTTTTTCTTGATGAGTCTGGCTAATGGCTTATCAATTTTGTTTATCTTCTCAAAGAACCAACTTTTAGTTTTATTGATCTTTGCTATTGTTTTCTTTGTTTCTATTTCATTTATTTCTGCTCTGATCTTTATGATTTCTTTCCTTCTGCTAACTTTGGGTTTTGTTTGTTCTTCTTTCTCTAGTTTCTTTAGGTGTAAGGTTAGATTGTTTACTTCAGATTTTTCTTGTTTCTTTAGGTAGGCCTGTATAGCTATAAACTTCCCTCTTAGAACCGCTTTTGCTGCATCCCATAGGTTTTGGGTCGTCGTGTTTTCATTGTCATTTGTCTCTAGGTATTTTTTTATTTCCTGTTTGATTTCTTCAGTGATCTCTTGGTTATTTAGTAACGTATTGTTTAGCCTCCATGTGTTTGTCTTTTTTACGTTTTTTTCCCTGTAATTCATTTCTAATCTCATAGCGTTGTGGTCAGAAAAGATGCTTGATATGATTTCAATTTTCTTAAATTTACTGAGGCTTGATTTGTGACCCAAGATGTGATCTATCCTGGAGAATGTTCCGTGTGCACTTGAGAAGAACGTGTAATCTGCCGTTTTTGGATGGAATGTCCTATATATATCAATTAAATCTATCTGGTCTATTGTGTCATTTAAAGCTTCTGTTTCCTTATTTATTTTCATTTTGGATGATCTGTCCATTGGTGTAAGTGAGGTGTTAAAGTCCCCCACTATTATTGTGTTACTGTCGATTTCCTCTTTTACAGCTGTTAGCAGTTGCCTTATGTATTGAGGTGCTCCGATGTTGGGTGCATATATATTTATAATTGTTATATCTTCTTCTTGGATTGATCCCTGGATCATTATGTAGTGTCCTTCCTTGTCTCTTGTAACATTCTTTATTTTAAAGTCTATTTTATCTGATATGAGTATAGCTACTCCAGCTTTCTTTTGATTTCCATTTGCATGGAATATCTTTTTCCATCCCCTCACTTTCAGTCTGTATGTGTCCCCAGGTCTGAAGTGGGTCTCTTGTAGACAGCATATAGATGGGTCTTGTTTTTGTATCCATTCAGCAAGCCTGTGTCTTTTGGTTGAAGCATTTAATCCATTCACGTTTAAGGTAATTATCGATATGTATGTTCCTATGACCATTTTCTTAATTGTTTTGGGTTTGCTTTTGTAGGTCCTTTTCTTCTCTTGTGTTTCCCACTTAGAGAAGTTCCTTTAGCATTTGTTGTAGAGCTGGTTTGGTGGTGCTGAATTCTCTTAGCTTTTGCTTGTCTGTAAAGCTTTTGGTTTCTCCATCAAATCTAAATGAGATCCTTGCTGGGTAGAGTAATCTTGGTTGTAGGTTCTTCCCTTTCATCACTTTAAAGATATCATGCCACTCCCTTCTGGCTTGCAGAGTTTCTGCTGAAAAATCAGCTGTTAACCTTATGGGAGTTCCCTTGTATGTTATTTGTCGTTTTTCTCTTGCTGCTTTCAGTAATTTTTCTTTGTCTTTAATTTTTGCCACTTTGATAACTATGTGTCTCGGCATGTTTCTCCTTGGGTTTATTCTGTATGGGACTCTCTGTGCTTCCTGGACTTGGGTGGCTATTTCCTTTCCCATGTTAGGGAAGTTTTCAACTATAATCTCTTCAAATATTTTCTCTGGTCCTTTCTCTCTCTCTTCTCCTTCTGGGACCCCTATAATGCGAATGTTGTTGCGTTTAATGTTGTCCCAGAGGTCTCTTAGGCTGTCTTCATTTCTTTTCATTCTTTTTTCTTTAGTTTGTTCTGCAGCAGTGAATTCCACCATTCTGTCTTCCAGGTCACTTATCCGTTCTTCTGCCTCAGTTATTCTGCTATTGATTCCTTCTAGTGTAGTTTTCATTTCAGTTATTGTATTGGTCATCTCTGTTTGTTTGTTCTTTAATTCTTCTAGGTCTTTGTTAATCATTTCTTGCATCTTCTCAATCTTTGCCTCCATTCTTATTCCGAGGTCCTGGATCATCTTCACTATCATTATTCTGAATTCTTTTTCTGCAAGGTTGCCTATCTCCACTTCATTTAGTTGTTTTTCTGGGGTTTTTTCTTGTTCCTTCATCTGGTACATAGCCCTCTGCCTTTTCATCTTCTCTGTCTTTCTGTAACTCGCCTGACTCATTTTTATTGGAATTTCAAAATGTTCTAAAACAAGTATAGGACTAGCAAAATAAGTGGTATGAAAAGCATTAATAATAAACTGCTTTACTCAAGGTGGGAAGAAGTAGGCAGAAAGTACAAAAGGTCCAAGAAAATCATTACTGATGAGTTTATTCAGCATTTTCTACGAGTGCCACCCTTCCTTTATGCAAACCTCCTGGAAGGCTTTCTATGAGATTATCTGTAATGAAATAATAATGGCGTCCAACTGTTTTGTGTATCTTAACAACACAAAGAAATAACTTATTTGTATCTATACCCCGTAAGACAATTAAAGTTTATACTATTAACAGAATCCAATGTTCAATTCTAGAAGATAAATCCACCTAAGTTACATCTAAATTGGTATTCCTCAAATTGTTGGATTAAGGCCAAGGAAACTTATTTTTCAATAATACTATAGTGTACACAAGAATAAGAAGGACATTTATTTAATAAGGGTATCAGAACAATATTTATGGTATTTTTAAAATATATAAAACATGGGGCTTCCCTGGTGGCGCAGTGGTTGAGAATCTGCCTGCCAATGCAGGGGACACGGGTTCGAGCCCTGGTCTGGGAAGATCCCACATGCCACGGAGCAACTGGGCCCGTGAGCCACAACTACTGAGCCTGCACGTCTAGAGCCTGTGCTCCGCAACAAGAGAGGCCGCGATAGTGAGAGGCCCGCGCACGGGGATGAAGAGTGGCCCCCGCTCGCCGCAACTAGAGAAAGCCCTCGCACAGAAACGAAGACCCAACACAGCCAAAAATAAATAAATTAATTAATTAATTAATTAAAAATATATATATATATAAAACATGTAAAAAATTATTTCTGTTATTTATATAAATATGGCTACAAAGACTAATATTTTCCTATAGTTCTATTGCTAACATGCCTATGAATAGATCTACCATTTTCATCTTTAATAGCAGCTAACATTGAATATATATTAGATTAGTTAACTTTCTGAGTGCTATGTACCAAGCACTGTGCTAAATGCTTGACCTACATTTTCTCCTTTAACCTTTCAGAACAATCCTATGAGGTAGGAAGCATTATCTTTGATTTATAGATAAGGAAAGAGTGGCAGAGAAAGATCTGCCTGAGGTCACACAGATCAAAAATGATGGTGTCCAGTACACCTGACTTGACTCATCTCATCAACTATACTGTTTAGCACTTGCTTAATTAGTGATTCTCTAGTAAATGTCATACAACTATGCTTTGGATTTATGTTCATCCTGTCCAAACTTACTTAAAACTATTATAATATGGACTGCTTCTGGATTTGGTAGAGACTGAGCACTTCGGAAGGGATCACTTTCACTAGGCAACAATCGAGTTCCATCAGCTTCTGAGCAACTAGTCACTTAGTCTTAGATTCAAGCTTAGATCCCAACCACATGTGACACAGATTGCCTTAAACCCCAACAGTATGACTTCCTGTCAGGTGGTAGAACACGGATGTAACTTCTTAGGTCAGTGTTATGGGTTGAACTGTGTCCCGTCCAAAATTCACATGTTGTAGTCCTAACCCCCGGTATTCCAGAATGTGACTGTACTGGAGATAGGGCCTTTAAGAGGTAATTACGGTATAATAAGGTCATATGGGTGGGCCTTCATCCAATATGACTGACTGGTGTCCTTATAAGAAGAGGAGATTAGAAGATTAGGACACAAACAACAAACAGAGAGGAGACCATGTGAGGACCCAGTGAGAAGATGGCCATCTGCAAGCCAAGGAGAGAGTCCTCAGAATGAATCCAGCCCTGACCACACCTTAATCTTGGACTTCCAGCCTCCAGAACTGTGAGAAAATAAATTTCTGTCGCTTAAACTACCCAGCCTGTGGCATTTGGTTATGGCGGTCCCAGCCAACTAATACAGTCAGCAATTAAATCCATGTTCAACCTCTGCAGAAATACCTTGTTCCTGAATTACATGCTTCTGACCAATAAAATAGGAAAATTAATTGATTACCATTAGAGCAATGTAGGAGACAGTCTTTTAAAACAAAGCCCCAAAGATGGGGGTAGGGTGGAGCCCAATAAACTGGGTGCTTGTGGATAAAGAGATTCAGAACTCCTGAGGAGATAACAGGAAAGAAAACAAAGAATGGTGAAAGCATGAAGGAGCTCTGTAAAATAAATAAGTTTAGGTAACTCTCCAGGTCAAACATATCTGACAGGTCCCAGGCAGCGGAATAAATTCTGAACTCCTTATCACTATAGCAAAGTCCCTCAAAAACCCAGCCCAGCGCTAAGCTGCACCCTATACCATATAAACACTGGCCCCTAGCTGAGCACCGCCCATGGTGGACCACTCACCAATTTACATTATGCCCCTCTTTACTCTGAAATGTTGGTGATGATGTTTCATGCATGCATTCATTCAACAAATGTTGTGCAGCAAGGTGCTGAATATTCAAAAGTTTATAAAATGGACAAGTTATAAAACAGACAGTCTATTTCCCTCAGTTTCCAGTCCCTAGTCCCCACTGTAGCTCTGCCTAGTGAAACCTACCATTTACTCTCAAAAGATCCTCCCAACCTCCAATCAAAATGGACAGCTTTCTCTTTGGTACCCCCCAAAATTCTGTTCATATTTCATTTTGGCATTCATATCATACTGAAATATTACGTATACTTACATATATACATATTTACTATGTATGGATTTGTGGGTGTACATAGATATCAATACAGATATAGATATATCCATATAGATCCTCCTCTAGATTTTAAATTCCATTAGAGCATAATTTATACTTTAGTTACCTTTGAATTCCCCGCATAACACCTAACAGTACTTTGCACATTCTTGGTGTTCAAAAAATATTTGCTGAACGTCAATTAATTTTAAAATATTAATGAACAGTAATCAGTAATATGCTAAGGTACAGAACTAAACAAAAATATGAAACTCAGCAAATCTAGGCCCCCAAATTTCTAGGTTTACAATGTTTTCTCTGCAAAACACTGTTGCCCATTCCCTCTTCAAATGTTCGTACTTTTTTTCAGCTGAGCTGCCACAGCCCACTTCATGATGCCTGGACTCTGCCCCAGGAATTCACCTCTAGCAGGCCATCTAGAGTGTGGTGTGTAGGTGACACTAACAAAATGACAAAAGCCAGCCAGATATGGTCTCTGTGGTATATCCAAGGATAATGGTCCAAAGGTTGGACCTGTACCTGCTTGCTGGAACCTAAGATCGGTTTAGAAATTGATGCTTATCACTATCATAAACCGTCTAGCTTTTCAGATGGCATACTGGCTTTCTTAGTTGTGTTTTTCTACCTGTAGGTAAGCGTATCAACAGACTGATCCTTCTAAAGCATATTCAGGGACGTTAACAATAACCAGTGCTTCTCTAACACAGGCTGACAGATGTTTCTCTCGCCATCAGGCTTTGAGACACAGGCTTCAGAGGATTTTCCCCATGCAGGAACCTACCACCATGGTTCACGCCTCAGTTTAAAAACCTTGACTGCTCTTTTCAGGAATCTGATGGTTGTGGTTTAAATTTGACATTTCCATTGTGACTGACAACAATGCCATGTCACAAATGGGAAAAGTTAGAATCCGAACCCTTGTAACCTCTAGCTACCTAAACTTTGGATATCAACTGATTTTACTAAAAGATCGAATACTATTTATACAGATCCAGTTCTGCTTTTTAAGTTTCTTTTCCTTCTGTATCAGTGTTCCATGGACCTTTAAAAATGTGTTTCCACTCCCAAACAGGCCAACTGATGACCAGCTTGCATCAGGGGTCAGCCATGTCATCACCTCCTCCATAAAGCCCTCCCGCTTCCCCGATCAGATACCCACTCCACAGACCCCCATAACAGGCTCCCATGCCTACTCAACAGTACTTATCACAGTCAAAGCACTGTAATCCCCTACTGAGTGGTCTGTTTCACAGTAAGTTCTTGAGGACACAGACTGAGTCTTATTCTTCAAGACAAACAATGTCTAACAGAGAGAGAAGTGCCCAGTTAAAAACTTTCAAATGAATGCAGAAATGAGTCTATGCAATAGCACAAGCAAACATCAATTTTGAAGAAAAATTGTGTGGACAAAGAATGTCACCTGCCACTTCAGTAAACAAAGGATGTTGCAGCCATCAAGTCGTCAGCCACTGCAGCCACCCCTGATGGTGCACCTGAGGGGAACTCAGGGTGGAGAAAAACAGGATACTGGCCCTAGATAGTTAAGGTGCACATCAAAGGAATAATTTCAGTAAGCTCAGACTCTTGCATCTTCCCATACATAGAAAAGCATTAAACTCATTAACTTGAGATGTCTCTTTTTTCTTTAGTTAACAGTAATCTTTTGATGTTCCGACTACGTGGGTCTTGGGGTTTTTGGGTTTTTTTTTGCAAAAACTCCTATATATCCTGGCTCCTCTCTTACCTCTTTGGAAGAGTCCCTCAGAGCTATCTGAGAGGCTATATCGGGGGTTTAAGTCCTCAGTAAGTCCATCAAATAAAACATAACCCTCAACTTTTAGGTTGCGCATTTTTTTCAGTTAACAATAGTAATGTTTCTCTAAATCCTTACTTCAGGTTATCAACAACACATGGACATCTAAGTTTTCAGTCCCCTATTATACACAGAAGCTAAAGCAGCACAGAAATAACATTATTTGAGTACTTACTATGTTCTGGGAATTTTTCTAAGTCCTTTATGAGTATTATTTAAATGCTCACAAAAAATTCATATCAGTTATGTAGGACTGCTATCCCGTTTTATAGATAAGGAAAATAAGGACCCAAGAAGTGAAGTAACTTGTTCAAGGCCCCTCACATAGCACAGCATTACTGTAGACAGAAAGTACCAAAAGTTCTTAAAATTACATTTTAAATTATTTTCTGAGAACTTACTATTTGTTCATCTATGGTTTAATCGTGTCTTTGGACAAGTTTGTTGAAATATAATTTGCGTACAATAATTTACCCTTCTTATCTATTGGGCTCAATGAGTTTTGACAGATGTACACAGTCATGAAATCACAACCACAATAAAATATATAACATTTTCATCATCTCAAAAATTTTCCACGTGCCCTTTTGCAGTCATTCCCATCCCTCCAGCCCAGCCCACAGCAATCACTGATCTTTTTTCTGTCACTAGAGTTTTGTCTTTTCTAGAATATCATACAAATGGAATCATACACTATATAGTCTTCTGTGTCTGGCTTCTTTCACCTCGCATAAGTCTTCTGAGGTTCATCCATGTTATTGCCAAGTATCAGTAATTTGTTCCTTTTTCTTGCTTGGTAGTATCTCATAGTATGGATATATGACAATCTGTTTATCCATTCACAAGTAGATGAAGATTTGGGTTGTTTCCAGTTTGGGGCTATTTTAAGTAAAGCTTCCATGTATATTCATGCATAGGTCTTTGTATGGACATACGTTTAATGTCTCTTGGGTAGAGAGCTATGAGTGGGGCTGCTTGTTTGTATGGTAAGCTAACACACACCTTCATAAGAAACTGCCGAACTGTTTTCCAAAGAGGTTGGACCATCCTGCATTCTCAACAGAAACGTATGCGAGTTCTACTTGCTTTATATTCTAAACAGCGCTTGGTTTTGACAGGCTTTTTAATTCTAGCCATTCTAATGGCATCTCACTGTGGTTTTAATCTGCATTTCTCTAATGACTAATGATGTTGAGCATCTATTCATGTGCATAATTGCAATCCATAAATCTTGTTTGGTGAAAGTCAAAATGTTTGTCCATTTTCCTGTTGAAATGATTTTCTTATTAGTGAGTTGTTAAAGAGTTCTTTCTTTAATCAGACAGGCACTTTGCAAATTCTTTCTCTCAGTCTCTGGCTTGAACTTTTATTTCCTTAATAATATATTTTAAATATATTCCTTAACAATATAGTTTTTAATAAACTTTATTTTTAGAACAGTTTCAGATTTACAGAAAAATGGAGAAGATAGTACAAAGAGTTCCCATATAACCCCATACCCGCTTCCCCGTTTTTAACATCTTACATTACTGTGGTATATTTTTTATAATTAATATCCATTTTTTAAGTTTCTATCTGATAGTTGCAACATCCTGGTCATTCCTGGGTCTGGTTCTATTGACTGCTTTTTCTCTTGGTAGGTTAATTTTCTTTTCCCTTTTTATTCTGCATATCTTATAGATTTTGATTAAATACAAAACACTGTATACAGAAGAGCAGTTGAGACTGAGGTAAATGAATTTACTTCTGGAATGGGCATATCTCTTCTGTTGTCAGGCTATTATTGTGAGTGCTTGAGTTAATCTAAGAGTACTGAGGTGGGTGTGTGTTTTGTTGATGCTATAGTAACTTTCGGTACAGCGAAAACTATGAATTCTTCTAGCAGTGGATTCCAGCCACCTTATGTTTAATGTGAGATCTGGGGTAACAGAGGGTTTTTCTTAGTGTTCCTGTTCCACACCGATACATGGTGGGGTCAAAGGAGTTTTCTTTATTCTCCTGCTGCAGCCTCTGTCTTTGACAGACCTTGTGCACCTGAGCTTCAGAAGTGAGGTTTTCTCAGTATCCCTTCCTCTGCTACCTATGAATGACAGCCAGTCTCTACCTTGCACCACTGGTGGATCAGTGGATCATGAATCCAAGCCTGCTCCTCCCCAGCTGATGGGATTTATCCAGTATCAGTGCAGGGCTGAGACAGTATATTTTCTATCCCTATTCCAACAATGTGCCAAACTTTGCCTGGATCCAGGTTTGGGCAGGTTTCTTGCCCATCCCCTGCCTATGACAGCTTTTGTGTCCTATGACAGAAGTCCTGGGACACTGGTGGATTTTGTGCCTGTCTCTGAGGGGTAGAGTTGGTCATCACCTACATGCCTGCACCACTGACAAGCTTCCTCTGGTTTCCTGCCCCACTCATTCTTTCTCATGAGTATTGAGTTGAAGCCCTATGGTAAAAAGTGGTAAGTACTGATAGATACAGATCCTCTTTGTATCTGGGGTTCCTGACAATTTAAAATTGTCATGCTAGCCCATAGTAAAATTTTCATGCTAGCCCATAGTAGCTTTTAAATATTCACAAAAATTTTACTTGTTGTCTTCACATCTGCTTTGATGGCTCCTTCTCGGGCCCTGCTAAAGACAAAACAATGATGTCTCTTCGCTCCTTGGAATTTAGATCATCTGACTACCTTTAGAACTCAGGTCTCTGATGGGACCAAAAATAGGCAAGATACTGTACATTATCCACCTTTTTCTCACGGTTAATGTGGGAGCAGTATCTTCTTGTGGTTTTCTACACCTTAAATGAAAGCAGAACTCTAGAGTTAAATATTATTTAAAACAAGTTAATGATCCTATAGGACTTTACAGTAGAACCAAAGGCTTTCTCATTATTTTGAAACTTTCCTTTCCTTCTTTCCAACAAAATTAAGCCTCATATATTCAGTATGTGAGTCTTTTTTCAGACTCAAATGATCTGAAGGTATCCTAGGAATATTCCCATTAAGACACACACAGTGTTCACAGATGTAACATGGGCTGAGTCTTACTGGAATTGAATAATATGTCAGCTAATTCTTCAGAAGAGGTTAATTCCCTCTTTTATAATTAAGGCCTAGAAGACAGCCTGTTTCTCCAAGTTTATAATTGCTACTCAATTTCAAATATCTATTCTTAATTTTAATTGCAAAATAAGACCATTAAAACACATGAACCTAAGCAAAGGGGATACTTATTACAAATGATTAAATAGATTTTTTAAGCAAACAAATCAAGACTTACAGATGACCCAAAAAGGTATCTTTAAAAGTAATTTTTGTGGGGCTTCCCTGGTGGCGCAGTGGTTGAGAGTCTGCCTGCTGATGCAGGGTACACGTGTTCAAGCCCTGGTCTGGGAGGATCCCACATGCCGTGGAGCAACTGGGCCCGTGAGCCACAACTACTGAGCCTGCGCGTCTGGAGCCCGTGCTCCGCAACAAGAGAGGCCGCGACAGTGAGAGGCCCGCGCACCGCGATGAAGAGTGGCCCCCGCTTGCCGCACCTGGAGAAAGCCCTCACACAGAAACGAAGACCCAACACAGCCAAAAATAAATATAAAAAATAAATAAATAAATAAATAAAAGCAAAAGGAAAAAGAAACATTTCTTTAAAAAAAAAAAAAGTAATTTTTGTAAATAGTGCTGCAATGAACATTGGGGTGCATGTATCCTTTCGGACTATTTACAATAGCCAAGACATGGAAGCAACCTAAATGCCCGTCAACAGAGGGCTGAATAAAGAAGATGCGGCACATATATACAGTGGAATATTAGCCATAAAAAAGAATGAAATAATGCCATTTGTAGCAACATGGATGGACCTAGAGATTATCATACTAAATGAAGTCAAACAGAGGAAGACAAATAGCATATGATATCACTCATATGTGGAATCTAATTTAAAAAAATGATACAGATGAACTTATTTACAAAACAGAAGCAGACTTACAGATATCGAAAACAAACTTAGAGTTACCAAAGGGGAAACGTAGGGGGAGGGATAAATCAGGAGCTTGAGATGAACATACACACACTACTATATATAAGATAGATAACCAACAAGGAGCTACTGTATAGCACAGGGACCTCTACTCAATATTCTGTGATAACCTATATGAGAAAAATATCTAAAAAAGAATGAATATATATATATATATATATATATATATATATGTATAACTGAATCACTTTGCTGTACACCTGAAACTAACACAACATTGTAAATCAACTATAACCCAATAAAATTAAATTTTTTAAAAAATTTTAAAATAAGAAATTTTTTAAAAATAATTTTTGTTGGGAGACAATGCTTATTACAACAGTAGAGCTATGTACATGATCAAGATATTAATAAATCATTTCTCCTGAGAAATGCACAGTTCTAAGAAAATCAGACTTGTCTCGTAATAGTCAACATTTTTGTTTTGTTTTTTATTTGATTGTTTGGTATTTGGGACTAAAATAGGACTACCTGCTAACTAACTTGTTTACCAAAATGACTTTCAACTGTTTCCAAATCCCACCTCAAACACCAAATATGCCATTATGGATATTCAAAAACTGTGCTGGAGGCTAAGAAAGCAACTCAAATTAACTTCAAGAAGTGTTCCAAGAAAGAAAAGAATCATTTGATTAAATGCCTGCTTCCAGTACTATTCTCCACTTTGTCTAAAAGAAGAAAAGTCCTGATCTTAAGAACTTATCTTAAACTAAAATCACAGGTTATGTATTTATTAGCAAAGACATTAATTCAGTAAAAACTCCTGAAAAGCAGAACCAAAGGAAACCAATATTTCCTTTGCAGAGTATGTACCACAGTAACAATCATACATAGTTAATGATGGCTACTCACTTCATCAGTGGATGCTCAAGATTAACAGGGACTTTTGTCACCAAACTGGTGTGATTTAATTTATATATGACTTTCTTTCCAGTCTCCTTTTGCCAATCAGTATTTGTAATGCATGTGGAAAGAATGAAGGAATTCTCCTTATCTTAAATCAAACACGAAATATGGATTCATTCTACCGTAAGTCTGTGAAATTTACACTAATTAGTATGCTATTAAATTTTTAAAATAAAGTAAAAATCTTTAGGACATGTTCACTCCCTACCCCACAACTATGCCTCATTTTTCCCACCTATAAAACAAGGATAGCAAAAATAGCATCTTCCTCAGAGACCTGTGATGAGGATTGAATGAAATAATGTGATAAAGCACTCTTAACAAATAATATAGACTGTTATCACTATTATTATCCTGCACGAGGGAGGTGGTACAAGGAAAAAGAGAAGTCCTCCCCTGATGTGAAGAGGAAAATCAGACATATCCATAAATAATTCATATAAGGTTGAATCAAGAATAAGTCTAAATTTTACAGTGAATGAAATCAAAGCACAGTGAAAGGTGTTCAGACTACAGGGTGAGTTCCCTACTCTAGGAAGCTCTTGCTTTTTCAATTTGCCTGCTTTCAAAAGAACACCAACCCTCTCCCCGTTTCCCTACAAATCACTTTTAATATAATTTAGCATGTGCATCCCAAAACAGCAATCTTGGGGATAACAAAGAAGATCATGCTTCCTGTCAGGGAGCAGGACTAATATGCCTCAGCAGGTCAAGCATGTCACTGTCACAATGTTTTCATAAACGATCAGAAGATTCAATTCACCACCATTTTCAAGGTAAGTATATCAATACAAGGAACCATATTAACAGAATAAACATATGGCCCAAACTGCTGTGCCAAGAAGTGGCGGTGAAAACTCTGATTTAAAATGACACAGCAAGGGGCTTCCCTGGTGGCGCAGTGGTTAAGAGTCCGCCTGCCAATGCAGGGGACACAGGTTCGAGCCCTGGTCTGGGAAGATCCCACATGCCGTGGAGCAACTAAGTCCGTGCGCCACAACTACTGAGCCCGCGTGCCACAACTACTGAAGCCCACGCTCCTAGAGCCTGTGCTCTGCAACAAGAGAAGCCACCGCAATGAGAAGCCCGCGCACCGCAATGAAGAGTAGCCGCTGCTCGCCGCAACTAGAGAAAGCCCGCACGCAGCAACAAAGACCCAGTGCAGCCAAAAATAAAAATAAATAAAATAAAATGACACAACAATAAAACTCAAAGTTAATGTCACCAACCTAACTCCAACTCTCCACCACCTCTCCATAACGAAGTAGGTCTCAAAAGAGTAAATTATTTTGCATACCCTCTGGCTCCACTCTAATCTATAATGGATGCAATACGCATATCCTGAATTTTTCTCCTACTGTGCAAGCCAGAGATACAGAGGGTTCGTGCAATCCCAGATAGCAACGAATCCCCTCTTTTCTTTAGATGCCTTATCAATGACAGTGACTAGAGCACTGAACTTGGATGCAATTAACAATTCACTGAACTATCATTTTTTTCTTTAGGTAGAGCTATTTTTCACCTTAACTGGATCCTGTAGTTAGCAAGTCCTAAGAATTGCTCAACGGTTTTTTATGTAAAATATTTTCCTCTTCGGGCTTCCCTGGTGGCGCAGTGGTTGAGAATCCGCCTGCCAATGCAGGGGACACGGGTTCGAGCCCTGGTCTGGGAGGATCCCACATGCCACGGAGCAAATAGGCCCGTGAGCCACAATTACTGAGCCTGCGCATCTGGAGCCTGTGCTCCGCAACAAGAGAGGCCACGATAGTGAGAGGCCCGCGCACCGCGATGAAGAGTGGCCCCCGCTTGCCACAACTAGAGAAAGCCCTCGCACAGAAATGAAGACCCAACACAGCCATAAATAAATAAATAAATAAATAAATAAATAAATATTTTAAAAAAAAAATTTCCTCTTCATAAAGATTATCTATTGCTTTATTACCTTCTGGCCATGAAAATATTGCTGCTACTTAATGCAGTACTACTTTTGTCAATCAAGAGTTTCCCAAAGGAGCACTTCCTAATCCAGCAGTGTTCCATTCTGCTTTGATATATGGTTACTTTAAAGTGGCTATATATTTATTGCATGATTGATGGTCAGCTTGGAAAGCGTTGGGTGCATCCATTTCTACACACTGAGCTGAATTCAGCACCTGAGGTAGGTATTTCTTCCAGAAACATACCATTCCTGTACCCCATCTTTAATCCTTGCTTCAACTACCTTTTAAAAAAGTAATTCTTTTTGACCTGTCAACAGATGTTTAAATGTAAATCAAGGATTTGTTATAACAATATTTCTTACAGAGTCTTCCAACTTCATCTTTGTTACAATTGGGCTATTGTTTCTATGCAAAGCCAAACATTCAAATTAAAATGAACGCCACTTCAATTTCTTTTATAAGGATTTTCAGTTTAACATGGCATCTGGCAAGCAGCCCCCATCTGTATTTTCCACCAACAGGCCTTGGGTAGGGTGAGGGCAGGAAGGGAGCAGACTAGTTGATGGGGGAGTACAAGGGAGTGGGGGGAGTGGAAGAGTGGGAGGATGAAGGAGAAGAATATAATTCTAGAATCTGGGAGCAATTTCCCGAACTATACTTAGGGGGGAAAAAAGCCCATTTTGGCTGTGAAAACAGTAAAATCAATAAAGATTCAAGTTAACCCCTCACCCCCCTCAGAGTCTCTGCCCTCTGGTTCAAAAACAAAATGTCTGCAAAACCAGAAAATTAAATCGTTACCCACGACTATGTGGCTGTTGTCTTTTGAGCAAGAGGGGTGCGGGGCTGGTCCCCACGTCTCACTGCTGTCACTGCCTCTCTTGCTTGTCTAGACAGAGACGGCAACTTCCAAAAAGCTATTGGCAGGAAGTCAACTGTAATAATATCATGACAATAACTGCCATAGTAGTTACCAAACTGAAGGTAAATGTCAAACATCATTCATGAAAGAAAAGCTATGTAATGTAAAAGAATGTCACAATAATCTGGGAGTAAGATCACAAAATTCCTCCTCTCACACTCAGGTTGCTTCAAAAGAGAACACTTACGGATGGTTTCATATTAGGAAATTTGTTCATGCAATACATCACAACATTAGGCCCAGGAAGAAAAAGACTTTCAATTATTTTTAAGTTGCTACAAAGATATTTAATAGAATCAAATATCCATTCCCAATAAAAATGCCTACAAAATTAGGAAAACAAAGATGCTTTTCAACATCATGAAGAGTATCTTAAGCTGAGAGCCAATGTCAGAATAATAACAAAATACTTGTTGCATGTCCATTAAAATTTGGAATAAGACAAGAACATCTAATTATCACTATCATTTAACAATGCTACATAAATTCTAGCCAATGCAATAGGACCAGAACACAGAAATAAAAGCTATAATTCCTGTAACGTAGGTGATAAAATTATCACCTGTGTATGATTACATATAACATTAGAACTCTATCTTATATCATGTCCCAAAATAAATTTTGGATGAATTAGAGTTAAATGTAAACCTAAAACCAAATAAATTAATTGGAGATATAGGTAAATATTAACTAATCCTGGACTAAAGAAAGGATTTATTATAAGAATAAAAGTAATCACAAAAATAGATTGATTATACTTCTCCATTAAAAAAAAAAAGGTTCAATACGATCCCTATCAAATTACCAATGGCATTTTTCACAGAACTAGAACAAAAAATTTTACAATTTGTATGGAAACCCAAAAGACCCCGAATAGCTAAAGCAATCTTTTTTTTTTGCTTTTTTTTTTGATTGATTTGAGTCCTCTCCTTTTTTTTCTTGATGAGTCTGGCTAAAGGTTTATCAATTTTGTTTATCTTCTCAAAGAACAAGCTTTTAGTTTTATTGATCTTTGCTATTGTTTTCTTTGTTTCTATTTCATTTATTTCTGCTCCGATCTTTATGATTTCTTTCCTTCTACTAACTTTGGGTTTTGTTTGTTCTTCTTTCTCTAGTTGCTTTAGGTGTGAGGTTAGGTTGTTTAAATTTTTAAATTAAATTATTTGTTTATGGCTGCGTTGGGTCTTCATTACTGCTCACAGGCTTTCTCCAGTTATGGCGAGCAGGGGCTACTCTTCATTGCAGTGCGCGGGCTTCTCATCATGGTGCCTTCTCTTGTTGCCCAGCACAGGCTCTAGGTGTGCGGGCTTCAGTAGTTGTGGCATGCGGGCTCAGTAGTTGTGGCTCATAGGCTCTAGAGCACAAGCTCAGTAGTTGTGGCGCACGGGCTTAGTTGCTCCGCGGCATGTGGGACCTTCTCGGACCAGGGATCGAACCTGTGTCCCCTGCATTGGCAGGTGGATTCTTAACCACTGTGCCACCAGGGAAGTCCCCAAAGCAATCTTGAGAAAGAAAAACAGAGCTGGAGGAACCAGGCTCCCTGACTTCATACTATACTACAAAGCTACAGTAATCAAGACAGTATAGTACTGGCACAAAAACAGAAATATAGGTCAGTGGTACAGGATAGAAAGCCCAGAGATAAACCCACGCACCTGTGGTCACCTAGGCTATGACAAAGGAGGCAAAAATATACAAGGGAGAAAAGACAGTCTCTTCAATAAGTGGTGCTGGGAAAACTGGGCAGCTACATGTAAAAGAATGAAATTAGAACACTCCCTAACACCAGACACAAAAATAAACTCAAAATGGATTAAAGACCTAAATGTAAGGCCAGACACTATAAAATTCTTAGAGGAAAACATAGGCAGAACACTCTTTGACATTAATCACAGCAAGATCCTTTTTGACCCACCTCCTACAGAAATGGAAATAAAAACAAAAATAAACAAATGGGACCTAATTAAACTTAAAAGCTTTTGCACAGCAAAGGAAACCATAAACAAGATGAAAAGACAACCCTCAGAATGGGAGAAAATATTTGCGAATGAAGCAACTGACAAAGGATTAATCTCCAAAATATACAAACAGCTCATACAGCACAATACCTAAAAAACAAACAATCCAATCAAAAAATGGGCGGAAGACTTAGACATTTCTCCAAAGAAGACATACAGATGGCCAAAAAACACATGAAAAGATGCTCAACATCACTAATTATTAGAGAAATGCAAATCAAAACTACAATGAGGCATCACCTCATACCAGTCAGAATGGCCATCCTCAAAAAATCTACAAACAATAAATGCTGGAGAGCGTGTGGAGAAAAGGGAACCCTCTTGCACTGTTGGTAGGAATGTAAATTGATACAGCCACTATGGAGAACAGTATGGAGGTTCCTTAAAAAACTAAAAATAGAACTACCATACAGCCCAGCAATCCCACTACTCGGCATATACCCAGAGAAAACCACAATTCAGAAAGAGTCATGTACCACAATGTTCATTGCAGCTCTATTTACAATAGCCAGGACATGGAAGCAACCTAAGTGTCCATCCACAGATGAATGGATAAAGATGTGGTACATATATAAAATGGAGTATTACTCAGCCATAAAAAGGAATGAAATTGGGTCATTTGTAGAGACGTGGGTGGACCTAGAGAGTGTCATGCACAGTGAAGTAAATCAGAAAGAAAAAAGCAAATATCATATAATAAAGCATATATGTGGAATCTAGAAAAATGGTATAGATGATCTTATTTGCGAAGTAGAAATAGAGACACAGACATAGAGAACAAATGTATGGATACTAAGGGGGAAAGGGATGGGGTGGGAGGAATTGGGAGACTAGGATTGACACATATACATTATTGGTACTATGTATAAAATAGAGAGCTGATGGGAACATACTGTATAGCACAGGGAACTCTACCTAATGCACTGCGGTAACCTAAATGGGAGGGAAGTCCAAAAGGGAGGGGATATCTGTATGTGTATGGCTGATTCATTTTGTTGTGCAGTGGAGGCTAACACAACAGTATAAAGCAACCATTCTCCAATAAAAATTAATTTAAAAAAAGAGAAAGGAAAACCGAAAAGGCAGATGGTAAATTGAGTAAAATATTTTCAATTATTATGACAAACAAATTATGTATGTTGTTATTTAAAGAGCTTTTTGAAATTATGGAAAGAACATTTAGCCTCAACAGAATCATAAGGACATGAACTAATAATTTAAGATAGGTCTTCATATTGAGAATAACTTCATAATCACAAGATTTTGTATTATACGACAAAGATTAGCCAGATGTTTTGAGGAATTACTGTCAGTTATTCTTTGAGGCACTTTTCATATACTGTGTCTCTGATTCAACACCCTTAAGAAGTAGGTAATATTATACCCATTTTATAGATGAAGCAACTTAGTTTTAGAAAGATTAAATAATTTGTCCAAGTAAATGGTAAAAAAGAATGTAACTTCAATTATATCTAAGTCTGTACCCTCTATATTCCTCCAGTCTGGAAGAAACAACTAAAATTATTGATAAGGTGGAATACATAAAAGTTTTTAAATTTTGGACATCCAAAAATGAATCATTAAAATCTAACGTAAACCACACTCTGAAAAATCTCTGCAACCTCTATGCAACAATGATTATTTTCCTTAATATATAAAGAGCTCTTGCCAAGCAACTGGAAGTGGTCTAAGACCAACAGAAAAAACAGGCAAGCACAGTGAACAAGCAATACATAATTATAAAAGCCACAAACATGAAATTATGTAAATCAATAATCTAAGAAATATCATTCAAAGAATGATGAAATACTATTTCTCAAACATGACATTTTCAAATTATGAAGAAATTAAAATAATCAATAATAACATGGGTGAGGTTTCAACCCAATAAGAAAATGGTTAAATTAATTATGGTGCTAAACTAAGATGGAATACGTCTTAGCATTAAAATCATTTTTCAAATGATATCTGCCAACATAGGACCAGCCGTATCCTCTTATCCAATACCAGATTTATGCATATGTACAAGACAGAAATTCTAATTCATAGGTGATTTTTAAAGAAATACACTGTAGTGTTAGAAACTGTAAAACAGACCGTTTTAAATTTCTTCTCAGTCTGCTTCAGTGTTCTCCAAATTTTCTCAATTCAGTATATTTACTTTTCAATCAGAAATATTTTCAAAATTGTATTAGAAACAATGATTTATTCACTATCAGTAAGAACACTTCAAATTTGTGAAGTTCTTTTAGAATTTACAAAACAACCTCATAAATATTATGCCATTTAATTCATACTACAACCTTTTGAGATAAATACTGGCATTATTTTAAAGAAGAAATAACGTTTCTTAAACTAAAAAGATCATATTTCCTTATGTCTTCCAAGGAAAGGGCAGGCAAAGAAGGGGCCCTTAAAACAAAATGAAATTTTAAATTATGAACAAGACGTATAGAAACTCTAAACAATGTCAGTGATAAAACACTTCTCCCTGAAAAAAACCTTTTGTTGGCCTAACTTCTAGCTGTCACAGTTACTGTCGAGTTTCAATGGCATTTACATTTGCTTCTAATTAGCATCTTTTATTACCTGTCCTTTTATAGGCATTGTGTTCTACCTGGGAGTTAATTCACAGAACTCCTGGTTATATGGTTGGCACCAACCCACAAACTTGGTTATAAGAGTCCTTTCTAAAATAAGTTTGTAGGACTTCCCTGGTGGCGCAGTGGTTAAGAATCCACCTGCCAATGCAGGGGACACGGGTTCAATCCCTGGTCCAGGAAGATACCACATGCCGTGGAGCAACTACGCCCGTGTGCCACAACTACTGAGCCTGCGCTCTAGAGCCCGCGAGCCACAACTACTGAGCCCACGTGCCACAACTACTGAAGCCCGTGCGCCTACAGCCCATGCTCCACAACGAGAAGCCACCGCAATGAGAAGCCGACACACCGCAACAAAGAGTAGCCCCCGCTCGCTGCGACTAAACAAAGCCCAGGTGCAGCAACGAAGACCTAACACAGCCAAAGATAAATTAATTAATTTAAAAAAAACACTTAAAAATAAATAAATAAAATAAGTTTGTAAAAGTTGTCATGTCTCTCCCATGGTACTACATGAATAAGTTAAACTGTAGATTGAAAATAAACAATGATAGCATCGTGATTTGTAAAAAAACAGAAAAACGTGTAACTTGAGTTAGTTCAATTCCATTATTCTTATGACCACTTAGAGTTTTTGTATGTGTTGAAAACTCAAAACAGTGAAACAGAGTACAAACTGCAAGGTGCAATATGTTAGTTTGGTTAAGTGCAAATTCTATTTTATAGCTGAAATGTTTTTACTAAATTTGAATTCTTTAAAACTGAAATATATTCCTTATTTTAACTGTTAACTGTTTAAAACTAAAGAAGAAATCAAGAAAATAATTGCTGTGTATTAGTCCATGACTTTACTTAAAATAGTTTTGTCAAATAGAGGTAGGATGTTAAAAAAATATGGGTGTCAAATACAACAGGTACACTTCCAGTCTTATTATAAAATTATGGTATGCTCTAGGGAAAATATCTTAAAATTTGGAAAATCTGTTCATTATGATTTTGGTAAAGAATACATGCTGATTGTTTTCCTCACCTTTCGGACATGTTCCAAATGAAGTAGGTCTTATTTTGTTTGTATTTATAACTTTATGGAAACATAACAGTAAGGTTTTAAGAGCTCATCAGACCATTTATTTCAATTAGAAGCAGTAATTAAATCTCTTTAAACTATTAGATGTCACTTAGTCTCTATGTAAGACGGATTGTATGCTTAATGCCTTTTGGCATGATCCACAATTATCTGCCCTTAATACTTTTTATATTGACTGAAAACAAGGATTCCCTTCCTACTCCTCCCAGGTGTCCTCGAGTCCAAATCAGCGGTTGATCTGAAATAGCATTTTTCATAAAACTTAGAAAATAACTGTTAAAAACTTTTTAACTCAAGTGCTAGCAATAGTATAATAAGTCTTAGCTATAGCTAAGGACTCGATGCTGTTTCTAGCTCTACACAGACTATAACCTTGAAAAGTTATACCGATCATGGTCCTGGGTGTACTTTCCCTCACCATGGGCAATGTTCTTCCAAATACCTTAGGATATCCCTTGTTAATTTCAAGCACCAGCGTTGGTTGAGTCCGTGTCATCTGACTTACCTTACTTCAAGAAAATCCATTTCAGAACATATTTCTGGTGAACTGGAATCTAATTACTTACATAATCTGAAAAAATGTGCTTTTTTATCAAAATTTCTTTCTTCTTTTTTGGCATGTGTTAGACAACTACCTAAGGGCAGACAAGGTTCATGAGGCCACCCTTAGTACTGCTAACCCTGCCTCGAGCATCTTTTTCTCATTGAACAGTGAGGAAGGAAGAATAAGCACAATTGAGACCTCTTTAAGACTGGAGATGCCAGTGCAGAGAAAAGAGCTTTCTCTTTTTTTTTGACCTTTTTAATTTTAATAAAAATATGAAAATAATAATACGTATCAAGACGGAATAGCTATTTGTATTTTTCTTCCCATCCACAGTAGTTAAGAGTGTGACCTTGGGCAAGTTGTATGACCTTGGGCCGGTTGCTTAACCTCTCTCTTTTTTTTGCTCTTTTTTTATCTTCCTTTTAAAAAAAATTTTCATTGCAGTATATTTGCTTTACAATGTTGTGTTAGTTTCTACTGTACAGCAAAGTGAGTCAGCTATACGTATATATATCCCCTCTTTTTTGGATTTCCTTCCCATTTAGGTCACCACAGAGCACTGAGTAGAGTTCCCTGTGCTATACAGTAGGTTCTCATTAGTTATCTATTTTATACACAGTATCAGTAGTATATATGTCAATCTCTCACTACCAGGTGACAGTTTTGAACATTACAACCGAATTTTGAAAATCTAATTTTTGAAGTTTTTACAAATAATTTTCATTATTGTATCCTCAGGCCTGCAGAAATGACTGGGTATCACTTGTACTAAAAATTTACTGCTGATTAATTACCAAATTCCCCTATTATCAGGAGTAAGACCTGGGCCAACAGGCTTTTCTGTACACAGCCAAGACATGACCACTATGATGGCGGCTGAAATGTCCAAGCAAGGACAGCTACGGGGTAACAGGGGCCAGGCTATCCATCTGGCAAATGTTGTTTGCTCAATGCCTGCTAATATCCACAAACGGTTATAAGAGTCATTTTCTAAAATAAGTTTGTAAAAGTTGTCATGTCTCCCATGGTACTACGTGAATAAGTTAAACAATAGATTGAAAATAAACAATGATAGCACCATGAAGGCAGAGGAATTCTTGGGAGAAGGAATATTTACTGTCATTTCAGCTTCTGCCAGGACCCAAGGCACAACTCCAAAGGACACAAGCATATTCTCTGCCAACCTCTCTCTTTCCTTTCTAAATATTTTTTCTATATCTTTCACCCTGGCCCCCAAAAACAAAAGCCCTCATGCCACCTGTCTCTCCAAACACCTCCATCCCAAGCCATCTCTCCCCCAAATCCATGAATAACCCTATTACCATGAGAGTCTTGTTACTTACAGTAATTAAATTCACACTGAGGCGTGAATGAAGCTTAACACTCCTACAGCATTGCTAAATAACATTATATTAACTCAGCTCTACTTGGTAGTGTGTGGCAAGGAGATATTTTTCAGTGAAGAAGTCTATACACCTTCCCCATCCACCATCTACCCTAGAGCCTGCCTTCCGCTTTTCCAAGTCTGCTAGAAAACAGGATACTTTTACAGTCCCATACAATCCACATCTACCACAACCCCCATGCACAAGCACTGCCAAACTTACAGGACACAATACAACATCACACATAGCTTGTAACCTGCAGCGCAAACATAGGAATGGTGAGGGTACTTTCTATTCACGTTTAGCTTTATCCATCCTACAAGCATTATTGTACAATGTTTACATTTAGGCATAGCTATAAACATCAGATGCATAATACCTAGTATTTGTATATTAACGCAATACGCTCCATAAACCTCTAATCTCTCCATCTCCCCCCTCACTGGTATCATGTGAGCAGACAGAGAAATGAGGGCTCTTCAACGCCATCCCCACAAAGTTCCCAGTCTCCTCATTCACCCTTCCTCTCTGCCCCTCTGTCATAGAGAAGGCATCCCCTCCCACTGGAAGTGTGTTCCCCTTTTTTTTCCAGTGCTCTGGACACAATTCCCTCCCACCTCCTTGATCTCTTGGGTGGTCTCCCTTCTCCCACATCTTCACCCACTCCCTCTCTCTGGCTCCCTCCCACCAACACTTAGACATGCTGTAGCTTCTCTCATCCTTAAAAAAAAAAAAACAAATTCACAAAACTCTTCCCTTGACTCAAATTCTCCCTTCTTCCTCCAGCTATAGCTTTAGTTCTATCTTCTCAGTCTGACTTCATTAAAAAGTTGCCTATAGTACATCCAGACAATGGAATATTACTCAGCGCTAAAAACAAATGAGCTATCAAGCCATGAAAAGACACAAAGGAACCATAAATGCCTATCACCAAGTGAAAGAAACCAATCTGAAAAGGTTATATACTATGTAGCCTTTCCAAATATGTGACATTCTAGAAAAGGCAATACTGTGGAGAGAACAAATAATCATTGCTTGCCAGGAGTTGGGAGAAAAGAAGAATGAATAGGCAGAGCACAGAGGATTTTTAGGGCAATGAATGTACTCTGCATGATACCGTAATGATGGCTACATGTCATTCATTATACATTTGTTCAAAGTCAAGAATGCACATCACCAAGAGTGACTCCCTAATGTAAGCTATGAACTTTAGGTGGTTATAATGTATCAAGGTAGGTTCATCAATTGTAACAAATGTACCACTCTGGTGGGAGTGAGGAACACTATGCATGTGTGGGGCAGGGGTATATAGGAACTCTCTGGACCATCCTCTCAATTTTGCTGCAAACCTAAAACTGCTCTTTAAAAAAAATTAAATCTTAAAATAAAAGTTGTCTATGCTCCCTGTTTCCACGTCCTCTCATTGGTCCCTCACTTGAACCTGCTATTTCAGAGGTCCCCGCTGGCATGGCTGCTACTTCCCATGGATACATTTAGTTCTTGTCCTGCTTGACGGGTCTCTGACCTCCTGACCAGTCCCTCCTCCCCGAAGCGTCACTGCTTCCACTGACTCACCCTTTCTGCCTCCTTCGAAGGTTCTTCGTCCTCTGCCCATCTCCCAAATCCTGGTGTTCCCCAAGGTTCTGTCCTGGTCCCTTCTCCCTTCTCCCTCTACAGATCACTCATATTTGTGGCTTCAATGTGCAGACTACTCCCAAATCTGTATCTTTTGTCCCAGCATCTCTCCTCTGCTCCACAACTGTATTTCCAACTGCCAACTAGACAAATATGTTCAAATATGCCTCTGGCATCAGACACTCAGTATATTTAAACCTGAAGGCAACATCTTTGTTTCCAAACTTGCTCTTCTCCTGGGTCCCCTGCTCAGGAAAGGGCATCGCAATCCTAAATCAGAAATCTACACGTCATCTCAACCTCTGTCCCCTCTCATCCCTGTCATCCAATCATCCAGTTCTGGCAAATTCTACCTCTCAGTTACCTCCACGGCACCTCCCAGCCTGTCGCCACGCAGTCCAGGCTGCCAGCAAATCTCTCCTGACACTACAACCTCGTCCTAATCATTTCCTCTATCTCTGGTCAGGATCCATCAATAGCTCCCCTCTCGAGATACACTCCAACTCGTACATATTACTCCAAGTCCATCCAGGACCAGCCCCTGCCTGTCTCACCATCTCTTGCCACTTCTTCCAAGCATTCTATGCTCCAGCCAGACTGAATTCCTTTAAATTCCCGGTGCCCTGCTGCACTTCTTCCCTTTTTGGCCCTTTGCACACACTGTTCTCTATACCTAGAACACTTGTTCCCTTAGGACCCTCCTCTCCTTCAGGCTAAACCCTCCATACTTCAGTTCTCAGACCAAAGGCCAGTTCTAGAAAGTCTGCCATGGTCCCCCCTCCCCGCAAACTAGGTTGGAAGCAATCACTACACTTCATCACTGTTGTTCATTCCATTTTATGTCTTCCCCGCTCGATCCCAAGTCCCTTGAAGGCAGGGCTTCTGCATCCTGCCAATCATAGTAACCTGGAGCCTGGCAGAGCCTCAGCATAGAGAAGCTTGGTAAAGTACTGAGAACATGTACACAAAGCTTTTCCTAATCCTTACTTTGTGAAAACATATCCCCACTTCATTAAGGTAGAAGTCACAGCAGTCGGAGAAGCTAAGGACAGGGCAGAAGAGGGATTCATCCAATGTTTTTAGATTTCAAGTAGTGCTCTTTCCAAGCTCCTGGTTTTCCAAAGTGGATTGCCTTGGTACAAAGAAAAACTTACTTTTCTTACATTTTAACTCACCTAAAAGAGGAAAGTGGCAACTGTTGATAAGACAATGAACACAGCACTGCAGCACAGTTCCTGGTAACATGAACTGTTACTGGGGCAAATACCACAGTCCTGCAGTCTTTTCAAGTAATTCTTGGGAAAATTCCTCAACTTACTTTCCTCTGTAAAGATTCACTATTCCTGCCTTGATCACCCTACGTAAAATCCGCTTTCAAACCATCTAATATTCTCACCAAAGTACAAAAAAATTACAAGGATCAGCCATGCAGACTATAAAGGAGACGTGAGGCCTCTCTAACAAGCAGAATTCCAAATGCACAGAATGAACACTGTGTTCTGATCATGACAGAGCCAAGGAATCTGGAGAAATTAAAAAGTGGATCACACTTTAAAGAAGAGTCCTGGGCTTCCCTGGTGGCACAGTGGTTAAGAATCCGCCTGCCAATGCAGGCGACACGGGTTCAAGCCCTGGTCCGGGAAGATCCCACATGCCATGGAGCAACTAAGCCCATGCGCCACAACTACTGAGCCTGTGCTCTAGAGCCCATGAGGCACAACTACTGAGCCTGCGCGCCACAACTACTTAAGCTCGCGGGCCTAGAGCCTGTGCTCTGCAACAAAAGAAGCCACTGCAATAAGAAGCCCGCGCACCGCAACGAAGAGTAGCCCCCACTCACTGCAACTAGAGAAAGCCCGAGCTCAGCAACAAAGACCCAACTCAGCCAAAAGTAAATAAATAAATAAATAAATTTATTTATTTAAAAAAAAGTCCTAACACTGTTGCAGAAAACAACGTCTTAGATAATTTAAAATCCAAAATTTAAGAAGCAATGCACACGAAAGCAACAAATTCAGAAAAACCAACATGATTTGGCACTATACACGTGCATGCTCAGTTTGGGGTACATTAATTTTATTTTAGTTTCTATTTCAGTGTGTGTTTTTCTTGTAACAAATATATGAAGTGACAGAATTTTTTTTACACTTAAATTCGTCAGCTCCATTTTTTTGATCCCCACTTGGAGCATCAATGAAGGAGGTACAAAAACACTTCTGGCCCCATTTTATTCTTCATCAGTTCGACAAATTACATATGTACAGAAAGTGAATGAGGGTATATTTTTACTATCAAACATTATTGTTATGGGATTTATATACAAGTTGACAGAAATTATTATTTACAAAAGTAAATAGTACTACAATGTAAGTCGAAATTTTCTTCGATAAATTGCACTTACTCAAATGCACTACCATCTCACACACTGATCTAGGCAGGAATGCACAGTCCAGAGCCAATGCCCAGACTATTCATGTCCTTAGAATCCTCTTCCACTTATCCTTTTCAGCTTCTGAGTTTGATATTGAGGCCTGTCTTTTTAAGCATCAGAATCAAAATGTGTTACATCATCCCCACCTGCAGCCCACACTCTCCTCTGCCCTCCCAGCCCTGTACCCAGCTCTTCTCCTGAAGAAGAAGCAAGCCCTAGTGATATTAACTTGTTCTCGGCATCCCTTTCTGGCCAGGACTTGACCTCTGCCCTCACCATGTGCCCAGGAGCTCACACTCTCTCAGCCTAAGCCCGCCTCACTTCCCGGGATGTAATCACAAAAGTCTGACTGGCCTTGAACTCCTTTGACCTGCCATCTCCAGAAACGAGCCTTTATTTTACAGTGATGGTCAGAGTCATTATATACACACTACACATATCTCCACCTCTACCTGCCTGGGAAAACTGTGTTCTCCCCTTCATCTCCCTGTTTGGGGCACATATCAGAAACATAGTCAGAGTGGGTAATTGGAACATGTGTTTAATTTGAGGCAAACTGTCCTCCGGACTTGCCCTCTTTATATAGTTCTTATAAAACAAATTTATACTCTTAAGCAGGTTATCTCAGTTGCCAGTCTTACAAGATAACATATGGATAATATTAAACCTTCTATTCTCATCTACCCTAGATATTTTTATCTACTTTTTACAAAGTTTTCTCTTGAACTTCCTTAAATCCAGACATTATGACCGTAATTTAAGACTATAAAGCAACGCAAGTGTCCTAGACAAGCACACATTTGGATTATCCGCACACAACATTTGGATTATCCGCATGTCTCTGCTGCGGTGCTGTGTCTACTCCCCTCCAGCTACAGCATGCTTGCCATCATTTTCCGCTGGGCTTCTCTCTATGTCTTGACTTTCCCGCTGAGGTCATCTTTTTCCTGGGCAACTCCAGGCAAGCTTGAGGATTACATGTACTGTTTACTTCTCCCTTTCAAGTCAGGACCCTCTACCTGGATGGCTGCAGAAGCCTGAACTGAACAGACTCAGCTGGTGGCTGAGCTCTTGTAAGAAATTAAGACTTTCTGTAGTTAATTATTAAAAGCCCAAATCCACAGTTCAGCCTTCCTCACAGATCAGCTGCCATACTTTCCCAGTTTCTCCCCAGGGAAGTCCTCACTGGTGACGGAAAATCTCACTTCCTTGTGTTGTGCCCTCCTTTCCTACATGCGAATCCACTCAGGCTTTCTAGAAGTCACAGCTGTACCTGCTTCATCTCATCTGGATTAACAATCAACCAAACCGGTGACCCAGCACAGAACTCGGCAGCACGCCCTCGTGACCCCATTACCACCAATGTCCTTAGCACCCATTACCTCCCTATACTTAAGCTGAACGAACTTATCCCAAGCGGACTGACTTGTGTTTTGTTAACTTCTCTCCTAGACTGCTCATGTCAGTCGTTCACTTTTCAAATTTGCAGCTGGGATTCGACTTTCTGGAATTGAGAGCAACAGGGCATCATTTCTCACTCTTTGAAGAAAAGAGTCGGCCAATTTCCCTTGGGAGCTTCTCAAAAAGGTGAGAAAAAGAAAGGTCGAGAACAATGTGGGTTTTAACCAGTCTTCTGGTACTTCAGACCCAAACACTACCATGGAGGGTACCATGACCTGTCCTGTGCTCCTGGAGAAGCACCGAGCGCCCAGTTCCTGACCGAGACTACGCGAACACTTGGCCCTAGTTTAGAAGTAACACCTGGGTGAGGGATCCTGTCTTATCAACCGTTGGTGACACCGGGAAGCAAGGAATAAAAGAGCGAACACAGAAAGAACCCAGAAGAGAATCCCAAATACCCAAAGCCTCCTCGTCTCCCGTCGTTTCCTGGGAAAAACGGGCTGCCAAGCCTGGGCAGGAGCGGCCGGGCCGCATCCCTCCCGCCGCGCGCCCACGCCGCCTCCTTACCTTGCGGGAGTACGGGGGCTTGCTCAGGTGGATGCCGTCACGGACGAGCTTATCCCTGATCATGATCTTCAGCTTCAGTTTCGGGTAGCTCACCAGCTCCCTGCCGCGAGGGGCGGTCGTCTGGCTGCGGGGGTCCCCGCGGGGGCCCTGGGCCTGGCCGCCGCAAGGCTCCCCCCGGCGGCGGGTGGGGACGGCGACCGCGGGCGGCCCGGGTGGCGCGGGCGGCGGCTGCGGCTCCAGCGTGAAGTAGAGGCCGGCGGCGGCGGCGTCCTGCTCCCGCAGCCGGCGCACGGCCTCCAGGATGCGGCGCCGGTGCGCGGGCGCCAGCACCCCGATGGCGTCCAGGTCCGGGTCCCCGATCTGCTTGCACACCTCCAGGTCATCGTAGCCGTTATCCACGAAGGACTCTGCGTACTGCGGGAGCTGCAGCGCTTTCAGCCACTCGTAAACTATGTTGGTGCACATGGTAGGACTGGAACCCCCGCCGGCAAACGGCGTCCCAGCGCCCGAGCGGCACGGGCGGCACCAGTTCTGACAACTTTTAATCCTCTCCTCCAAGGGGAAAGAAAAATCTCAGTGAAGTTTTCCTTTTAAAGAAAAGGACAGGGCCGGAGGTAAAAAGCCATCAGAAGCCTCAAGAGGGAGAAGCGGCAAAGTGAATTCCCCAAGCAGCCTGGAGCTCGCAGGCACTGACGGCTCGGGGAGCCGCTCCGCGCCGCCCCTAGATTCTCCGCCGCCGCCGCCGGCGCCGCGGGGAGGGGCGCGCGGCGGGCGCGCGAGGGGGCGGAGGCGGGCGGGGCCCGGGCACACCCCTCGGAACCGCGCGGGGTCAGCGGCGCGTCGCGCCGCTCAGCACTTTCCGCAGCCTGGACCGTCCTGGGGCTGCACGCCGCATCTCAGTTTCTGGCCGCCGCCGTTGGCGTCTGAACGCGCGCCCCACGCTGCGGAGGCAGCTCCTCGGCGCAGATCCGCGGCCGCCCAGGAGCGCCTCGTCTTCGCGAGTGCGAGTCACTGTCGTCCTCCTAGCGGGGACGGGGTGTCTTCTAAACTGCCGGGCTCCCGCGGATGACTTGGATTGCTTTTCACATTTCTTTTTAATCCGCTTTCTCTAGCTCGTGGAAATCTCTGCGCTCACTTCTTCCCGAACCTCTCTGGCTGCAGCCTGCGCGCTCGCTGGCCGCCCACGGGCACTTCCCCAGGCTGGGCGAGGCTGTGAGGTCAACTTTCCCTTCTCCTTTCCCGATCCGCGTTGGATCCCCCTTGCTCGGAGCCCGCGCGCAGGCCGGAGCCCGGCGTTCTGGCTTCTCCCAAGGACGGCCGCTCGGCGCCCGGCCGCGGCGCCTTGGCTCGGCGGGTGGGCGCGATGCGGGGACCGCCCGTTTTCAGCCGGCGCTGCGTGCGCCCCCTCCTCGCTGCAGCTGGGCACTCTGGGCGGCGGGAGAGGCTGGTGCTTCGGCCTGGCTCTCCCTTCCTAGGCCCCCGGATCTGCGAAAGTTTGGGATGGGTTGTACTTTCCCCTCGGCTGGTTCATTCCCTGCCGCCCCGCCCCCCCCTCCCCGCGCGACTTTCTGCCGGGTCCTCTCACCCTCGTCTCCACTGTGCTTTCTTTCCGGTGCCTCCCCATCCCCCCCCCCAGCATTCTGCCCTACCTCTCCGGGTGCTCTGCCCCCCAGGGACGACACTTCGAGGCGTTCAGTCCTGGATCCTGGGGAGCAGAGCTTACGCCTCCCGCCCCGGGATCGCGTGGACATCGATACACCACCACCCAGCTCGCGTTAGAGGAGACGCACGGACCTCCGCCCGCCACACTTTCTCTCTAGGGAAGAACGCAGTCTACCGATTTTCCCTTTCGTGCCCAACGCCTGAACAGGCGCCTGGGGTGGGGACCCGAGGAGCAGGTGGAACCGCCGAGTGCCTCGCCCGAGTTTCCTTAAGTGTCTTGACCTCTTCTTGGGGCTAAGGGAATTTTGGTCTAGGTACTCAGTGGGGCAGGTTCACTGCCTCCACTCTTTTCGCGGAAGGGCGTTTCAACTTCGCACCTGAGCCATTTCAGGACCTGAACTGGACACTTTTCCTGGAGTCGCCTTGGGGCATGCCAGCCGCTAGCCCCGACCCTGGAGGTGGACAACGATGATTTCAGTGTTGTTTCCAGACCTGCTCATTTAGCCTTCAGGGCAGGGAGGGGGTCCTCTTTCCTAAATCAAAAGAGCTGAACCCCTTTGAGGACGTAGACCCCTTAAAGAATCAAATGACAGCTTTGGCCCTTTGGGCCGGCAAAACAACCCACCTAGGTGCACCCAAAATATTGCCTATAGTTGGGGGCAGGGGGAGAGGGTGGTCCGGGTTCCCAAGCCTTCGGACTCGCGGATACCACATTAAGAACAGTTGCCAGTTCTAAAGGAGCCTGGTGGGCGTGGGGAGTCGAGCGCGCAGAGCTGTGGGGCTGCATGTAGCCCGTCCCCCACCCGCGCTGGGTCGCCCGGGTCACGCCTGACGGAGCTCGACCTAGGGTCGCCGGCTCGGCTAGGTTGCGTTTCTCCTGCGCGCTTGGGTGCTGAAAGCACCAAGCCCCTTCCGCCCCGCGCAGCTCGCCGCCTCTCTCTCGCCAAAGCAGGCTCACAGTGCCCCCTAGCGATCGCGCGGCCGAATTTTAACGAGTTGTTCAAGCACCCCTCCCCTCAAAAAAGTGAGCTTCAAGGCTTTATATTAGTTCCCCGGCCCCCTTTTAAAATACAAATGTTTACATCAGGTTTACCTTTGTACCCCGACACTGTTTCATAAGGACCTTTGACTTTTAGGAGGAAAATACTCCAGCAGTTTGAACTATGCTGCTAAGAACAGAAGTTACAGCAGATTATTTATTTGTAATTTACCATACGCCAGGCACCTACACATATCTCCTTATATATGGCAAGCCGTATTATTATCCAGCATTTTACAGAAGAAGAAATGGAGGCACCGAAACACCAATTTGCCCACCCACCCCACCCTAAAGATGTCACTGTTCATGGTAGAGCAAGGGCCAGAACCCTGGAGAAATAAATTCAGCGCCTGTCTTCCAGCCAGGAAACTTCCTCGTCTCCAGCGTGTGCTGGGTAACGTGCAGGAAAAATTGGTCTGGTTGTAAGAGGGGAGCGCTTTTTGTTTTTAGACTGTGAAACTGAAAGCTGCAGGGTTTTTTAGTGCTGTGGGGCTTTTTCTTTCCCCAGTTGTGTGAAAAGTCCAACAGTGTTACCGAGGGGTTCTTTGCTTCGTTATATACAGCCTTTTCCGCTCTGGGAGCTTGAAGACACTCACCTTGCTCCTTAATCCTCAGTGATGGCAGCAAGTATTTGTATTTCCGTTTTATAATTAGGGAAACTTGTTTGGGGGAAGATAAATTACTTGTCCAAGGTCATACAGTAAATTAGGGCAGAGACAAGAAGAAACCTGCCATGTCAAAGTGTCTTCCCAACCAGTGGCGGGGATTCTCCCTTTATTTATGTGCAAAGTCACTATCCAATTAGGAAATAAAGCATCCTGGTGCTCTCTTTGGAAGGGAAGCCTTTTATAAATCAGTCGCTGTTAATCAGTCATAAATAAAACTTACTTACTGTTACCTGTAGAGAAAGCCTGCTATGTGGAGACTTCACTAATCTGAACTACTGAGACACTTTTTCCCTTCTACTTCTCTTATTTCCTACACTTGCTCAATTCTTTTATTTGTGAGCCCTCAAGGCTACTATCTTTCTTCTGCTTTGCCTTAGCACATTGAACCTCTTAATAGATTTAGTTCCAGAGGCAACTACATATAATCGCAAATACAAAAGTTTTATAGGCTAAACAGGAGGGAGAGACACAAGGCTAAAGTCCAAAGTACAACAGGCAGTTTTAAGATTTAGAACTGTGGTGTTTTGGAGCTAGAAGTCCATTCAAGGTCATCTCAAACATCCATAGTTACATGAAGGAAGTTGAAGCTCAGGAAGGTCAAATTACTTACCTAAGGTCACACTGCTAGTTTGTGACAGATCTAGGACAGGAACCCAGATCTGTTTCCTCCTATGTTCTTCACAATGCACTGCATTACCTCATTTTTGCTGTAAGCGCCTGGCTACTGTCAAAAACATTCATTTACTCATCAAACGTTTATTAAGTAAGCATTTCAGTGCCAGGCACTGAAGTAAAAAGAGATGAGTTTTCCTTCATTAATTGGCTGGAGAGATTTCAGCATTCTAAACATGTAGAGAATAAACCCATAGTTTTTTGCATGTGAGTTCATGAATTAAGAAGATTACAAAGGTGATATTTTCTTCTATCTTTAATTAATTATTCAAATTCCATGAATCTTTACACTAGCCAAAATTTGTAATTAAACTATTTTACATGCAGACAAAAATGTATTTTAAAAAAACAAGTGGCTATTATGCTTCTAGGCACAGCCTTAGAACACCAAATTAATTTACTCAACACACATTGTCGAGTACCTATAATTTTACAAGTATTTTCAAGTGGTATTGCTTTATTAGAATCTTTTTCTTTTTATAAAAATGTTCAAAACATTTATGATGCTGATTATTATTTAATATGTTTGGAGCCAGAATTTTTTTTTGCAGAGAGGACTCCTTGCCTGATGAAAATTAATGGGAAAATAGGTTGTAGACAACGTTTCTTTGTAGGCATTCTTTTAGAACTGTTCTGTAACGGTAATAACTATGGCAAAATGCCTGTTGATACTCAGTGTAATAAATTAATGATAATTATATTCAAGTTTTAAATTCTAAATCTCAAAAGACAGCTTTTCTACTTTGCTCAGACTCTGTAACCTGATCTAAGGATATAGAGTGAAAAACAATTTGTTTTGAATTTTTCTTGGTGCCACTTAAGGTTTCATACCATTTTTTTCTGGAATAAGTTGTTCGCACATAGGGTGTGTAAAAATTAATATCCATTAACATCTATTAAGCATCAGTCCCCAGTGTGTCTAGGCTTGTAGAAGTCAAGGATATATAATATTAATCTTAAAATGCAGAATACGTCTTGCCTCTGTTTAAACTATGAGCTAAAAAGCATCTAGGAGGAGCATATGCCATAGGGAGAAAGGAGAATAATGGACTTGAATGATGTAATAGGCAATGTGTTCTCTGGTGGCTGGGAGCCAGGCGTTGGGTTGGCAACTTAATTAGGGGCAGGCTGGGTGGGGGCATTTGTTAATATGTCTGAGCTGTATACATTATACTTGTGTGTGACAACATGTATATGAAAGAAGGAGAGACACGAAGCAGTAGGGAGTAGCAGCAGGATTCCATTAGATTATTCATTTCTATTATAACAGGCCTTTCTTTCTTTAAGGAAGGAACAAAGGGTAAAAAAAAAAAAATGTTCAGAAAGTCAGAGACCTGGAGATCACTAACAGAGAAAGCCAAGCAACAGACTAATAGTGATAGAAAATAAAATGAGATCCATTAAAAAAAAAAAAAAATCTATGCTCTTATCTCTGATAAGCCCAAAACATGCTGTATTTTAAAATTCACTCAAAAAGAGGAGGAAAGGATTGATTAGTTCAGTGTTTCCTAAAATAAAGGTGGTAGGTGAAGTATTTTGTTAAATGATAGGCAGCTCTTAGGAGTACCTGGTTTTTTTAAAAAAATCTAAATCAGCAAAGTTAACTTACCACCTGAAAGGTTACATAATCTCATACAAGTGAAATGATATTGATAAAAACTATTTCAGACAAGTGTAAGTTATCTACCTAATCACAAAAATGAAATCACTCCATTTATGACCAGGTGTCAAAACTGAACAAATACTAGCTGTTCCCATCTAACAGTCTATGTCCATTCAGGTGTTAGGACAAATGATTTGGTGAGGCTACTTCCTGAGATCTATTTGGCTCCCCATGAGTGAGAGGTTGTAGATGGTCTCTTTTGAGACAAAGTAATTTTATGTGTTTGTTTTCAAATCTTTCTTCCTCCTTATTTGGTTCAAATTTGCTATTGGAATATACACTCTAAAACTCTTGAACCCTTAACTTATAGGAAACCTGCAGGTAATTGGGGCTCCTATGGAAACCTTAGGCCTTGTTCCTTTTCCAGCTTTAGATAGAGGCAGGTGGACTGCACCGCAGTTTTGAAACTGTCTGTGACCTTTGAGGTCACTTTGGATATACATATGCAAACTCAGACCTCATTTATGGGTGTGTTAACATCCTATCTGAGTGCAGCACCAGATTCTTAAACCAGCAAAGCCCTATTCCTAGAAGTGTGTTTGACAAACCCGGGAATAGTAGATGTTTTGGATACATCTTTAAAACTTTTCAGCTTATCAGTTTCACCAAAACCAAATTTCAGACTCTTGGGGTTGTTCATCTGTCTTGTCTGAGTGAGCCCAGACCCTCACAGCCTGGACCATGGCCATGGTCTTGGCAGCATGCTGTCTGCCAATGTATTCTGACTGCCGAGGACTTGCTGGTTTCATGAACAAGGAGAGAGGGGTCTTCAGGGACCTGCCCAGAAAAAATATAAATGATACATTCCTTATAGTGTACATCAGGATAAATTCCAGATGGATCAGCAATTTAAAGATAAAGGTGAAACAATATACATACTAAAAGAAAACATGGGTATATTCCTCTGTAACTTGGGAGTAGGGGAGACTTTCTTAATTTTGAATCCATTTCTAGATGCAATGGGAAAAAAGATTGATGCCTTTGCTTACATAAATATAAAAAGCCTTTGCATGGCAAGCAAATAAAATTAAAATTTAAACTGCCATTAGCAAAGTAAAAAGGCAAATGACACCCTCTGGGAAAATATTTAGAACTTATATGACAATCAAGGATTGGAAAAGCTAATACCAAAAAAAGCATCTCAAAATAGAAAAGGAAAAAGGCAATAGACCTAAAGGAAAATTGGCCAGAGTTCCCAGTAAAAATGCAAATGGATACTCATCTGAAACCATTCTCTACCTTCCTCAAGATAAAAGAAATGCACTTTCAGAATATACTGAGAGGCCACCACTTACCTATCAGATTAGCAAAAAACAAAAGTTTAGCAACAAACTCAGTTGGCAAGAGAGAAACAAACATTCTCAGAATTGAGAATAAAAAGGCAAAATGGTACAACCTCTGTGCTGCTCAGACTCAGAAAAATAAAACTCACAGTATCTATTTAATTGAAAGAGAATTTAACCAAGTATTGAACCTAAAAGACAAAAAGTCAACCCTGCAGTATACCAGATGTAGTAACTACAGGAAGTAGCTATTTATCCTTAAAAACTGAGGGAACAAAGGAAAGAGGTTGGAATTATTAGAATATAAAAACTTCAAGGAGGAGCCCTGCTGAGCCGGGACCCAGAATTCTGAGAAAGGTGTGCTGCCTGATTGGTTAGGAGGAAGGACCCCATGGAGCTGGGGTCAGAGTTCTGAGGAAGGAGCACCATCTGGCTGGTAGAGGTACCTCAGGGGCTCCAAGGAGGTCCCCCTGCAGAGCTGAGGTTTCTAAGGAAGGCTGCTTACTAGCTGGGGCTGAAATCTTAGGGAGGGTTCTGAGAGTGTAGAAAACTGGAAACCGTAACCTGTCCCTACTGGATGAAAAACCATTGCAGGGGTGACTCTGACAGGAAGAGGGTACAAAGCAGAAAGCAGCAAGTCCCTCATTCTTTTTCCTGCTTTGCAGCCTACCTCTAGCACACTTTTGCCAGAACTTAGCAGGGAGCCAGCTGGTAAAGCAGAAAGGTGGAGGGCTGAGTCCCAGCACCTGCATCTCAAAGTGGAGGATGAAATGGTGGGTAGAGAGATGAGAAAAAATGAACAAATAATCAGCATAACACCTATGGAGGGGGATTTGGTGATATCCAGCAAATTTCATGTTCATTTATCCTTCAATTTCGCATTCCCACTTCTGTGAATCTATCCCAAAGACATACTAGCAAAATTTTTTTTAAAACTTGTTTAAGTATGCATAAGACTGTTTATCACAGTTCTTTTTGTAATAGCTAAATATTGGCATCAGCCCAGATGTCCATCAATAAGGGACTGATGGAATAAGCTATGGTTAAACGACACAGTGAAGTACTTGGCAACTGTTAAAGGGAATGAGGACTCCCTCTGTACATGAGCATGGAGTGAGCTCCAGGCTATACCACTATTTGAAAAAAAAAAAAGCAAAATGGAGGAAAGTATTCAATACTTACATTTAGTATTCTATACTTAATTTAAGGAGGAGGAGGTGTGAATATATGTCCTACAATTTGAGAAATGATTGTTCAAAAAGAGATAGATGGCATAGGGTGGAAGGGATGGGGCTAGGACCTAGACTTTTTTTTTTTAAACGTGTTTTGTTTTGTAGATTTGGCTGTGGAACAATGAAAATGTTTTAAATACTCATAAAATTAAGTTAAATTTTAAAATCAACCTCCCCAAATTAGAAATAAAACAAAGAAACCTATTTGCCCTGTAGTGGCATAACCTCACAGAGAGGAGCTATCTAAGGGACTTAAAAGGGCAATTTGACCATACAAACCCAATGGGATCACCCTAAGGAAAAAAGAACATCAGCAACAAATAGTAAACTATTTGTTTACTAATGAGACTGTTGTTAATAGTATTTGGATTATTACGAAGACACTGTTACATGTATAATGTGGTATAAATCAGATAATAATTGTTGGTGGTGTTGAGATCCAAAATTTTTGAAAGGCATGATTGAAAAGGAGCTAGAGTTGTAAGATCAATGAGTTAAAAATAAAACTCCGTAGTCCTAAATTTTAATTTGAAATGTCAATATGAACTCATAATATATTTTACCTTAAAAAAAAACACCTTTTCTTAGCTTTGTCTACAAAAAGGTTTAGAAAAAATGATTGACCCAATAGTAATGAGACCTCTAGAACCCAAATTCTGATCTCAAATACTGCCACTAAAGGGAACTATTTCCTTTAAAAAATGCCCAGTTCCAGGTTTGGGGAAGGAAATGAACAAGATTAGTCTGGGAAATGTTGTCATAGCAGAAGACAAGGTATCTATCAAAGACTACTAGGCATGCCAAAGGGCTCAGGCACCAACCTGAACAATTTCCCACCAGACAAAGATGGAATAATTTGAGCATTATCAATTAGGATCATAAGTGTAATGAATGAAAACTGATCAAATATGTTTAAACTCATAAGTTCCTATGATATTTTAATAAGACCCTAATTGGTAACCTTTAGAGAATATTAGAGAACCACTTCATTATTTTAAAGACTGGTACCTAAAGAGAATGAATCAAGCACTTTTCCTGCTTTTCCTATATGATTTGTAACTCAGGAAACAAAATCATTGATGAGGAGAAATTTCTTCATAGAAGCATCCCAGCTATGAAAATTAAAATGTCACTAAAGCGACTCCTATTAAAGTAATATATCTACCAGTAGACTTCAAAATAGGAATCCCTAAGAAGCTTTTAGGGAGACCACAAGTTCAATATTATCTTCATGGCACTATGAAGACATTATTGGCCTTTTCCCCCGTGTTAACTTTTACAATAATGGTACAAAAGTAGTGGTGGGCCAAACTGCTGGGGCTTCAATACCTGTCAAGGCAGCGGCACAAACTGCCTTACTATCAGCCGTTGTATTTCTACCAACACACACTGCAAGACAAAAACAAGCAAATTTCACCTCAGAATTTCCTAATGAAGCAGTAAAAGTAATTAATTGTATTAAATCTTGACCCTTGATTACAAAAAAAAAAAAAAATTTTTTTTCCATGTAAAAATAAAGGAGAAATACACATAAAGCCCTTATGCTGACTACTGACCTCTGGTGGTCATCTCCTTTAAAACCACTTGTGTGATTGAGTTGCCAGCTGAACTAACTGCTTTTTCCATGGAACATAATTTTTACTTCAAGGAATGATTGACAGAAAAATTATGGTTATTCAGATTTGGGTATTTGGCAGGTATTTTCCTGAAAATGAATGAAGTGACACTGACACGTCAAGTAAACAACTGACAGTATCTGTTGCCAGTGGTAAAATTCAAATTTTCCAAAAAAATCTGAATTTGGGAAAACTTGAGTTTGCCACCATGAGCTTGACAGCTTCCCAACACTTACAGATTTTAAAAAAATGACCAATGGTTATTAATAAATGTGGTTTTTTGATATTGAGTAATGAAATATGTCCACATTTGGAAGTTCTACATATATCGGTATATTTTCCAAATATTGTCACAAGATCATGCCTGGTGAGAGATCCATTCAAAGAGGAAGATAAGCCTATTCTTAATTGAATAGGAAAAGTCCACTGACATGGTTTTAGATTTCACACTGCAACTAACCTTTAGAAAACTACCATCCATCAAGGTTCTGTATAGTGTCCAAGAAGAATATCTACAGTTATCTGAAAAGGGTATTAAAATAATCCTTCCACTTCTAACAACACATCTTTGTGAAGATGGATTTTTTATGCACTTCAATTAAAGCAACATATTGCGACAGATTGAATACAGAAGCAGAAAGAAAAATCCAGCGCTCTTCTATTCCATTAAACCAGACGGTAAAGAGATTTGTAAAAATGTAAAACAATGTTCTTCTTCTTGTGAATTTTTCATTTTGGAAAATATAGTTTCTCCCATAAAATATGCTATTTATGTTAACATATAATGCTTTATTATTGTTATTTTAAACAAATAAGTATTTTAAAATTTTCTCAGTTTTAATTTTTAATATAGTAAATACCAGTAGATAAAATCCACAAAAGCAAAAGCTCTGCAAGATCCTCAATAATTTTTAAGAGTGTAATGTACTCATAAGGCAAAAAGTTTGATAACTGCTGATCTTAGTAGTATGTCAATGGCTGACAGCATCACTAAAAGAGAGACATCCAGACATTACTATTACTTCCATTGGAAGTAGACACTACCTATGAAGAAGTCTTGCTAAAAGTTATATTGAACCTGACTCAGAACAAAGTTCTATGAGCAACTACCAGTTTATAGGGAATACAACAGATGAACATGTGGGAGATACAATCAGCAAAATCCAGACTGAAGGAGATTACAAAAAAAGCACCATTTTTCTTGAACAAAAATGGCAAAGTCGGGGTGTGGGTGTGGAGAGGAATTGGGAGACAGAGACTTTGACAAGAGAAACAAAAGGCAGATCGAACAATTTTAAAATATGGACTTTTCCTGGAACCTGATTTGAACAGACATTGTTAAATACTGTTATAAGAAAATGAGAAAAATGTAAATACTGACTAAATATTTGTTGATATTAAGAAATTGATCATTTGGGGGGGTGTGATACCAGTATTGTAGTTATGTGTGTTTTCTTTCTTTTTCTTTTTTTTTTAATGTAGCAATTCTATAGAGATGCAATTTTTGCAGGTGAAATGATATAATGCCTGGGATTTGCTTCAGAGTAATTTGGAGAAGTAAGAGGTAGTAAAACACGAAACAAGCCTAACCATGAGTTAATTATTGAAGCTGGGTGATATTAAATAGGGTTCATTATATTATTTTCTTTACTATTTTACATGTTTTCAAATTTTCGTAATAACAAGTTAAACAAATATATAGGCGATGCAAACTCCACATTGTTCTGTGGGATGACTTGCAACCCTGAAGATGGGCACAAGGTGGCCTACCGTAATTAGAACAAGAGGTGAGATTGCCAATGACAGAGATCAGAGAGATTATGTAGAGGCCGGAGTTGCAGATGGCTAGAACTAGAACTGTGAAAAAAATATCTATATAAAGAATATGGTCAATGGCTATTGCATTAGTAGGGTGGAACCAGAACCAAAAAATTGGAAAATACCGTATGTCATTGATTAGTTCTTTGTCACTTAATATTTATTGAGTGCCTGTCATGTTTCAAGGACTGTTCTAAGAGTGGAGATACAGCAGTGCCCAAGAGAGACAGTTTCTCTCTTCATAGGGCTTAAATAAAAAACTGTATCATTTCAGATGAAGATTAAAAAATATTAAGAAAAATAAAGTCTAAAAGGAAGAAGAAATGTCATGAAATACCTGGGGGAAGGAATGTTCTGGGTAGAGGGAACTGCAAATGCAAAGGTACTGAGGCAGCACCAAGCGTGGTGCATTTGGGGAGAAGTAAGAAGGCCCGTGCTGTGGAGAAAAGTAAGAGTGAGGGAGAGTTGGAACAATCGGAATCAGAGAGGGGGGCAGGGCCGAATCACCTTGAGGGTGTTGGAGCTTGTTCCAAGTGTGATAGAAAACCATCTCTTCAGATTCCTGACAGGGGAACGTGAGCTAATTCGTAATTTAACAGGACTATTCTGGCTGCTTCATGGAGGAGAGACCACAGGGACCAAGCGTAGAAGCAGTGAGACCACTTAGAAAGCTACTTTGGTAGGTCTAGCAAGGGCTTGGACTTGGCACCTATACTGGCAAACGTGGTGAGAAGCATTCAGAATGTCTGATACAGGCATACCTCTTTTTATTGTGCTTCGTCTTGTTTATTGAGTTTCACAGATACTGTGTTTTTTACAAATTGAAGGTCTGTGGCAACCCTGCTCTGAGTAAGTCTATCAGTACCATTTCTCCAACAGCATTATCTTTTAATTAAGATATGTACATTGTTTTTAAAGACATAATGCTATTGCACACTTAACAGACTACAGTGTAGTGTAAACATAACTGTTATATACACTGGTAAACCAAAAAATCCGTGTGACTCTCTTTATTTCAATATTCGCTTTATTGTGGTGGTCTGGAACTCAACCCTGCAGTATCCCCAAAGAATGCCATTACACTAGTAGAGCTTTCTGGGTGTGGACTGTGAAAAAGAGAGAAACCAAGGTTGACTCCTAAATGTTTGGCGTGAGCAACTGAGGGATGGAGTCGCCATATTCTATTATAATGGAGAGACAGGAGTGATTTTGGGAGTGGGGATACAGAGGAAGCAAGAGTCCTCATTCAGATTTATCAAGTTTCAGACGCCTGTTACCTAAGTGGAGTTGTCAAGGGGCGTCTGCAGCTAGGGGAGAACAGTAGGGCAGAAGTATAAACTTGGCCATTTCAGCATGTAGTTGGTATTTAAAGTCACAGGATGAAGTGAGATTAGATGAAAGAAGGCAAGCGATGAAAATTTAGGGCACCCCGACATGGAGAATCTGGAAAGGACTCTGAGGAACCACAGGAGAGAAGCAGAAGGACCAGGCAGTGAGGTGGGGATGGGACCTGTGAATAAAGCCGCTTCAAGAAGGCAACAGGCAACTGCGTCCATTGCTGCCGAGGGATCCAGACTGACTTTGGATCTAGAGCAGGGAGGTCAGTTTCTGGCCTTGCCCAGAGCAGTCTCAGCCCAGGGGTGGGCTCAAGAGAGACTGAGGGGAGAAAGTGGAGGTGACAATACAGGGAGTGTAAACATACGGGATCAGGAAAATGGGGTGAGGGCTAGAGCATGGTATGCGATAAAGGAAGGGTCTTTTTTAGTAACAAGAGGAATTTCTGTATGTGGGGCTGCATTAGGGGAGGATGCAGGAAGAGGGGGGAACAGGTGATGCAGGGACAGAGCCCCTGGGTGGCTGGGAGGGGATGGAATGGGGGCATGCGTGGAGGCTCTGGCCTCGGGTAGGAGCCCAGCTGGTTCGTTTCGTTTCTAACAGGTGGGAGAGCAAGTCTGTGGGGACAGACACAGGTAGATGAGCAGATTTGGGGATGGGAGGATGTGGAAGTTCTGTTCTGATTGATGACCGAAGGCAAGGTCATCTGATGAGAAAGAGGAGGAAGGCAATGGAGATATGAGATGGTGTAGAAACAGTCCTCCTGGGGAGTGGGAGACTGAATCGACTAGAGACATATAGCAGGGATGCCGGTAACCCTGGGGTCGTAGTTGCAGCTTATGGTCATAAATTGAATGAGACCAGTCAGCAGGATTGTATGTTATGCTTCAGCAGCATCGAGCTGATCCAGCGCATGTGCAGAGCTGGCAGAGGATTCACTTTAACCAAACCTTGACTTAGAAAAAAAGAACCCAGAATACAATGCAAGAGAGTATTTACACATAGGAAATGGAAACCTGAAACAATCCAACAAACAAACTTAGAAGTTTGACAGTCTTTCTGTTATCCTGCATAAAGCAAAGAAAGAACTGAGCTAGTTAATCAAATAATCTGACTAACAAAAAACTTTGTTACATAAGATTATACATTTTTAAAGGTTGAGTACACCTACTAAAACTATACCGGAAACCTTCTTGATTCAGAGGACAGCGTGGTACCTTGGGATTATAATGATGAGCGTCAGTTACTGTGCTAGTGAAAGAAGTACTAAACTTGATATTAGAGAGAAGAGGAAAGAATGACTATACTGGATAGAATTCCAGATTACCCAATTTACATTCTAATTGAAATTACCTTAGCATAACCTACCGCCCTGAAAATGCTGCAGGAAAGGAAATCAGGACTCAAAAATCTTTTTCCAGGGCCTGAGTTCAGTGGTGTAGATGGGAAAAGACGATTTACAAGTCACTGTGAGCACAAAAAGACATAAATTTCAGGTACAAAGGAAATAAAAGAAATGAGCATAAAAGCTACATGAAAGGAAGAGTTTCTTCTTTAAATTTTATTGCATTAATTTAATTCTATACCTAGAAATAATGGAAAATGACTTAAGGCAAATTTTTTTTTTCCAGAAAATTCTGAAAGGTTATGCTTTGGATTGGTAGAAGGAAGGTGGGAATAATTTACAAAACTCACCATGAAAGATTTATAAAATATAAAAGCTATAAAGTAGACTTTTTCTGAAGACATCCAAATAGAAGATCTTTAGAACTATGTTCTCCAAGAAGTTCTGTGAGATTAATGGGAAAAAAGTGTTTAAATTTTTTTGACAAAAAACTTAGGTTGTCCATTAAAATGAAAATTCCATGAAGAAAATACTAGATGATAAGTAAGAACAAAATGATAAATTATGTAACTTTACAGGGACTTATGTCTATGTATCTTCTAGTTCCTTATGGAATTTCTAGGTAAGGGCAGATTTCTTTGAAGCAAATGGTGTCAATGTTAGTGTGTGGTAGAAAGACGCAGGGTTGTGCCTTTTTAAAAAATACACAGAGCTCCAACACTTTCAAGGGAATTCTTATGTGGTATTACGAGCCACAGGAATTAGCTAATGGTTTTTTTAAAAGCATCCCATACAGTACAGAGTAATCTATAAGCAAAATATTTTAACATGACTTCTTTTAGTAAAATTCCACTTTTTCTGTAATAATATCCCATTCTAAATTTCCCTTTCATATAAATTTTTCAAGTATCCTATAATCAAGTTAAGACAAGAGGAAGTTCAAACTATGCTCTGTAGATTAGAAGAAAAAATGTCTTATGCTTCTTAATATCGGTACAGAATAATGGGCTTTAAAGACCCCAGTAAAATATGAATTTTCAGATCCAGCAGCCCCTGCTTAGTCTCATTTTAACCCTAGTGCCTTGCAGTATGGGATGCCGGTCCTTCCTGTCATCTACACTTCCCGTGACCTTGCTAACACTGCACCGATTTCTTCCGGCTGCTAAACTTGTCTTACTGAGCCTCATCCTCTGGCCCCAGTTTGGCAGACGACCATCTTTCACAGACTGCTAAATAAACCGGTGTTCCATGTCCTCTCAATATACTTCTCTACGCGCAGTTCCCTGAAGCACTGGTCATGACTCAACAGCTACAGCTGCAGCTTGGCTCCCACACTCTCTGTTGTGTTTTAAATCCAAAGTTCTAGATTTCCTGAAGGACAAATGTACATGAATGTCTCACTACCAATCAAACTGATCATGTAATTCCATCTGCCCCCAGTAGAATCATCTTTCCTCCCAAACTGGTTCTTCATGTTCTGTTCTCTGTTTCTTTGAGTCAACAGCACTGTACTCAGTACCCCTGTGCCAGGGGCTGTGAAAGGCCCTCTGGACGTAAAAGATACTCACTCACTGCCCGGAGCCCCTGCGCACGATGGGAAGCACGGAGGCCTAAACACAGAAATAAGTCCTCAGCTGGCTGTAAGAATGAAGAGCTACAGGTGCCCACCCGCCTCCACCCTGAACAGCTGGACCTGCAGGTACAGGTAGTGATGAGCTATCTGACTTGTAGTTTTAGACTGGATATGTTGATGGCAAAGTGAAGCACAAGCTGGAAAATGCCAGGTATAATATCTACACTGTATATCGGTATTAGGTTTATATATTGGTATACAGAAGATATCATGCATTCCTGGGAGGCAGGGTACAGACTGGCTCAAAGATTTAGCAATTCCACCTCAGCATACGTATTCCACCCCAGTTCTCACAAAGGTCTATAAGGATGTTCATTGCAATGTTATTTGTGATGCCAGGGCCTTGGAGGCAAACTGTTATTCATCACTGGGAGGGTGGAAAGGTTAAAAACATGGTGGGTGCAGAGCACATAATGGAGAGACAAAACAAGGATCTAAGGATGCAGCTCTCTTTTTCAGAATACTTCTGGAAACGCAGGGGAATTGAAGGGAAGGAGAGGAAACTTCAGCTCGGTGTTTTAACATGGGCTTAGGACAGAAGGGGTGGAAAGAGGGAGGCTGCTATCCTCCTATTTACCCTCCAAATTGAACAGGGCTTGTGCAGAGACTAAGTAGAGATAAGCCTGTGGCCCAAAGAGCTTTAGTATCTGCAATTAAAAATTACTTGGGAAGGTTGCGATGTATCTTCCCACACTACCACAAAATCTCCTTATCATTCTGGACTCAGCTCTCTGGGGAGGCCTCTCCAGTAACCCCAGTCTCCCACAGGGTTTTGTTTTTGGTTTGTGTGTTTGTTTTTATTAATTTTTATTGGAGTATAGTTGCTTTACGATGTTGTGTTAGCTTCTACTGCACAGCAAAATGAATCAGCCATACATATACATATATCCCCTCCCTTTTGGATTTTCCTCCCATTTAGGACACCACAGTACATTAAGTAGAGTTCCCTGTGTCCCACAGGGTTTTATTATGGACCCTTCACCAGAGCACCTACTATGCAGGACTGGAATCTTTGGGGAAGTGGGGTACAGAATGCAAAAGTATCTGAGCTTTTAGCTACACTGCCTGGTTTAGTGTCCTGACCCTGAATCTTTGTAGCTGCGTGGCCTTGGACAAGTTATCGAATCTCTTGAAGACATGGGATTTCCTCTTTAAAATGAGACGATCTTGCAGTACCTACTTCATAGGGCTGCTGGGAGGACTAATTTAGATAAGTCAGATAAAGTGCTTAGAATGGTTTTTGGCACACAGTAAGAGTGCCACAAATGTTGGTGAATATTATTATTCTTATCACTGCTGTTGTTGTTAGTATAATTATTATTAATAATAATAGTGTTACTATTAGCTTCTTGAGAGAAAAATTAGACTTTTATAGCTTTGTATATTTCGCACCAAGCCAAGTTCACTTAATATCTGTTGATGAAGTTGAAGTAGGTCTTACGCTTATTTTTCTCACAATACAGTTCAAGTGCAGGAACTAATGAGGCCTGAAGAATAAGTTAAACAACAGGCCACATGCTTTCTTCCGAAGTCACCTTCTTTGTTTTTTGTACCGTCTGATTCCAGTGTTCTGCCCAGGAATGATATTCTCCATTTCTAGACAATTTTGCAATGGGTATAATCTCATTATTTTATGAGTCAGTGACTACCAATAATTTACTTTTTAATTAATCTATTTACTTATAATGCCACAGTAACTACTAATTTTTAACAAATTTTGGCATAAATCAACAGTTCTTTCTGTGTGAACATGTATGACTGGGGCAAGTATCAACAGACTTTTGCTGCAAAGGCCCAATAGTAAATGCTTTAGTCGTTGTGTTCTGCATAAACATCAGAAAACATTCTACTCGATGATTCCACAAAGAGTCCAAAATGCATTGCCCCCTTTAAAAAAACTCGTCACCTGTGTACATTTATATTGTATACTTCACACAAATGTCTCTGATGTAAATGAAGTGGAAAAATGTCCATGTATTTCCATGATTCAAAGTCAGCCTTCTTTTGACAAGCCATAAGGGGATTTGCTGGGGACCACCTTTAGGACCAAGGTTGTTGAAGGTCCTTGCACATTTGAGGGTTTTTTTGCAGAGCCCAAGGCCATGACCGCCTTTGCCTTGTGATAGAGCTAACTTCACTCATTTTGTAATGGAACTGACTATGTGGGTTGATATTCACTAAAGAGAACACGGCAAAATAAATATGACCAAGAAAGAACAGGTGACAAGCAAGACATGACAGAGAATTCTTTTTCTTATTTGTCCCTAAGTTGTGGCAATGAAAAATACTTTGAGGTAGAACAGTAAGGAATTTGAAAAGGTGAGAGTTGCCAGGGTTAGTAGAGCCTACCTACCTGTCTTCGGAAGCATCATCACCAAACCTCCTTGAAATCTTTTAAACATGTTGTTCTGCCTTTGAATTTGACAAGTTCCTTAAGCATCTGAAAGACGAAAGTGTTAAGAGACTGTGGATTTCCAAATACACATGTATTTTTTGTGGAGTGGTGTAGAACCGTTTGGTCCTGTGGTGATTATTAGCTATCCTACAGGCATAGAAGAGAAAAGGTCAAGTTTGAATTCCAGCAGTTTCTCGACCACAAAATGGAAATACATGTGGTAAAGATAACACTTCTGTAACAAAGAAACATAGGTTTGCCAACGTTTAAAAAAATACAGTAGGTTCAGTTTCTGCCATGTTTAAAAAAACAGAATATGCTAAAAGCACCACCAGAGATCATAAGCAAAATTAAATAGAAGTGTTAACTTTCCTATAAAGAAGTTTGAGAGTAACAATTATACCGCAACTTCATTGAGGAAAAAGGTAAATGCACTGAAAACACACCAGAAAAAATATGTTATTAATTTTTTATAATTTTTTTTCTAATAATCAAACTAATCCATACGGGAAGGAAATGCACAAAAATGGTCACTGTGGTTATTTTAGGATGATGAGTTTATGAGTGAATTTTTATTTCTGTTTTATACTTTACTGTATTTTTCCATTTGTTTGCAACTTCAATATATTTACAAGCAGACACAAAAGAAAAATAGTGAGTCAGTAAATACTCCTTTCCTAATATTCATATTATCTCTGGCATTACCTTCTCCAGGAAAACTTCCTAACCTTTAGAGGACCCTGTTCCTTTAAAACTGGGTGAGGGACTACAATAGTCAGACTCCAGTTTTGATGTTTGACTGCGACAGCTTTTGAGCCTCACCCTGCTCTCCTTTGTGTGCCACATCCGGGCCAGTTGATAAGAAAGAGCTGGTGCGCCTTCCTTTGGATCCAGAGAGAGATTCAGGCCACACAAACCCCGTCTGCTCCCAAGAATTCCGCCCGAGGCTCCGACCCTCAGCCACAATAAAAACCCGGAGTTAGTTTCCTTTCCTTCCTCTCTCAAGCCATTTCCGATCTGCTAGAGGAGCCTCCCCTCCCCTCCCCTCCCCAGAGAGCTCAATTATGTAAGTAATAAACTTTTTCATATCCTCTCAAGGTGTGTGTGGCATTATCAGTCTTGACATCTGAACCAAAATTTAGGCCGGGGTCCCTCCTGCTTTTAAAGACTAGCCACAGGGACGTCCCTGGAGGTCCAGTGTTAAGACGCCAAGCTCCCATTGCAGGGGGCACGGGTTCAATCTCTGGTCGGGGAACTGAGATCCCACATGCCGCAGGGCCAAAAATGATAATAATAATAATAAATACAAATTTTAAAAGCAAAGCGTAATTTTTTTAAAAGTGTAGCCACACCCACTACTGGGCATATATACCCAGAGAAAACCATAATTCAAAAAGACACATGTACCCCAATGTTCACTGCAGCACTATTTACAATAGCCAGGTCATGGAAGCAACCTAAATGCCCATCAACAGATGAATGGATAAAGAAGATGTGGTACATATATACAATGGAATATTACTGAGCCATAAAAAGGAACGAAATTGGGTCATTTGTAGAGATGTGGATGGATCTAGAGACTGTCATACAGACTGAAGTAAGTCAGAAAGAGAAAAACAAATATCGTATATTAACACATATATGTGGAACCTAGAAAAATGGTACAGATGAACTGGTTTGCAGGGCAGAAATAGAGACACAGATGTAGAGAACAAATGTAAGGACACAAAGGGGGGAAAGTCGGGGGGATGAATTGGGAGATTGGGATTGACATATATACACTAATATGTATAAAATAGATAACTAATAAGAACCTGCTGTATAAAAAAATAAATAAAATAAAATTCCCCCCAAAAAAAGTGTAGCCACAGAAGGGAACCCCTGTTATTTTGTGTTCCCACAGTACCCCACAGAAATCTCTATCACCGTGCTGTACATTATCTATTTATGCAGCTGTATTCCCCATCAGCTTTGAGTTTCTTGAGGATGGAGGTGGGGGGCTATTTATTATTATCCATTTTTAGTCTTTATCCAGCATCCCAGGGATGCAGTAGGTATCTGTAAATGTACAACAGGTAGGAATTGCTCCACAATTTCCAAGAGCGTGAAATATCCATTCCTTTGTTTCTCAAAATCAAATCAAATCTGGCCACCCCCATGAGCCAGAGGTAGCAGGAAGGATAAAACATTTTTTGCGATGCTCTCATCTCCCAAGTCCAGGTGCAAGAACACTGAGGCTTCTGCACGCCAAGAAACTGGAGAAAAGCTACAGCCTTCAGTCCACTCTGGCTGCGTGTCCTAGTCCAGGCTCCTGGGAGCCATCTGAAGGTGACATCTGTAATGCCAAGCTCAGCCCGGGTGTGCTCAGGCCCCAGCTGAATACAAAATCTCCAAATGGGTTTCCCCACCACTTCCTGGCATTCCAGAGGGTGGCGAGTCTTTACCACTGCGAGAATCTGCCACCAAACAAATATGTTTCCCATCCTACCTCTTCCCACCATTTCCTTTGCCATATCCCCTCTTTGATCAAGAGAGCCCCAAACTCAAAGTCCTGGCTTGCCTTCTTGGTCAGCAATTAATTTTCAATAAACCTTGTAACAAATAATTGTTTAATGAATAGAGGAAACATTAATCAGTTTAAATTTCTTCACCCAAGCTAAGATTCTGCTTTTAGTATTGCCATAGTAGGGGGGAAAGATAGGATGATTTATTGTGATAAGTAATATCGTTTAGTCCAACTTTTGCCACCTTCTTTTATACATTTGTGGGATTTCCTTTCTGTTTAAAATTTTAAATTAGCTTTAATTAGGTACAATTTACATCCAGTGACATTCACTCATTCGAATTGTATGGTTCTGTGAATTTTGTCATACACAGACCACCCTGAACCAGCACAACAATTAAGATACAGAACCCAATTAAGATTTCTCTCACCCCCAGAAGTTCCTCTTTCCCCTTTGCAGTCAATCCCTACTCCTATCCCAGCTCCAGGCAACCACTGATGTGCTTTGTATCATGGATTCTGCCTTTTGTAAAATTTCTTATGAATGGAATTCAAAATATGTGGTCTTCTGTGTGTGACTTCTTTCACTTAGCAAAATGTGTTGAGATTCAACCATGTGGTGTGAACCTGTAATTAGTGCCTCTTTATTATTGAGTAGTAATTTATCATTAAGAATGTACTGTCATTTGTCCATTTAACGATTGATGGACGTTTTGGGTTCTTTCCAGTTCTTGGTTTTTATGAATATTGCTGCCATGAACATTTGAGCACAAATCTCTGTGTGGATTGATGCTATGCTGTCATTTCTTTTGGATAAATACCTGGAAGGGAATTGCTGGGTCATATAGTGACTATAAGGAACTGCCTTCTAAAGTGACCATATACCTTTACATCCCACTGGTAATGGAGGAGAGCCTGATTTGCTACTCATGTTCTACGATGTTTGTCATTGTCAGTTCCTTTCATTTTAGAGATTCAATTTTATATGCAGTGGTATCTCACTGTGGCTTTAATTTGCATTTCTCTAACAACTAATGACATTGACCATTTTTTCTTGTACTTATATCTGGTAATTTTATCTTTGGTGAAGTGTCAACTTTTTGCCTGTTTTATGTTATCAAAGTTGTTTTAATATTGAGTAGCAAGGGTTCTTCATGAAATCTGCATAGATTTTTTTTTATCAGATATATGCTTTGCAAATAATTTCTCTCAGGATGTGGCTTGCCTTTTCATTTTCTTCACATTGTTTTTTGAAGGACAAAATCCTTAAATTATGTCCAGTTTATCAATTTGTTCTTTCAGGGTTCATACTTTCTGTGTTTTCTTTAAGAAATTTTTGCAAAATGTAAGATCATTAAGGTTTTCTCCTCCGTTTTCTTCTAGAAGTTTTGTAGTTGTCACTTGGATCTATGATCCATTTCAAGTTAATTTTTGTATGTGGTCTGAAGTAAAGGTCAAAGTTCATCATTTTTACATATAAATAATCAGCTTTGCCAATACCATTTATTGAAAAGATTATCCTTTCTCCATGGCATCTTTGTTGAAAATCAGTTGGGCACCTAGAGGGCATTATGCAAAGTAAGTCAGACAGAGTAAGACAAATACCATATGATCTTACTTTTATGTGAAAACTAAGAACAAATACAAAAACCAACAAGCTCATACATACAGAGAACAGATTAGTGGTTGTCAGAGATGAGAGGCAGGGGAGTGGGCAAAGGGGGTCAAAAGGTACAAACTTCCAGTTATAAAATAAGTAAATAAATCTTGGGGATGTAATGCATAGCATGACAACTATAGCTGATAATACTGTATTGCATATTTACAAGTTGCTAAGAGGGTACATCTTAAACGTTCTCAACACAAGAAAATGTTCTGCAACTATGTATGCTGATGGATGTTAACTAGATTTATTGTAGTGATCATTTCATAATATGTACAAATATTGAATCATCATGTTGTACATCTGAAACTGATATAATATTGTACGTCAGTTATAACTCAATAAAAATAATATTGAGGGCAAATAAAGATATGTTTATATTAAAAAGAAAAAGAAAACCAGTTGGTCAATTATGTGTGAATCTATTTCTGAACTATCTAGTCTATTCCATTGACTTATATGTCTAGATCTATGCCAATACCAAACTGCCTTTACTGTTGCTTTACAGCAAGTCTTGAAATCAGGTAGTATAAATCCCCCGATTTTGTTCTTCTTTTTCAAAGTTGTTATGGTTATTCTAGGTCCTTGTAGTTCTGTTGAAATTCTAGAATGAGTTTATCAGTTTCTAGTCCTCCTCCTCCTAAAGCCAGCTGTATTTCCTTGAATGTATAGATTAACTTGGGAAAATTCGACATTCTACAAATATTGAGTCTAAATTTACGAGCAGGGTGTATCTCTCCATTTATTTCTATTTAAAAAAAATCTTCATCATCACTGTCTTTGTAGTTCTCAATGTACAGGTCTTTTGCAAATTTTTGTAAAATTGTATCTAAATATTTCATATTTGCATTGTTATTGTAGATGTTTTTTAAAATCTCAGTTTCTAATCATTCATTAATATTATAAAGAAATATGACTTTTTTATATTGATCTTGTATCCTGTAACCTTGCTAAACTCACATATTAGTTCTAGTAATCTCTGTGTGTGTGTGTGTGTGTGTGTGTGTGTGGTAGGTTCCCTTGGATTTTTTACATAAATGGTCATGTTATCTGAGAATAAAAAAAGTTTTATTTTTCTTTTCCAAATGGTATGTCTTTTGTTTCTTTTTCTAGTGTTATTACTCTGGGTAGGGCATCTAGTACAATACTGAACATAAGTGATGTGAGCAGATATTCTTGCCTTGCTGCCTCATGAGGATATAATAACTTCTTGGTCCTTCTTCCTGCTTTAGAATCCTAGCAGAGACTCAGACCTCTTGGAACGCTGAGACTATGTCTGGTTTTCTCCACGAATTCCTCTTCTTCTTCTCATGTTATAAATATAGGCGTTTCTGAATTGAATGTCTACTGTCCTCTCTGTCCACCATCTTGGATGATTGTGATGACACTTTCAGGTAATCTCAGAATCGCTAGCCTGGTCCAGGCTTTTCATCACTTCTTGCAATAGCCTTCTAAATGTTCTCCTTGCTTCGGCCCCTGCTCTCCTCCCGTCTATTCCCACACAGCAGCCAGAGTGATCCTGTTCAGATTAAGTCAGGCCATGTCACTCCTCTGCTTGGTGCCCTCCATGTTTGTTCATCTTTTCTCTCAGAAGAGAAACCAATGACCTTACGATGTTCTGTAAAGCCCTACAAGATACATGTACGGCTCCAGCAACCTTCCCACTTACTTACTCCACTCCAGGACACTCATCTCCTTGCCGATGCTCCAGTGTGCCAGGCGCACACACTTGACCTCAGAACTTTAACACTTGCTGCTCCGTCCATCTAGAAGACTCTTCCCCACTTGATCTGCTGCCTACTCCCTCACTACCTCCTTCATCTTTTCTCAAGTGTACTTTTTCTGGCCACCCTAATTAAAGTACCAAACAAACAAGCAAATAAACAAACAAAAATTCTCCCTCTCATGCACAGTTTACTCTCCACCCTGATTTTATTTTTCTCCCTGGAACTTATTATTATCTAACATAATATTTACTGTAGGTTCAATGACAGCAGAGGTTAGGGGTAGGGTAGTGGCTGTTTTGTGTGTTCATACTCATTGCCTGGAACACTGCTTGGCATATGATAGGTGTTTAATGAATATTTTTGGAACGAATGCAGAAATGATGGGCAGTGGTAGATGTTCTTAGAAAGATCAGTAAAGACATATATGGTGGAAAAATCCATAAGGCACTTCCAGACCTAGCAAGCTTATGTTAAAGAGCTTGCATAATTTCTGCAATTTCTTGGTAAAGAGAATACTTTCATTATATGCCCATAATGGAGTAACGTATATTACTCCAATCATTTGGAAACATATACAATAGTAGAATGCCAAGACACTTAGCTGTTAGGACTTTTAAAGCCTCTAAGTTATCTGACTCTCTTGGCCTATTCCTTTGGATTATTTTATTTGGAAACATTCATTGTCTATTGTGTTTACAGATTTGTAGCAGAATGATTAGAGCAGCCTCAAAGAACTTTGAAATAAAATGAAAATTGGTCTCATTCTTACTAGCTCTTCCTAACGGTTTTCTAATTTATCTCCGTCATTCCATTGTTTAAAGTTAAGCATGCCGCATTGCACGCTCCTCTGCCTAGAACCGTGCCTGTGCCCTATAGATAAACTGGGAAAGAATAAGGTGCTAATTTGTGGGCTCCAGAGCATGGCTGCATTTAGGTTTTAGCATAAACTTTAATTTTAACAAAGAGAAAATAGCAGATTCAATTATAGATGTGGAAAGCCTTGGAGACAACTAGGAGTAAAGGAAGACAAAGTCAGAACGATTACAGTCTTAAAATAACAATAGCGTTAGTATTTCACTGTACAAAGCACTTTATCTTTTGTGCACCTCATTCACTATATGCCTTGAAATAACTATTTTTATCGCTTTAAGATGTGGGAACCAGAGCTCAGAAAGGCTGTGGGTTATTTCTAGTCACATAACTATTAAGCTATAGACAAAGGATTATCAACCCCACGTCTCACAGTTCCAAATTTTAGGTTCTTTTCACTGCATTTCATTAACATATAATCGATCCTTGATCAAAAATTATCAAAGCACCTGAAATAATCTGATTTTTAAAAACTTTCCAAAGGCATCTGTGTAAAAGCAATGGCATAAAACCTTGCCAAGGGTAGGTCTTCCATAATTGAAGAAAGAGGTTGAGATGCACAGAGCAAACCAATGGACAGTGTCAAAATCGAAAGACATGTCAAAATAAAGTAAAAACTAGAGACATCGCAGAAAGAAAGAAATGTAGTAACTGTGGAGATAAATGGCCTCTCCGTGTACCATCACAGTGAACCTCCTAACATTCAAAAAATGATTGTGATTATTATTAAAGATATAAGAAGGAGCTTAAAGTTCAGTGAGAGCTTCCGGGTGGTTGGTAGTCAAGCAGTATTAATAAGGTCACAGTCTATTGTGTTATTTCCTTAGAGCAGTCTTTTGAAATGTTTCAGATTTTGTTTTTACATTATAAAGGTATTTGTTTGGTTTTTAGCTATCATACTTGAAATTGATGCTCATAAAAATAAAGGATACATGTTATAAATTTGGACATAACCAGAATTTCAAAAATAAAGTCAGTGCTTTGAAGACGGGAAAAATATTTCACTAATGAATTCAATGTCTTGTGAATTTTTTAAAATACAAGAAAATAAGTAATACCTTATAAAAAATAAAGTAGCAGATCCTGCTCTTGTTGTAAATTATATACCTAATGTAACATCTTTCTTCTTTAATGTTTCAGGGAAAAAAACATTTGTTCCAGAAGATAATAATGAAAATTAAATTAAATATAAAATTGTGTTGTTTGTGAAACCACTTACAATAGAGATGACTTTTTGAAATATATATGGGCTTATTTCAAAATTTTCAAAGCAGAGTGTATCATAAATTAATTTTATACAAGGATAAATTACACATTGGTATTCTAGGCATCTGTTTCGTCATCTGCTTGACTAGATTCTAATTATGAGTTTTAAGCTGGACAACCTGCCAATGGTAGAATTATTACACTTAAGATATTAACAGAAGTATTTCTTAAACATTTGGTTTACACACTTAACTTACCAAGAGGCATTTTATTTGATCACAATTTATACACTTAATGCAATTTTTGTAAATGCACATAAATCCATTTGATTGAATTGTGTATTCATATGGAATGCTTGCAGGTCTAGTAGAAGGTAACCAGTCCCCTTTTTGTAAAAATAAATATTACCTGCAAGTTTTATTTTTCCATCTTTAAAATTATATGTTAGGCTTGGAAATAAATATTCTCGTCTTAAAATGGAGACTATAAAAACATTTGGAATTCTTATTTCCAAGAATTCCAATTCTTATTTCTAGCTATTCTGTGCTTTCATCCACAAATAAGAATTTCCTTTTCATTAATCAGACTGTGTTTAGGAGATGTTATCATGAGGAATAATATCTGCACATATCTAATGGGCCTTTTGACACATTCACATGTTTAAAAAGAAAATGTTTTTCTTAAACTTATTTTAAGAGAAATATGTACTCACATTGAAAATTTAGAAAATAGGTGATGAAGGAGAAAATAGTACCTATTCATAATTTCATCAACCATGGATAACTGCTGTTGACATTTTGTCACATTTCTTTCCCACTTTTATATGTACTTATACAATTTTTTTCACTAATTTAAATAGACATAAAATGAACATTTTTATACATTCCTCTTTGTTCACATTTCTGATTATATTCTTAGGTTAAGTTCCCAGAAAAGGAAATACATTGTTAATGTCCACTGGATTATTCTCACCTGCACACAAACTTCTCTGATATTTCCCTTCTTAGGAGCACTTCCTTGACCCCCGCGATCCTCTCTGGATACATCACTCGTTCCTGTTATTCTTTACAGAAGAATTACCAGAGTTATCTTTACACGTGGTCTCCACTTTCCATCTTTCCTTAGCTCCTACTGGTCAAATGTTTTTCCCCTCTACTCTCTTGAAAGGTCACCAGTGACTTCATCCATGTTGTCAAATCCAAAGGGCTCTTCTCTGTTCTCTCAGCAGCATTCAATGTAGTTACCCACTCCCTTCTCTGGAAATACTTTCTTTTCTTGGTTTCTGCATCACTAAACCATCCCGTGAAACACACAGCAGGATGTATATCATGCTTTCTAAAGCTGGGCAAAGAGAGACAGAATTTAAGAAATGCCCATGGGCTTCCTCCCAAGTGACCACGAGGTGTGGGAACAGAGCACAGCAACATCACGACAGTCAGAAGTCCTCTCCATCTCAGTCTCACATTTTGCAGGTGTGTCCCTGGCAGCACAACGAGGGGACCTCGGGGCCTGGAGTACCAGGCGTGGGCAAATTGGAAGCAGGGTAGGAAAAGCAGATAAATCACTTCCTTCAGGAGCTCCTCATATTTGTTGAAAATAAACAGACTCTGTCAAAACCACGTTGGAGAAGGAGAACTTTCAAACTTTTACTTTTGTCACGGGACTGAACCATTACCACGCCAAACATGGCCAAATGGGTCTTTTAAGGCTTTATAAATGGGTGACAGTCTTACGAATGTAGGTTAGACTCATAGACTTTGCCCGGAATGTCCTTTAGGCATTCACCATAATTCAGGTTCAAAGTCTGTTTCTGAACCCACGTCGTCTTAGACAATCCTGTTATACTGTTTATACTAGATGCTGTTATTGCACTAATATATCCTAGAAGCAAACTAATTAAGTGTCTTTTGATTTGAATGAAGTAAGTACAGTTAAAGAGACTAGATTCTAATTTGCTTTTAAAGTTAACGGAGTCACAGGCTGGAGGGAAGCAAAGGTGTTGATGGAGAAGCTCAGTGGGGACAGAAAGACTCCACCCTCCCCCCAAATTAGGCTGCTTTCTTTGCCAGAGAAGAACACTTGTTAATTATGAAATACTCATAAATCTGCCTCAACTTAAGTGCCCACGAACCGAGGATAATGGAAGGAAAAACAATTTAAATCACATTATGTAGCAAGCAACTGAATAATGTATTTTATACTGTCTCAGTGCATTTCATCTCCTGAAGGCCGCAGAGGTGCTCCTGCAACTTCAAATGGCAGAAGGAAAACACACTTTTGGTTTATATTGTTCTCTATGATTCATGGTTTTTTAGTAGTAAACAGTTTGCTTCAAGATTTTTCCTTTTCCATGCCTGCTGCCGATTTATGGTTTGTTTTTCTGAAGGGCTTTGAAAATGTTGAAGCTGCTAAATATATAGTTATCTCTGAATGTTTTCTGAAATTTTAGGAGAATTTCTAGGGCCAACACTTTTACAGAAATCCAAACCATATCTTAAAAAAATTTTAACGGCATGAACAGTAGTTATGGAATGTCTTACTTTCAAGGATAAAACATTGTTATTTTACCTCTTCTGGGTACTATTAAAATCCAAGGGAAGAAAAAAACCAATTTTTTACTTTGGTGTATTTTGTTTTACTCTTCTAATATTTTAAAGTGGAATTACAATAGTCATCAATGAGGTGTGCAGGCCCCAGTATAAGAACTCCCACTATCGGAGAGAAAAGGAATGAGCCACTCAGGTCAGAGAAAAACTATACTTTTGAGTAGAACAATCTCACCCCTGCTGATGTAAAATAACTCCTTGAATGTGATTAATAACTATAGAAGTTCCTGTACAAGTAGGAATTATTGCATCTAAAGAGTCATGGACATTTACAGCTGAAAGGGTCCGTAAAGATAATTTAGCCCAACCTCTTCATTTTTCATAGATGGAGGCACAGAGAGAATGAAAGACTAACCAAAGGTCACGCGGCTAGAACCAGAATCAAATTCCCTACCTTCACTGGAGTGAAATTAAAAAGACATTAATTAAATTCCATTGCAGGCAATACTGCAGACTAAATGTTCAGAAGAAAGGAAAATTGCTGTATAATTTTGTTTCAAGTATTTTATAATGCATGGTTGAGCTGGCAGAAAAGTACAAATATTAAGAATGGCAAAAATGATGAGAAAGTGTGAATTTAGAGTGGCATGTAAGTGCTGGAATCGGGTGTTTGTCCATGGTATTTGCCAATCCCTGGGGGCCAAGAACTTGGGATTTAAAGAGCCACATACAAAATCTGGAGCTTTGAGCAGAGTGGGGATTTGGGCAAGTCTTTTTCAATACTTTTTGGTCACATAAAGCTAGAACTTATAAAGGATGTTAACCTCAGTAATAGGGTAAAATAGAAAACCATCACCATTTGAAGGGAGAGAGCTAGCACACTTATCTCAAATCTGACTCTGAGTGTCAGAGGAAACACAGGTTTCCCCAGAAGATTCCTAATATTCAGGTAAGTGTGGTATAAGAATACATACTTCCTGTGTGGTAAAATTTATTTCCAAGTGATCAAGGGTTGGCAGTGTCCCCAAGGATATAGCAAAGCAAACCACATGCTCTCTGAACACTTTCAAACCAAGCCTTACATCATTCCTGCAATTAAAGTTCCAAGGAACTAATCAAAGGAGGAAAGAAATCTCCACAAGAGAGACATAGAAGAAAACAAGTGAGAAAAACATACTTGAAGTGACTTCAGATATTGAAATAATTAGATACAGAATAAGTTCTGTATCTGATGGTTCCAGATCTGATCTTTTATTATGTTAAAAAAAAGATATTAAAGCATGAATGATTAGATTAATATGAAAAAAAATATATAAACAGGACGTTCAAGAATTAAAAATATAGTGCTTGAAGTTGAAATTCAATGGAACCATGCAAAAATGAAAGCAAGAAGAAAAGTCCCATATACAATAGCATAAAAAAATACTTAGGAATAAATTTAACAAAAGAAATGCAAAACTATAAAACTCTGAAAACTATAAAACATTGCTTAACGAAATTAAAGAAGACCTAAATAAGTGGAAAGACATCCCAAGTTCTTTGTTCAGAAGACTTAATGCTGTTAAAGTGGCAATATGCCCTAAATTGATCTGTGGATTCAATGCAAACAAAATTACAGCTGGCTTTTTTTGCAGAATTAACAAGATGATCCTAAAATTTGTGTGTAAATTCAAGGGACCTAAAATAGACCAAAAAGTATTGAAAAAGAACAACATTGGAGAACTCTCATTTCCTGATTTCAAAACTTATTACAAAGTTACAGTAATAAAGACAGGGTGGTACTAGCATAAGGGTAGACACAGAAGGATAGAATAGGTCAATGGAATAGAATTGAGGGTACAGAAATAAATCCTCACATTTACAGTCAACTGATCTTTGGCAAGGATGCCAAGACCATTCAATGGGGGGGAAAATAATCTTTTCAACAAATAGTGCTGCAACAACTGGATATCATATGCAAATGAATAAAATTGGACTCCTACTTTATAACATATACAAAAATTAACTCAAAATGGTTCAAAGACCTCAATGTAAGAGCTAAAATTTTATAGTCTTAGAATGAAACATAGATGTAAGTGCTTCACGACCTTAGGTTAGGTAATGTTTTCTTCGATATGACATTAAAAGTACAAGCAACTGGAGAAAAAATAGGTAAGTTCATCAAAACTAAAATTTTTTTGTGCTTCAAAGGACACCACAAAAATGAAAATACAACCTATAGAATGGGAAAAAAATTTGCTAATCACTTATCTGTAAAGGATTTGTATATAGAATATATAAAGAATGCTCACAATAATAAAATGACAAGTGACAATGAGCAAAAGATTTGAAGAGAAATTTCTTAAGGTGTATGATGACATGAAAATATCCTCAACAAAAGAAACCACTGGCCATCAGGGAAATGAGAATAAAAACAACAATGATATACAACTTTATACCCAAAATTATGGCTACAATTTTTTTAAAAGGTAGATGCTAACAAGTGTTGGTGAGGACGTGCAGAAACTGGCACACTTACATAACGCTAATGAGATTGTCAAATAATGCACTTGCTTTGGAAATGAGTTTGGGAGTTTTTCAAAATATTAACATAGGATTACCATATGATCCAGCAGTTCCACTCTATATACATATATAGGTATACCTATATATAGGTATATACCCAAGAGAAATTAAAATATATGTTTACCTGAAAAGTTGTACAGGAATGCTCATAGCAGTATTATATGTAATAACGAATAAGTAGAAACAACAAAAATATCCATGAAGTGATGAATGCATAAATAAAAGGGCTTATATCCCTACAATAGAAAATTACCCAGCAATAAAAAAAATGATGTACCAATATATGCTACAACATGGATGACTCTTGAAAATGTTATGAAAGTGAAAGAAGCCAATAACAAAAGACTATATTGAATTATTACATTTATATGAAATATTCAGAATAGGAAAATTTATAGAAGCAGAATGTAGATTGCCTAGGACTAGGCCTGGAAAGATTGAGGACATGGGAAATAACTGCTAATGGATATGGGATTTCTTTGGGGAATGATGAAAATATCCTAAAATTGATTGTGGTGGTGGTTACACAACTCTGCGAATATACAAAAAATCATTGAATTGTACACTTTAAATTGGTGAATTTTATGGTATGCAACTTATATATCAATAAAGCTGTTTAAAAAAGTCAATGGATGTAGAAAGGCAAAGAGGATTCCAGTTCCAGGCAAAATAGAGTAAGTACATGCCACTCTCTCTCCTCTGCTAAATGCAACTATAAAAACTGGGAAAATGCATGGAAAATCTATTTGAGGACTCTGAAAACTAAATAGTACTAGGCAAACTGGAGAAGAAGACCAGAATTCTAGATACCACCAAAAAAGCAGTTAATTCACCATTTTTCCTCTGGTATCTTCCAGCCTGAAGGCAATGCAGCATGAAATCCAGAATTGGGAACTGAGGACCAGATGGAACATCTTCAGAAGAAAACTTCTACTTCTGCCTCAAGGAGCAGAAGGAGTACAGAAATACCCATTTCTTTTCCTTCACTTCATTCAATCACGCTCATGTCTCCAAATAACAATCAGGTGGCATACAAATGGGATAATGTGAATAGAACTGTAAAGACTTTGAAAATAGAGCTGACATTAGAGCCCATCCACAGAAAGCAGGTTGGATGGACCCTGCAGCCTGAACGTAACCAGGTCAACTGCCTACTGACACAAAAATGTCAACATTCTCCACAGGATTTAAATGAGACATAGAGTCTTGTAACATAATATTAAAAATATCCAGGACATAACCTAAAATTTCTCAATATGTGAGGAAGCAAGACAATTTCAACTTTCACAGGGAAGGAAAATCAACAGATGCCAATGCTAACATGACACAGATGTTGGAAGGATCTGAGGAAGACTTGAAAGCAGCTACTATACAAATATCCCAACCAGCTATTGTGAACATTCTGGAAACAAATGGAAAAATAACCTCAGCAAGGAAATAAAAGATATAAAGAAGGACCAAGTTGAAATTTTAAAACTGAAAAAATAAAGTAATCAGGAGCAAGGCAGGGATGGCCACTCTTACCATTCCTATTGACCATAGTACTGGAAGTCTTAGCTGGTACAGTAAGGCAGGACAGATTAGATATAGATAGATAGACAGACAGATAGATATAGGAAGGTAGCATACCAATTGAAAAGTAAGAAATAAAACTGTCCCTATTTGCACAAGGCATGATTGTCTGCAACAAAAATCTCAAGGAATGTACAAAAACATTTCTAGTACTCATATGGAAAGTCACAGGATAAGATACCAGGTCAACACACACATAACTGAATCATCTTTCTATATAGCTGAAATGTACTGAAAACTTTTTTTAAAGTACCATTTACAATAGCTCCAAAACTCAAAAAAGAAAAATTTAGGAATAGATACAGCAAAACTACAGAATGTGCTTGTTCAACACCACAAAATACTGGGCAAATATGAGCAAAAGATTTGAGTTCACAATAGGAGAGATACAAATGGCAGATAAGCACATGAAAAGATAATCTCATTAGTGACATGCAAATTAAAATAAAAATGAGATTCTGTCATACACCTACTAGAATGGCTACAATTTTTTTAAAAAACTGACAATACCAAGGGCTGACAAGGATTTGGAATAACTGAAACTGTCATACACCACTGAGAGAAATGCAAAGTTGTGCACCCACTTTGTGCACCCACTTTGTCCACCCACTTTGGAAAAGAGTTTTTTAGGTTTGTACACAGCTAACCGTACACTCATTATACAACCCAGGATTACCCAGTAAAATGTTGGCAAGTGTTATCCTCGACGACCAATACAGCCAGATGCTCCTTAGGAGAGAGAGGTAACCAGAGAGACAAATCTGCTTCAGTCCCAGATGTATAGGAATGACTCATAGTCTGACGTCCATACTTAAGTTACTTAAGTCATTTTCCCTCCAGAGATGATTATATGCCACAGTGATGACAGGAACATTGGAAATGATTGATTATTGTGTTTTTCATTGTAAATTATCCCATCATGTTTCTGGTTTGCCGCTCCATCTCTTGTCAGTATCATTTGCCTGATCACTTCTACGTGAACTGATTAAGCCATTTCTGAAACTGAAAATTTGAGAACTGGTCTGTAAGACGCAGCCTGCCAGTCAGTTACACTGTAGTAAAGGGCTGGTCTGCGAGGTCATACAGGATGCCAGGGCTCTTTAATCTATTGGACACCATAAGCACAGTGCCTGGGGCCTATATCCTTTTCATGGTACCATGAAATGTTTGTGATTTTAAAAAGAGAGATTTCATATCTTGAAGGAAAACTGCTGAATCAAATTAATAAATTTTAACAAATGTTTGACGAAATATCTATAGAATACAAAATTATGTCAACTAATCATCTGCATCTAAACTCAACACTTGTAAGATACAAGTATATGTAATATGAGATGTGGCGGGAGACTGCCTGGGAGGAGTGCCGAGGACCCACAGAGATTTAAAAGCAGCAGGCACTTGAATCGTTGTTTTGTTTGGCACCGTGAATAATATTGCAAAACACTTTTACTTAATTACTTATCCTCTGTGGGCTTCAGTTTCCTCATCTGCCCATTAGATTTGAACTATAATCCCATTGAGGCTCACCAGCTGTAATGAGTTTAATGCATGGTCCAGCATCCCAGCCACCTTCCTCAGAAGGTCTGAGTCTCAGTGCCATGATTTCCAAGCTCTAGGAGAAGTCTGTGGCGGCTACACCTTGCACCTGCACGGCCTTGGCTCCTTAGACAGCAGTTCTCAGACTTTGACCTGAGAATCACTCAGGTCTATTTTTTGTTGTTGCTTTTTGGGGGTTTTTTGGCCATGCAGCACGGCTTGCGGGATCTCGCTTCCCCAACCAGAGACTGAACCTGGGCCATGGCAGTGAAAGCCCAGAATCCTAACCACTATGCCACCAGGGAACTCCCTGGGTCTATGTTTAAAATGCAGATTCCACAGCTCCTCTGCCAGATATTTTGATTTGTTAATCTTGAATTGAGCCCAAGAATTGCACTTGAAGCAATCTTTCCAGGTTATTCTGTTGCAGATGATCTGTTTGAAATACACTAAACTATCAAGATTAATAATACCACAGACTGACTGAATTAATGTATTGCTGAAGAGCCACTACATCATTGCACTGTGTCCTTTGTTTTGGAGAAAAACAGACAATCAAAAGAAACTTTTATGCAAGGAACTTTGAATGTGCTAAGTTCCTTTAGAAAAAATGTTGCAGAGGAAAGGGTTACACAGTGAAAGGAGTTTTCTCTCTAAAGAGATTTTTTTTTTGAACTTGTTTAATTGTCTATGAGGGCTTCCCCAAGCTAGAAGATATGCATCGTAGGCTGAAATTTCCCAAATTGATGACATCCAGATGGGACTCCTTTATACTGCTGTGGAGTAGTCAAGAAAATGCCAGAGAAAATGATATAATTCAAAGGAAAGAAGAGACAGAAGAATTAGAGAGAGGATAATAGTTTGTAGTTTGAGCCTAATCCAGAGATTAGGGGGGACTTCCATTGTATGAGTCTAAGTGGATCCGCTCATTCAGAATTCAGGTGTTGTCATTTATCTTGAGTGTTAGGAGGCCATGGTGGTGTTGTGAGAGTGAAGTGGATACAAATCCATTGGGTGCAAGTCTAGCTCTGACATTTGCAGACGATGTAATCTGGGGCAAGCTGCTCAGTCCATTGGAGCTTCATTTTTCTCAGCCCTAAAATGACATAAAAGTGACCCGTATTATGAGCTTGTTGTAAAAATTGAAATAACACATGCAAAAATCCATTATAAAATTTGTCTTATCCAAGTTAGGGAATCCTTAATTTTACGAAGTAATTTGCAATTTACTCCAGCTAAAATAATTAGATTATATTTTCTCATAAGTATGGCAAAAAGAACACTGCAACTTGAAACCCAAAGTTTTGGAAACTATGGGGGTTTTGCACCACCATGTAAACCTGAGATTTTAGGCAGTGAACAATAGAGTAAATAAAATAAAAATTCTCAAGAAATGGACTTTTGTTGTTGTTTGGGGAAAAGAATAGAAAATTTCTCATGGAAGCGATATCAAAGGCATCCCCCCACCCCAAATCACACTTATTATATAACTAAATAAGTGTCAAGAGTTTCTGTAAAGCAATCAAGCAAAGCCATGCATTCAGGGTCCGCTGAGCCAAAGAGGCTTGGGTATAATTTAATGAGTTTAATAGATGGTCCAACATCTTAGTCTCCCTTCTCTGAAAGCCTGAATCTGAGTGCAGAGATTTCCAAGTGCTTATTCTGGAGAACACAAATTCTATTTGACCTCAGAATGTCTTCATTTCATGAAGCTTTTTACAGCTATCATTGAATATATTGCTTGACCAGCATTTTTATTATTGAGAGAAAGGCTTTTGGTCCATGATTCATTCAGACAACTCTTGATAATTGACCATAGTATTAACTACAGAAAAAAAAGCATTCTAGTGGTACAGAGTCCAATTTCAGCATTGACATAAGAGGATGCAAAGGTGTCCAGATCAAGTGAAAAGATCAAGATAGTCATGAAGAGATGTGGGTACATATGAGGGTGTGCTTGGGCAGGGGGTGGTGATGGATAGGATATCCACAAGTTACACCTGTTTCCTGGAGCAATTAGCAATTGAACTCCTTTCAGTCTCAGAAGCGTGCTCAATTTTGCAATAAATTATGGGTCACTTTAATGATAGGTCAGATTGGAATTGTGAGTTTACTCTGCCTGGTGTGGTAAATGCAATCACTGAATTTTTCCCTATCCCAACTGTGGTCCTTTCACTCCTGGTCCCTGACCCTTTATGACTCTTTCAAGGAAGTCTCTAGCTCCTGTGACATCAGACTTCACCATCCCCCAAAGCAACTTGAAAACAGTTTAGGCCTTCATAAGAACCCTCACCCAACTTTTAGTAGCATTCACATTTCAAACACACAGCAGGAAAGCAGTAGGCTAACGTAGCAAAATTATACCAGCATACCACACACAAGACACAACTCCAAACCTTAATTAAAATAATTTGTTCATCTGGATTAAGATGCTGTGGGTTTTTTTGTTTGTTTGTGTTTATCTAAATGTTTTAGATCCACTTCTCTGGCCCTGTGCAGGGTTACATGGTTAGAAGTACTCTGCAATCCCCCACTCCTCATTTTACCAGAAAAAACTCATTCATATTTGTTTCATGTGTTGGGCATTCTATGTAGGGTCTTATATTAGAAACAAAGTGTTCCCTTGCTTTTAAAAAATTGTCACTGCCCAATTTAAGGATGCTGTTGTTAGATGCAGTGGAGACAGTTGGCATCTTTCTGACAACTCCTACCCTTCTTACTACCTAGTTTGGCAGGAATTGCAGCTAGAGGCAATCAGGGACAGTCCCCAAGAAGGCATAACTGAGTAACACTATTGTCTTTTTCCCAATACTTCTGTTTGGGAGACTGTCATTATAGGGTTCCTGGTAATTGTATCATTTTTATAATGGTGTCTTTACAGCTCTGTTCATGTGATTGTCCTTTTCTAATCGCAACTCATAAGATGACTGGATGGGAAAATGAGTTTACTTGGATTTAAGTATTTCTTCAAGAATATTAGTTGAATAGTAACTCTTTTGGTGATCCCTGGATGACATAAGTGTTTTCATGTGTTTGGTTTTTTAAAAGAACATAATTACATTTGAACTTTATTTTGAACGTTGTATCTTGGAAACCAATTGCTTATTATGCGCTGAGTTCTATTCTAAGTACTTCATGTATATTAACTAATGTAGTCCTCCAATAATCCTATAAGAAGCATCATTATTGTTACTTTTTGTTTTACAAATGAGAAACTGAGCTATACACAGTTTAAGTGACTTGCCAAAGGTCATAGAGCTAGTAAGTAGAGGAGTTGAGATATAACCCAGTCAGTACAGCTCCAAAGGTGGAGCTCTTAACTACCAATCTGGGCTGCCTCTATAAAGAAGGGATCTCATGTAGTGTAGAGTATTTGCCAATCCAACAACACTCCTCTATTTCTTTTTTTTCCTTTTTTTTTGGCTGCACTGCACAGCTTGCGGGACCTTAATTCCCTGACCAGGGATTGAACCCTGGCCCCAGCAGTGAAAGCTCCAAGTCCTAACCACAGGACCACAGGGAATTCCCTATTTCTTCCTCCTTAACAGGGCCTCAATTGTCTTGGACTTTTCACTACATCTCATACATTCAGTTTCCTCAGGGAAGACTGACTCCATCCTTTGGGATGGAACTAATTAGTCTAAGGATGGTCCGTTCCCCATCACTGTGTGTAGGTCAGGGATGGGCATGACCCAATGAGATGTGATGAAGTATTTTCTAGGACTAGGACAGTTCTTCCTCACTCTTCTGGAGAGAGCCTATTGAAGCCCCTGGGTGTGCTTGTGAATAGATGTGAGCCCGGGAGATACTGCTGTCATCTGGCTCCCAGCTCTGGAATGAGGTCAATACATGGAGCTGAAGAAAGCCAAGGAAATCATGGCATCTTGGAGCTGGGACCACTGGGTTAATTCAACCTCTGTGGTATATACCAGGCCTGGATGTCTAATTATGTGACCCAATTAATTTCAGTCTTCATCAAGGCATCAAGTTGACCCTTGATGGTTTTAGAATATGACTTATGCACAATGGGCTTGTCATTCCTGAAGTCTGTAACAAGTGCTCTTGTGCTTGTTTTTCTCTTGGTTGTGACAGCATGAGTCACAGTGAAACATCTATGTAGGCTCAGCCATCAGTATGCAGCACACAACAGGAGACAACTAGTGTGGTTCAAACACATGTACTGTGGGTTTCCCCCTTATAAAGATACCATCCTCAGTGCATTCATGGTGAACGTCATCAACAATTCATTGTGATCTGTACCTACTTTTGGAAAGCTTCTATGATTCCAAGAGGTGGTGGAGGGCAATTAATAACTTCATATTTCAAAAGTTATATTTGTAGTCATGAGGAACTATTTAAAGTTCATTTCGTCAGTGAATTTACATCTAAAGCGCTGAATGTATATGTGAAAGCCCTCAGACCTCTTGAAGAATGCTTTACTTTGGAGTATACAGCATATATAGTGTGCAATTTCCTTTCATATTTGAACGTTTTTCACTGGAGCAAAAAGAGATTATTCTGAATCATTTTTAAGAGGAAGATGAAATTTATGAGAAGATGTACACTATTGGAACCACAGATGATAATTTGATGAATAAAAATTTTCAACAAACAAGATGTTCCATATTTATTAACATGTTCAATAGTCTATCTTAAGTCATATGTTAACTGCTGATAGTAGAGATGAACTTTTTACAGACAGAATTAATCTATGGACCATTGAATTCTGATAGTTCTGAAAGTTAATTCAGTAAGAGGTGAAATTAGTGTCCCTAAAATTTACTGGATATTCCTAAATTGACTAGGTGGCTTAAACAACAGAAATTTATTTTCTCACATTTCTGGAGGCTAGAAGTCTGAGATCAAGGTGTCAACAGGGTTGGTTTCCTCTGAGGGCCATGAAGGAAGGATCTATGCCAGACATCTCTCCTTGGCTTGTAGATGGTCATCTTCCTCTGTGTTTTCCTATGGTCTTCTCTCTGTACTTATCTACGCCCTAACCTTCTCTTCTTGTAAGGACGCCACTCAGACTGGATTAGGGTTCACCCCAATGACAGTATTTAACCTCAGTTACCTCTTTAAAGACCCATCTCCAAAAAAAGTCACATTCTGAGGTATTAGGATGTCAACATATGGATTTTGAGTGGACATAATTCAGCCCATAACAACTGACAACAAAATAGTTAAAGAACATATTTTTTAAATCAAGACACAATCTAATTTAAACATGAGCTCTGAGTGAGGTAGTTTGTCATCCTTAGAAAGTAAAGCTTTTAAAATGTTTTTCTACTTTCTTAACATTTGTTTGGGGTTGAGAAATTCTATCAAAAGGTTTTATTTTTACTAAACCAAGTAGCAAATAGAGATCACACCAGGGGGAAATAAGATATAATTTTAATTACCAATTTTCATTTCTATTAATTATAAGCCTGTCAATGTCATTCTAATTTAAACCAGCAATCCCTCCTTTCTAATGATTTCTTAATGATCCGGAAACCATGGAGCTGTGTCAGAGCTTCGGAGCAGTTTCTGATCCTTGGGGCCTCATCTGCTGTGCACTGGATGCATCTCAGTGGGAGAAGGGGCTCCTAGGGGTTCGTGCGGAGGGCACAGACAGCCCAGGGACCCCCAGAGTGGGGGAGTCCAATTTCATAAATGAGTTGAATGTGGTCAGGTTTTTGAAACTGCAAATGCATATTATTAACTTGAATGTCCTTAGAGTCCATAGCTCTAATCTTTGTTATCACTCATCTTTATCAAGTAAAGAGCCTTTGAGCACCCAACACTATGTGAAAGTATAGTTTTATTTTTAAATTTACAAATATCACAAAAATGGAAATGATAAAAGCAAATACAAATGACTTATCTAATATTTTCTTCTTGCCCCTCCTTGTTCTGTCATGCACATTTCCCAGGGAGTAGATGCCCCATTTTGGAGACTATTGCCTCAGATGCTTTATGACGTCAGTCCAGGTGTGGATACGGATATGGATCGGCACCTGGAAGGGATATACAAGTCATTTGTTGAAAAGGGGAGGCATGTGTGCAGATTTCTCACTGTCCATCTGGCTTTCTCCAGGTCCACAGAGTCCACAGGTGGATGGGACAAATGTTCCCTGATCGCTAGTGGTCTTTTCTTGTTTTCTCACCTTTGAACCCACAACCTTAAATGAAATGAATAGTTTACTGGTTTAATGCTAAATCTATTAAGAGACTCCTCCTAAAACTGACCTTATTTCCTGGCTGCGCGCTCCTGTAGAACGTGCCGCAGCTGCCATTTCTCTTGTGGGCATCTTTATGTAGCCTCTACAGAGATGAGCTTGGAAAGAGGCTATTCAAAGTCTGAGGAAGAAGGCATGATTCCCATGGCCTTCTAAATTGGGAAAATCTTCCATTGGAAGCTTATATTTTCTCAGAAGCCAGTAAAACTGATGACCACAGTGTGGCCCTGGCTCTGCTACTCACTCTGTTTACAGAACCAGGCTTGTATATTATCATGAGCTGCATGGCTTTGGAAGACGAGTCTTCTGGATCAGTCTCTCAAAAAAAACCAAAAAACAAACTCAGCAGGTGGTCTCTCCATACTTACTTTGACTTGCTCTTTTCCTAATACTTATCAGTAGGGAAATGACATGGACTTATTGTGGTGATCATTTTGAAATGTATAGAAATATCAAATCACTATGTTGTGTAACAGGAACTAACATAGTGTTGTAGGTCAATTATACTTCAAAAACAAACAAACCATCAAAATCATAGAAAAAGAGATCAGATTTGTGGTTACCAGAGGTGAGGGGGGGGTGTGTGTGTGAGGGGAGGGGGAATTGGATGAAGGCAGTCAATAGATCCAAACTCCAGTTATAAGATAGATAAGCACTAAGGATGTAATGTATAACATGATAAATATAATTAACACTGCTGTTTGTTACATATGAGAGTTGTTAAGAGCATAAATCCTAAGAGTTCTCAACACAAGGAAAAATTTTTTTTCTGTTTCTTTAATTCTGTATCTGTATGAGACGATGAATGTTCACTAAACTTACTGTGAGAATCACTTTATGATGCATGTGAGTCAAATCATTATGCTGTACACCCTAAACTTATACAGTGCTGTATGTCAATTACATCTCCACAAAACTGAAAGGAAAAAACCTAACAGTAAAAAATATATATATTTCTTTCTAAAAAGGTAAGAAACAAGATTATGAAAATATCAATAAAATACAGTTATTCCCTTTCTAAACTACATATTTCCATTTTAGATAGTATTCATTGTCACTCTGCCAAGAAAAATGAGATTCACACTCATACTTCCATCTACCTCTCTTCCCCACCATTCCGGTTTTCATTACTCACTGTATTATTTTCATTTTGACAGATGTCAAAATCTCTAAATGTTCGAAGGTTTTACTACTTGCAAACTAACAAGTTAGGCTGCCATTGCTGAGAGAAGACACAAGACTCCCGGGTCAGAAACGAAGGACTTTATTACTCATGAAACAAGCAGCATGAGTCAGCATATTTGCAACAATTCCTCTTGCCCTCAAGTCCCATGAAGGCAATTCAGATGGACCCAGATAGATACCTGTACATGCAATGAGTTGCATTACAAGAGAGGAACCATGAACTTAGGAATCCCTAATTTCTTCTAATGAGCAGTAAGCATGGCTGCCCTCTGCTGCACAGGGATTCACTATGTCTATCTTCCAAGGCTATTTGTTGTACAAACGTCTTTGAAAAGATAGTCCAAGACAAAGACAGTCAGTGCCACTGCTTGTAAGAAACATGAACGATCCATAGAGAATTGTCTCCCAACAAGAGTTTGTAGCATTTACTTTCTGCAGAATAATGATAATTCCTAATTGTTTAATCTTAGTTCTATGTGTAAGGGTATTTATAGTTTACCCTAGTTCTTTTCCTTTTTACTTCTCTCCACAGTTTTGTTTTGTTCTTGTTAACTTTATTTCTTATTTGGCTAGATTTCATTATTAGGTAGGTTTTTGTTTCTGTTTGTTATATTTTTGTTTGTTTTGTTTTGTTTTTGTTTTCACTATAGATACCATATTTCCAGATCTGTTTCATATTTAGGAACATCTGCTGTCTTTTTGCTTTAATGACAAGTTGACTCTGCATAATATTCTTGGATCACCCTTTTCTTTCTCTTAGAACTTTACATGTTCCAGTGAATGTTGTGGAGAAGTGTGAAGCTCACCATTTGACTCCCACCAGAGTAAAAATGGATTTGGATGAAAGGCATCAGTGAATGTGAAAAATGGGAGGTAAAAGTTTGATGAGGAACAGAACATTTACATAGAAGGAAAATGTTTGAGTCCAAGTTCCCTGCAAATCCTCCCACCTCCTTCTCTTGTGATTTTAACCAGAAAGATCTAAGGGGGAAAAAAACCCTCCAGGTATTTACCTAATCTTTTCCTCCAGACTCTGGTCCTCTTATGCTCCACATGCCAGGCCAGCTCTCATCCTCCACAGACCACCTATACACATCTCATTTTACATACCAAGGGACTGGGTTCTACCAACGTTACATGAAATTGCAAAGGGCAGAATAAAAGAGGTATTCTAAAATAATTAGTTCGAGACAAGCAAAGGAATAAAAAGAAAGTTGTTATACAAAGACAAGCCACCCAGGGCACTTAGACCCTGAGGAGTGTTGTCAGATTCCAGATGATTCCTGTTTTTTTAACCTTTTGGTCCCAGTTCATTTAATTTCATGTGAAAATGTGGCCTCCTTATAATCGCTGTTAGTAAGCCACTGTAGCGTCAGAACTTGCACCTTTATTTTTAGTCTGATTAAAGATTAATTTTCTAGGTCCAAAATGGAAGTAAGCACAAACCTTTTTTAAAAAAAAAATCATAAATAATGGGCATTTACAATGAAAAGTTTGACTCACAGGCATGTGCAAAACCAAAGTGACACTGAAGGCTGCCGCTCACCCTCCCTAGGCCTGGTGGGATGGAAGGAAAGCAAGGCTTCATTTCTTACCATTCAGGACTATGTAGCACACGCCAGTGCCAGTGGTGACATAGGAGTGCTCCCAGGAGCCTGTAGGGCCCGAGAAGGTGAGTTTTCCTTGTCTGGTCCAGGAAGGCCCAGCAGTCCCTCCTCTGGCTCCCAGCGGCAGCCACAGTGTGGACCAGTGTTCACCCTGCTCCCTCAGGCTGCCCTGGGCCCCTCCCTTTTATGAGACTAGCTGGGTGTGTGTATGTTCTCACTGAGAGCAGCCCCATACCAGGAACTGTGCTATATACCAGTAACTAGTAAACCATGACAAAGACCCTCTCCTTGACCAAACTTGAGTCAGGCTCCTCTGAGCTCTCTTCTCAACTAGGTCCTGACCTCAGGCTCTGTCCTTGGTCTGCTTAGTTCAGTTTTTAGCAAGAATCCTGCTGGGCTAGTTTAGTGAGAATTCTCCACCCTGGACATCTGATCAAATTTGTTATCCCCTACCTTCCATATCTTATCACCCTGGCCAGCCTTCAGCAAGAATCCTGTTGATTCGGTCTAACAAGAATCCCCTATTCTTGATGTTTCCTCTTAGTAATTTTTCATCCACTCACACCACCCTCTTCCTTAGCCATAAATCCCCACGTGGCCTTGTTCTTGAAGTTAAGCCCCGTCTCTCTCTCCTACTGCAAAACCCCTGTTGCACAGGTCCCTTCTTGAATAGTCTTCTTTACCATCTTTAACAAGTGTCATGAAATTTTTTCCATTAACAACCACCAGTCCTTTAAAAAAGTTTTACGAAAAGTCAATCCACGCTTACATTCTAAATGTAATGGGGAATCAAGATCCCATCAATATACCCTTTTTGGTTCTGCTGTTTCATTGGTAAATGCTTTCAGCATGAGAGCTGTGGGAAAGGATTTATTTCCAAAATGTAGCTATGATTTCTAAGGTTTTAAGGAAGAAAGTCTCAATGGATAGGGTCATTTTTTGACTTATTAAGATGTTAAATTTGGTTCTGGCAGGAGATATGTCATTGGGGTGTGTTGTCATGGGCTCCACGAGCAGGCTGATACTATAATACAATTTATCTATCAACTGAAGAGTCCCCAAGTTTACAGTGTTTAAATGATTGGCACAGTTTTGGTGATGGAAGCAAAAATGCCCTTGTCTTGCTCTTCTGTTTGTGAGATTGTAACCTGATAACAGTGAGTGATAGTATTATTGCAAAATAATTTAGGTGCTTTAATACTAGAAGAGAATATGTAATGTTAAAAAACAAAATTCAGCTGAGTAAATTTTAAAGATCTTATTGCCTTTATTCAACGATTTATGAATCCAGCAGCATCCGATACAGCAGATAGAAAGGAGCTCCATTTTGTACAGCCAAGCTGTACAAAATGAAAGACTTTTACAAGCAGAAGGGAGAGGGAACAAGGAAGTTATATGAGGCAAAAAAGCAGATTGATTATTTCAAGGTTACTTTCCTTTGGAGGATGGCAGGGGTCTATCCAGCAGATTACCTACTGCTGATCAGGGGATTCCTGATTGACTGGTTTAAGATTTCATTTCTCGGAGAGTTGAGATTGAAATTAAGTCTTGGTTCGGTGATGTGGGGCTTAGCACACCTGACTCCATCTTGGGCCTGTCTCTTGTTTTTAACAGTAAAATGGTATGCAGCCATCAGGATTATAGCACGTATCTATTTAAGGTTCTGTGTTCTGTGCCTTTTGCTTCAATACGGAAGGAAGGCTCTCAGTGAAACTGCACATAAAACATTGACCAGCTTAAATTGGCTTTGCCTCCTTAAATAGGTTGTTGATTAATCACACCTTGAGTTATTTTACAGAGAGAGCATTGCACAGGTGTAAGATGGGAGCGCACATCTCCAGGATGACCCCGGCAGCAAGAATCTTCAGTCTGCAGAGCTTAAAGGATAGGAATGTTGCCACTGGAGCCCCTTCTGAAGCGAGAAGTCTTTCAGTAAGGAAAATCTAGCTTTCAGCAGCAAGAGTAGTTTATTTGGACTGATTCGAGATTAGCCAATCAGCTTCCAGGTTTGAAATTCCCCTAACCCCTGAAATTTTGCTGCAACCACTGGATCAGGGAGACAGATTTGAGCCTTGCCTCCTGTCTCCCTGCCTAATAAAGCTCTTTCTTTTCTCAAAAGCTGGTGCCCTGGTGCCACGGTATCGGCTTCTATGCACATCGGGCAGCGACCCCTTGCTTGGTAACGTCAGTTTATAGATGCAAAGAATAAGGATGATTGGCATCAACCATCAATGGGCCCCACAGCTCACAGTGTTAGGCTCACGTTTGGATTCAATTACTCTCATTTAATTCGATAACTTAAAAGGGCTCTGCATTGCCTGCTGCTGTCCTGCCTTCCATTCTTTTCAAAAGCATTTGGTCCTCATTTCCAGAACTTGTGTCTGGGTGAGCTGGAAAGGAGAGGCCAGTGCGAACAAAGTCCTTTGTCTTAGTTCCAGTAAAGAAGGAGCCAGACCTAGCTGCCTGTGCTATTCAAATGCAGATACTTCGTAGGGACCCTAAATAAACCAACAACAGAAAAACAAAAAAACAAGAAGGACACACTTTCCAGACTAAACAAACTCTCCCCTGAAAGTGTCCTCCCAACTTGGTAGCCTCTATTCCTCAGAGCAGTTATTGGTAACTTTAAGCTACTTAAATCAGCTTAAGGATATTGGTTGATATTATCTCTTACATATAGACATATATAAACTAGTTTATGTTATGTATACACTATGCTATCTTCTTTATTCTTTGCTGTATTTGTCTTACTATCATTTTCCATTTTACTATTTTATGTTATTTTTAAATCCATTATCTTAATGGCAAGTTGGTGCAAACGGAAGGATTTCCAGATAAAGTCTCTAAGTTCTTCTTGCAGGTCGCCCCTCAGCTAGCTCCACCAACACCCTTTCTGGATCCCAAAATAAATCTTCTGACCCCGTCCTGAATTATTCTGTCGACCTTGAAGGAGTGTCTATGGGCGAGGTTCCCAGCTTCAAAGCCAAATCACTGTTCCTACAAAGCCCCAGAGAGCAGCAAGCCCCGTCCCCGTCCCTGGAGTCTGAAATCTGTTAGAACTCTGGGGCTAAATCAGTCCCACGGGAGACAGGAAAGGAGAGCTGTGGACTGAGCACTGGTCCAGGGATGGCACGCAGACTGTGCTCGACGCTGTTGACCACGGAGCCCCACGGGGTGTTCCACGGAACAGAATGCCCTTCAAGAACTGAGGCACAGAGATGCGGAAGGACCTGCCTCTTACCAGGGAATTTCTTGTCAGTGCCAAAAGTGTATTTACACTTGTTGGGCTACAAGGAAGAGTAGAGGATGATTAGTACTAGATGGAATTACAGAGATCCTGTTCAGAGCTCTTGAGGTGAGGTGGAGCTTTTCACATCCTACTTGCTCTGTCTGGGTGTAGCTGGGGACTTGGGGCACAGCATTCGTGTTATTATCATTGTGAAAATGTGCCAGTGTAATAGCAAGGAAACATGATTTTCCTTAGGTGTGTTGGGACATAAAACCTATTGAAAATCTTTGCTGTGGAGATTGGGGAGTTTGTTGTTAAGGAGGGACTAGTCCAGCTAGATTTGCATAGAAGATGATAGTAGATCACTTTAGCTGTTATATACAGGATGGCCTAGAGATAAAAGTGAGATATTAGAAAGCTGTTGTCATATACCAGGTGGGGTCTCTGAAGCAAAGAAGTTACTTTGGGAAAGGAGATGAAGGGGTGACTTCTAGGGATGTTTAGGAAGTAACCTGTAAAACAGAACCCAAAGAAACTCTGCATTAAGATTCCTTTGACTGTAAGAAACTGTTTTGTCCATAAACCAAGAGATAGACTGAAGTCCCAGTTTTAACTGACGTAATTATTAGAGGTGCACAGTTTCTGCAAGATAAACTGTTGATTTGGGAAGGGGGATTAGAAGGATTGAGAGGTTTGACCCAGCTAACCTTGCCTATTATAAATATGCTTTACAGTCCAAGATTCTGTTGTATCAGAAGAGATTAAAATCCCGGTGCCCTTTAAGCCACTAACTCAGTATTATTTTGAAATGGCAGAAAAAAAGAGTATACAAAAAAGCAGAATTGGGGGAGGGATACTTTTTTGGAGAAAAAAATTTAAGAACACATCTCTGGGGGGAAAATTTTTGCTTGGGGGGAGAGTGACTTTTTTTTTTTTTTTTCTGGCACAAAGTTATTTAAGAAGTGGTGAATTTACTGAACAGTCTCTTTGTGCCCTAATACCCAAAGGCACACTTCCACATCTGAGATTCTTCTTTAAAGGTTCTCCTTTTAGGTGGTGTAATAATTTGCCTAAATTTCACTTCATCCAATTTTTTTGAGGCTTTGAAATATACAATAGAAACTTATACAGTGGAAAGCACTGACCCCGTCCTCCTCTTTCCACTTATTTATAGTTTCATTTTAAATAAAGACTAATCATTCGTTGGTTAAAGTAAAATTTCCATGTCTAGTTCCAGAAAAGTGTACACGAGCATACGGACAGCCTGGGTCTTGCCGTGAGCAGCATGAGTTCTGAATTTGGCATGTCTGCAATTATTCAAACACGGTCATCTTTCATTAGTTACTGATAAATTAGGCAGGATGAAAATAGTTTGAACTAATTTCTCTGAAGGATGGATGGTAAGTGTTCACTGCAGGAGCGGTTCTCGAGCCTGTCCTGCGACTGTAGGGGATCTTCCTGCCTGCCTCCACATCAGGAGACCTCCTTAAAAACTAGATGCAGCCAGTTTGGGATGGACCTCAAATATCTGCATTTTTTAGAGGTCAAAAAGGTGATTCTGTTCATCTTTAGAATTTGGAAACTACTGTTGTAATAAATGAATTTGCTACTTGTTCCATCCTGCCCAACAGATAAGCCCATGTTTAGTTTTCAGCATCTATCATATATCACACATGACATTTATCACAAATCCTACATGATTTGACAAGTGTGTCATACACCAGAGAAAAAGCTTAAATAATTTCCCTGCAGTTATAAATATGTGAACGTCAAAGCCAGAGCCAGAATTCGCAGTCTCTGAATTTTCACCTCGTTTTATGAGTGAGATCTGCTGTCGTTCTTCATCCTATCTCTGACACAGTCAAGTGGAATGAGGGTAAAGAAAAACAAAGAACTTCCTGGATGTTTCTGTTGTACATCTTCTTTGGTAAGTTTTAGGGAACAAGTTCAGAGTGCTGAACACAGAGGGCTTTTTAGGTTTTGAGTTATTCTGCAAATAATGAAACTGATTTGGAGATAATTACAAAACAAAGAGAGATCTAAAATCTGAAGAGACACCAAAGCTTGATAATAAAGCAGGAAAGAAAACAGAAGAATACACAACTTCAGTCTAATGACTGGATACAATGACTAGCCCAGGAACAAAATGGGTAATAGTTGTGTCAAGAAGGATGATGGGAAGTAAATTCAGAAGTCAGAAGTTAAGCAAATCCAATTCAACTCAAAAAAAAAAAAAAAAAAAAAGGACCATATTCTGTCTACTGTTAATAGGAATAATCAACACACTAAACTATTGGCTACTGGTATACATTTACATTTCCGTCTACGTGTACGCCGTATGTATACACACACATTGGATTGACCCGTGTTGGTTATTTTAAATTCCTTTAATTACGAAATAAAAATTAAAGTTATAAAAGTGCTTTTGAAGTCGGTGGCGAGGGACACAGACCGAGGTACCAAACCTCGGTCTGACCCTTGGTTTGGGGTTTTGGAAATCCCGATGGAACAGAAATTAAAGTCTCAGTAGTCGTGGGACCAAAGAAGGATCTGAAGGGCACGTGGATGGCAAAACATCTGTCTGATCCAGAGTGAAGGCTCTCTGCCTTTGGGGACTGGCAACGTGTCAAGGGCAGCCCGAGAGGTTTCCCAAGGCAACGGTAAAGTGAGACAGGAGACACACCCCGGCTAGAGGATCAGCCCCGGGGTTGGGGGGGCTGGGGGGGGCAGGGATGCCCCCGCCGCCCGTGACCCGCCGGGAGCAGCCTCCGCGGGGCGCCGAGGCAGGGGCAGAGCGGCCACTGCGCAGGCGCCGCCTGCTCCCGCAGAAGCGCCTTCGCGGGACGGGGTCCGAGCGGGGTTGGGTAGGGGGATCGGGGTGGGTGGGCTCCAGGTGCCAGAAGCGGCCCCTAAACTCCCCTCTGGCAATTGCTGATGTAAAAAAGAAAAACTTACTACCCAGAAGCGGAGGGAATTTACTGTGGGTGGATGGAGGGAATTTATTGTGGGTGGATGGGCCGGGAAGACGGGTTCATACCGGACAAGCATTTGAGCTGGCCTTGGAAGAGGAAAAGGAGTGGAGGAGTGCGAAGTGCGAGGCGAGCAGGAGGGGCAGTCAAGGAAGGTGCTGGGGAGGTTACTGGGGCGGGGGGGCGGATGGCTTAGGGATGTGTTAGGAGATGACTCTGTATTTTAACACTATTCTAGGCATTGGGGCCAAATGTAAGTAAGCAAAAAGTTTACACTCTAAGGAATAATCCTGGACTTCAAGGAATTTTCCTTTCCTTAAAAGTACTCGCTATTCAGTACTAAATGTGTGGTTTCAGTCCCAGTGTGAGCTTCAGCTGCACTCACCCTCAGCTGCAAACACGCCCGGCTCAGTCAGGGTCTGACATTCTCGCTTAGCCTCAGTCTTTTGGTTTTATTCTGGCTGTCAGTGGGCTGGAAGATCCCACACACTTAGGGGTAGGCAATCTGCTTTACTCAGTCTGCCAATTCAGATGTTAATCTCATGTAGAATCCCCCTCACTGATACACCCAGCATAATGTTTGACCAAATATCTGGGCATCCTACGGCCCAGTCAAGTTGACACATAAAATTAACCATCTCAGAGGTATCTAGTCTGAGACATTGGCTCTTTTTGGCAGATGAATGATACCTAGAAAACTGTGTCAAGAAAGATGTTGAATGAGTTAAAAACAAGACAAAAAAACTCAAAAGTTAGCTTGAATCAATTATACTTTATATTCATTTAGAAACACCCTATTAATTATAAAATAAATCATTCATTTCAGGGAGCAGGAGCAGGAGTGAAGTACGGTAGTTGACAAGAATTCTGTTGGACCAGAGTCATAATAGGGGCAAAGTACAATTTGTGCATTTTGCTCTTTTGGCAGCTCCATTAGAAAGAAGCCCATCAATCAGCTGGAGGAATGCAGGGAGTCAGCAGATCTGAGTCTCAGCTGAGAGATTTGAGGGGTCGACAGTTTATAATAGATGTAAGAATCGTGAAGAGGCACAGACACTGAAGTGCAACTAATAAAGGAAATATTTTTAAAGGAACAGATGTCGTATTGTAAAGATAAATGAAGATTGTGTACTTTTATGGAAAGAGGATTATAGAAACATTTGTCTTCATTCGTTATCTGGACCTTGTGAAATCCTTTTCATTATCGTTGAGTACTAAAGAAATGGTTTCGGTGCCTAAATGTACCTGAAGTACATTCAGTTAAGATAATATTTAGCTTTAGGAGGCTGGGTAAAGAATTTAAGAATTCTTCTCTTCCCAAAAAGAAATACAAATTTCTAAAAATTTTCTAAATTTATAAATTTGACTCTTGGATTTTTTTCTTTAAATGTTAGAAATGAAACACTAGAAAAGGTCATCAGACCTTGTCATCAGCTTATTGGATGGCTGAAAAAATTAAGTCCATGAGTGGCGATCTGGGATGGCCATTAGTGCCCAGCTACGGTGATTGAGAAAAAAAACATTTTGTTTCTGATTCTCACTCCTTTTCTCTTTCCACTGCATCTTTAATAAGACGCTTGGAATCCAGCAAGTACTCTTATGTGGCAGAGGCAACCTAGGTGTTTTCAACCACGTTTTCTCATTTAGTTTTGCTCATAGTCCTTGAAATAGGTGTGGCTTGGATTTTCACGCTTCTTTTAAAAATGAGCAAACTGAGCTTCGGAGAGATGATTTCTTCATAGGCACCCAGAGCTAGAAAGCCGTACCACTGGGGTTCTCTTGACGCTAGTTCTAGCGGTCTTTTAATTACCTCCCAGGGGTGGGAAAAAAAACCCCACCCAAATTAAGGTGTGCTTGGGGACCACTTTAGTTCTACTTTATCTCTTCTTCATCGTAATATGGCATTCATTTTTTTCAGTGCTAGGATATGAATAATTTAATTTTTGAATGATTAATGGTAGTTTAAAAAAATATTTGAACTAAGTAATTACGGTGACAAGCATGTTGACAATGGACTAAGAAACGTAAACCACGTGGACTGCTTGGCTAAATTTTGTAATGTGTCACCGAGGAATCAGCAGATGCTTTATTGTGGATCAGAAATGATAATGATAGTTTTGACAAGGACCCTTGAAAGATAAATAAAAGTACTAAATTTATTTTTAGCTATATGGCAACATGATGTCATTTTTGCCCTCTCAGTTTTTTTCCATTTTAATTTTATTTAGTTTTTAAAATCACAAAGTGATAATGCTTGTCACAATGGAACAACGTAAAGAATAATCATGCCCACTCTGGAGTATCCACAACTTTCTCGATGCTCACAAAGATGTGGTCGTATGTGAGCGTTTTGTGTGTTTTTGCCAAGACAGAAACATAACACGTTTATCACTCTATAATTTGCTTTTTTTAATTTGATATTTTTCATGGGCATTCCCACAAGTTAATCTTAGACATAAACCACTTTTTCAGTCTAGTGTCTTTGTAAACACACATATTTTATAGAAACGGAATATTTTCATGTGTGCTTTTCTTTTTAAAGTTAAGCCTTTTTTTTTTCTTTGTTTGTCTCCCTACTCCTTTTCTCATCCTTTGTGCCAAACACAAGGCCTCCAAGCTGTGTTCACAAACTGGCATGTCTCTTTCTGCTTTCATTCAGTCCGTGTACACCACCCACACACACTGTATCATATCGGATCTGAGATGCACCTTTTGTCTTTTTCAAATTTTAACATCGCTGAAATTGCTATATGTCTTACAATCTTAGATTTAATGAAATATGGTATGCATATATATATTTGGGAGCCTTTTCCCTTCACTCTTTGCATTATAAAAAATGTGATCCTATTTTACATACTTTTCTGCATTTTTCTTTCTCTTTTACTTTGTGGAAATCCCTTTAAGAAAAGTGATAAAACTCTAATCCTTTTTAAACATGTATTATGTAGTCATTATTCCACTAGTGATGGGCCTCTATTTTTTTCCTAGTTTTTGTTTGATTTTATTTCTGCAACAAAAATGCTGCAATAAACATTCTTGTTCATATATTCTATGTACTGGTGCTTTTATTTCCCTGGGATAGATTCCAAGGAGTGGTATTTCTGGTTTGAAGGGGATTATATTTTTATTTTAGTTGTGTTATCAGGTTACTTTACTGAATGGTAGTAGCAATTCATTCCTGTTTTGGTTGTCCGTTGCTGTATCACAAACCACTTCAAATCTTAGTGGCTAAGAACACCACCAATCAATTACTTTACTCATGAGTCTGCAAATTGAGTGTCATTCAGAGGGGTTGATTTGGTTTTTGCTCCTCATGTGTCTGGACCCACAGCTGGGGTGACTCGCATAGCTGGGGCTACACAGCTGGGGGCTGGCCAGACATCTCTCTCTCTCCACGTATTCTCAGGACCTCTTCATGTCATCTCCAAAATAGAGGTCTTGCCAACATGGCAGCCTCGGGGTTCAGGTGGAAGCTGCAGGTCTTTTCATAACTGGATACAATGACTAGGAATTTGCAATTCCTTTCAGTCACTTCTTCTGTATTCTATTTGTCAAGCAAGTCACTGAAGGCCAGCCCAGACAGAAGGAGAGAAGGTACAAATCAGCCACAAATCTCATAGGCAATGAACTGAGTACTTGTTCCTGAATCTTTCTTGGCCTGGATCTAGCTGTTCTTTAAAAGTTGTGTCAATTTGACAGGTAAAAACTGGCAACTCATTGCCTCTTTTATATTTTCATGAGCATAGGTGAAGATGAACATCTTCTTATATGGTTATTGGCCACCTGATTCACCTCTTCTATGAGATGCCTATTCATATATTTGCTTGTTTGGGGTTGTTCATCATTTTCTTAATTAATAGGAGTCTCTTGTATAATAGAAACATGACTTTTAATCTTGTCATATGTATTGAAAATTGTTCTCTCTATACATTTTTTAAAATTTGACTTTGTTTTGTCTTTTGCTGTATACTAACTTTGTGTGTGTGTAGAGATAAATACGTCTGTCTATTCTTTAATGGCCTTGATTTCCTTTGTTGCTTTGGAAAATATCAATCACCCCACAATTGTACACATGTTTAAAATTTTCTTTCAATATACTTATTTCCATTTCTCTGTTTATTATTTTGTATTTAACTTAAATCCCTTTGGAAACTATGTTTTTAATCTGAAATAGGGCGTATAGCTTTGGTATCTTATAGTGCTGTGAGACTGTAAAGATATTGTGAAAAACAAAGCTAGAGGAGAAAACCTCTTTTCATTTATTTAACACATTTATTTAGCACCTACTATGTGGGACTTTTTAGTTACTTGCAATATGGGACTAAACAAGACCAGTAAGTTCCCTGCTTCTGGAGTTTACTGCCATGGTTTGAATGTCTGTGTTCCCCCAAATTCATATGCTGAAATCCTAATGCTCAAGGTGATGATGTTTGGAGGTGTGGTCTTTGGGAGGTGATTAGTCGTGAGGGTGGAGCCCCATGATGGGATTAGTGTTTTTATGAAAGAGACCCCACAATGCTCCCTAACTGCATCTGCTATGTGAGGACACAGTGAGAAGTAGGCAATCTGCAGCCCAGAAGAGGGTCTTTATGAGAATGTGACCATGCTGGCGGCTTGATCTTGGACTTGCAGCCTCCAGAACGGTGAGAAATAAATTTCTGTTGTTGATAAGCCACTCCGTCTGTGATATTTTGCTATAACAGCATGAACGGACTAAGACACTTATTTACCTTCTAAGAGGAGAAAAAAAGATAAACAAGTTAACAAATGAAGGAAAGATGAACAAATTAACAAATGAAGTAGAAATAAACCTGGCATTTTCAAGGAAAAGAAAGAAGACCAATGTGACTCAAGCATAGTAAGTGAAGAACAAAGTGGTTAGAGTTTAGAGCAGAGAAGCAGTAGGAGGGGGTCAGACCATGGAGAGTCTTGTAAGCCTTAGTAAGGAGTTTGGCTTTTATTTTAAGTATTATGGGAATCCATTAGATGCTTGAATCAGGGAGTAATATAGTTTGATTTACATTTAAAAAATATCACGTTGATTGCTGTATGGAGCACAAACTGTAGAGAGGCAGGGAGACTAATCAGAGTTGTAGGGATGGATGGTAGTGGCTTGGGCGAAGGTGGCCACAGTGGAGATGGACAGACATAGACAGGCTGGAGAGAAACTTCGGAGGTAGGTGTGACGGCACTTGCTCGTGATTTGCATGTAAGGGAAAGTGGGAAATTGAGGAAGGTAACTGTGCTGTTTATTGAGATGGGGAATACTAGGGGAGGACTAAGTTTTGGTGGAGAAGAAAACCAAAAGTTCTGGGTTTTTAGTCGTTTTTTTTTTTGAGGTCAAATTTACGTAACTTAAAATTAACTATTTTAAAGTCAACAATTTAGTGACATTTGGTACAGCCACAAGGATGTGCAACCACTTCTGTCTAGTTCCAAAACATAAAAGTTCTGTTCTGAATATGTTAATTTTGCAATGTTCATGGAAAGATCTTGGCTGAAGATATAAATTTCAGAGTCATGATATTCAAAGCCAGGCGACCAAATGGAACAGAGAAGGCATCCTACAGTTTGGTAGAGAAGAAGAAACTTACAAAGGAAAAGGCGGGAAAGCATCCCCTGTAGAAGAAAGACAACGAGGAGAGGCCAGTGCTTTAGAATCCAAGAGAAGAAAGTACATCAAATGCTGCTTAGAGCAGAATCCCCATGAGGTTTGATGACATGGAAGTCACAGCTCAACCTGACAAGAGCAGGTTTAGGAGAACGAAAGTGAGAGAAGCTTGACTGGGGAGAGTTAAAGGGAAATGAGCTTTGAAGGCTGTGATTTCAGATAACTTCGATCACTTTGCTGTGAAATGGTGATGTAACTGGAGAGGTGTGACTTGGGGGTCAAGGGAGTGTCTGCTTTAAATATGGGAGATACTGGAGTATGTTTATTTGCTGATGATCATGATTCAGAAGAGAGAGAGAAATTGATGCAGAAGAGAGAGGGGAAAATTGGATGCAAATCCTTGAGCAGGTGGAAGAGATAGAATCTGGCGTACAAGTGGGGAGGGCGGTCCCATTAGAGCCTGAATGCTCCTATTGGGACAGAGGGGACTCGGTATGAGTGAGATGCAGGAAGGCTGGTACATTTTGTGGTAGGACAAGGAGAGAGTTCTCATCTAATTGTTTCTTATTTTCAAGGAAGTAAGGAGAGCAAGCCCGATCCCTGCCCCACTTCTAGGCCCTTAGGGACTTGGAATATGAGGGGGGAAAAGTAGCTTCTACTTAGCGGGTGACAGTGAGACGAGTCATGAGGGCACAGTGAGGGCAGCAATGTGGAGGACATGAACCCGTTGGAGAGCAGGGACGTCTGCTAAGGATTGTGAGTTTTGGGGATACAGGGGAAGGGACCGCCAAGGTGGGACGGGGCTGGGGGAGAAATGGAATCCTGGTGATGACGGAGCCTTGCTCTGTTGTCATGTGGCGGCCTTGTGATTTAGGTCTCTGATGGGTTGAAGACAAGTTATGATTTTGGCCAGTAGATTATCTGGCTTCTTCTAGTTGTTAGAGGGGGAGGCACTCTCTTTCTACTTTTCTACCCACTCAGTGAAAGCCACTGAGCATTTTTGTTCCTAAACAGGCTGGACTTTCATACCGAAGCCAGCATGGAGTTTATTTCCTCCTGTATTGAATCCAGTGAATGACTGTGTCCATGCCAGGGGCTGTGGCCATCTTTCTAACCCACTTATCTAATCTCTTTACTTTCCAGCTTAAAACTCCCCAGTGTCTTCACATTCTTCTCAGGCTAAGTCCAAATTCACCATCTGTCCTCCACAGGCTCAACTTCTGGCATTGCCCTCCTTCCGTATATCCTGGTCACTCAGAACTGCTTGCATTTCCCAAATTGACCCTAAATGTTTGGAATGACGTTATGACACTTCAGTTTTTGCTCAGCCCTGATCTGTTCATCCTTTGGATTCTCTTCATTCCCCTCTCCCTTTGGGGAAGCACTACCCTCCCTTCTAAGGCCGAGTCGGTACCTCTCCTCAGAGTTAGATCTTACTGTTATCAAAGCACTGATTACACTGACTGTGATCTCTGGTCACCAAGGCTCTGATCTTTCCTTTCAATCTCTTTTCTCTCTATTGTTCTCATTGGATTATTTCTCTTGACCTATGTTCAACTTCCCTGATTCTTTCCTTTGTTATTACAATTCTTCAGTTCATTCCATTCAATGAGGGTTTTTTTTGTATTATACTTTTTAGTCCTTTGTCAGTTTTTGTTCTTTATATCTCATATTTTTTGTTGAATTTTTTCAAACTTTCTCTTCATTCAAAGAGTGTTCATGATATTTGCTGGAGCATTTTACCAGCTACTTCCAAGTCTTTGTCTTTGAGATCAGGAACTCTGTCTAATTAACCATCTTCATATGTCGATGGTTGAATGTGTTGCTTGGTATATATTATATGCTCAAGTATCTGTTGAACGAATAAGTGAGTAAATACATACTCACTTACTTTAATGAATGTAAGCTGCACAATATATATGAAATATCCAGAGTGAGGACTCAGTTTAAACTCAGCTCTTTTGGAAATGCACTGAGCATTAGTATACCACATGTTTTACAACCATGTAGACATTTTCTTTAATTTTTTCTTCAGATTTATGTAGCATCTTTCTTTTGGACACCTTCAGTTTCTAGACTGAAATTTTTATGAGTTTTTAAGTAGGAAAAAATAGCTAAATGGAACAAAACCCAAACCCAATTCAACGTACTTGAAATGGTAAGAGAAAAGGGATTCAAGGCAATAGTGGGATAAGTAAAAATGAAAACAGAAAGAGAAGCAGGGCAGGCACGAAGGGTAGGAGAGAGTTCAGGATGTTATTGTGCGGAAATGCCCTGAACTCTTCACCAAAGCCATGTCTCCCCGGCCACTGGCTGCATGTCAGGGTCTATAGCTTCCACACCCCTTGGGTAAACCTTCTAACTTAACCACTGGTGTCCACTCCCTGCCTCTTGTGCCTCGTCTCCTTTAGTGTTTCTACACACCACTTTGTCTCATTCACCACGATTGTCTTCTCCTCAGGCTGTTCACAAGTTCTTACCATCCATCCAGTGATATTCAAAGCTGACACTTGTTTGAATTTCCACACTTAAAAAAATGGTTGTTCAGAAACAGACTTAACAGATATCAAGAACAAACTTATGGTTACCAAAGGGGAAATGTGGTGGTGGGGAGGGATAAATCAGGAGCTTGGGATGAACACACACACACTACTATGTATAAGATAGATAACCAACAAGGACCTACTGCATAGCACAGGGAACTGTACTCAATATTCTGTGATAACCTATATGAGAAAAGAATCTAAAAAAGAATGAATAGCTGTATGTGTATAACTGAATCACTTTGCTGTACACCCGAAACTAACAAAACATTGTAAATCAACTATACTCCAATAAAATAAAAAATTCTCAAGGAAAAAAAGTTGTTGTGGATGGATTTTGGAAGGGCATTCTAAATTCCATTTAGCATACTGAAAAGAATAAAACAAAAATGTCCACAGTTTTTATGGTCATTCTTAATTAACATTTCATTTATTCTCTTTTGTTTTTGAAAGTCTGTGTGTATTCAGTTCTATAGTAATTTACTCTTATGTATGTGATTACATCACTGGGGATAAGTGGGGACTATTTGGGGCTATCGTTGCAAGAGTGCAGTGCACCCTAGTGATAGGAGTACAGTTTTTCTCTGAAGGAAGAGCTATTCCCTTTCAGTCCTCTGGGAATTAGTTAATCTAAGGGCCAGAAAATAAGGGGATGGGGAAGTGAAGGGACAGAGAGACAGACAGAGAGACAGAGAGAGACTTGACTCCATCTTTGTACATCAACTTTGAGAATGAGCCCTTCCCTGCAGTGGGAGGAGCTTCCCTAGAAATAGACTTGAAGTAAGTGGTATCACTAAGCTTCCCTATTTTTCTTTCCTCAAGCAGTGAGAAGTGAGATGATAATCATCTTTCGACACAAAAAAAGCATCCAAGAAAGCATTGACGCCCCGCAACTGAAGAGGACAGTGGCGTCCCCAAGCATGTGTGAGTTTGATGCTGGAGTCTCCCTGGACCCATCCACTCGCACGCTTTGATCAGGCCTCCGGGAACATAGCAAGTGTGTATGATCTGAAAGGATCACTGAGGACAATTGCACTTGGAGCCCAGGAGGTTTAAAGAAGTGTGATGAGTCTGGTACGGGGAGAAGTGGCCCTGTCAGTCCCGGGATAGCCGCCACAGCCTGGGTCAGTTGGCAGGAACCTGCCCAACTGAGCCAGGGTGGCAGCAGTAGCAGAATTTTTCTCTTCCTGTTGTGTGCTGGCAGCAAGAGCACACAACGGCAGGCTCTGAAGGCTGCTAAAAGGGCCAGGGGGGCTGGACTTGCACTTGGCGAGCTCGCCTCTAGGGGCGCACCTGAGCCCCAGGAACACGGCTTTGCGGAGCAGCTGGAAAGGCAGGATTGATCCTTGGACAAATAGGCAACTTTAGGAAACCCTATATTTGGCACGATAAGCTCTAGAAAAGATTGGGTTCCGTGTAATCGGGGCAAATGGACAATTTAGGACTACTGTCATTTGAACACTGGAGAACATGTGACTGCATTCGTAGCCCTCTTGACGAAGTCGGGCGTGGTGCTGACGCCCGCGCATTGGCGTGGCTGTTAGTGATGTTTATGAGTGGTTTCTGACCTGACTGGGCTGGTGCCTGTTCAGGTAGGATGATGACCCTACCCCACCAGTGGTAAATATTTTGAATATGGTTTAAGATACACTCAAGTCACTTTCCTGCGTATTGAATGCATTCTCACCTAGTTTTTGCGTAATTTCTATTTCAATACAGGAGTTAACCACACATGCCAATTAGCTAAGGAAATGAGAAAAAGAGACATCGCTTGTTAACATGCAATCAGTCTTGGTTCTATTTAAGTGACACAAACTAAGTGGAGAGTTTTTCAGGGTTTTCTATCAAATGAGAGTATTAAAAATGCTGTAACTAAGAGATCAGTTAGAGCTATATATTAATTCAACTTTTAAATTTTATAGACAAGGACGTTGAGACCACATTGCTCAGGGTAACTCATTTGTATAGGGATATACTTCTACTTATAAAGCGCTTTTACACGTATTATTTGCTTTTTTCTCTCAACAGCCCCATAAGGAGGCATTGTTATCTCTATTCCAAAAATGAGGATACTGAAGGTCACACCATTTACGACTTGCCTAAAACCCAAAGCTCCTTCTTATCTGTTCACATCCTAAAGGGCTGTCAAAGTGTGTTCATAAATGCTCTGTCATGACGTATACAAGAAAGTGTAGAAAAGAAGTCTAGACTGTTTAAAAGCTAGTTTGGATTTTTCGTGTATTTGTATTAATTCATCTTATAAGTTCATTTTCTCTTTTACATTTAACCCATGCTTTTGAGGTAGTCAGAGTGGATGAGAGAGCCAGAACTTTGTAAATTTGTGCCTGAAACTCACAAATCCTAATTCCTGGTGTGGAATCCTACAAGCCTGCAGTGATTTTTTTTTCCCCTCTTCCATCAGTTGAATTCTAAACTATGGTTTAAAAATTTTAGTTTAATATCAATTATAATCATAAATAACAAGTCAACCTTACATATGGAGACAGAGCGGGATTTTCTTAGGAACGGTGTTACTACCTAGATTTTTAACACCTAGGATTATGGAAAATTCTAGTCAGCTTAAGTTACCGTATATTATGACTCCTACCCTCACCCTAACCCAACAAATACAGCTGAGTTTCGTCACTTGGGAAGTTATGGTTTGTTAAAGATAAGATAGAGCTAGTTAGGTCTTTACTTCAACCCAGCACAAGGTAACAACTTCTTATTGGTTTACACTATTACAGTTTCTACCTTTCTTTAGACTATAAGTTTCAAATGAGGATCTCAAGTCTTTCCATGTGAAATGATTTCACAGACTAATGAAAAAAAAAGACGACAGAAATAAGACTAGAATAATCTCCTGGGGATTATAGTATTCTAGTTTCTCATCTGAAAAGCTGAATTTAAATGTTCTTCTCTGAGTGGTTATATAGTGATCATGAAATAGACTAAGAATCTACTTACTTCAAACCATTGTATCACTTTATTTGGCATTGCCTAGATTCCTGCCTCTGACTTATATAGTTGACTTGTGTCTTATTGACCATGTAGGCAATCTTATTTAACATAAACAGAGTACTAAATATAATACACAGTACAGAATACAAAGTGTTATGGAATTAATCTTAAGCTTTCAGGGACCAGTCAAGTTTTCAGAACTGTCAGAACTATAAAAGCCTTCAAATGGAATATTAGTCCATTTAAAATAAAGGACAGTTTTCTATTTTATATTTATGGAGAACTTCAAAAGAAATAGCAGCTACTGAACATTTATGGCAGAAATACAGAGATATTAAAGTTTAGATGAAATATAAAATATATAAAAGTATATGTGCATGTGCGTATATATGAAAGCTTATGCATATGTGTAATTATGTTATATGTGACAAAACTCTTGAGTTTTGTCAATTTAGCAACAAATATTAATTAACACCTCCTACTTGACAGGTATCATGCCAGATACTGGAGGAGTTACAAAGATGGATAAGACAGTCTTTTCTCAAGGAGCCCATAATCTAGAGAGGAGATGGATGCATGAACAAGTAGCTGGACCACAGTGTGATAAGAACCCAACTAGTGGTATGAGGAAATGGTTACTGCAGCAGAGAGGAGAGAGCAATTATCATTCCTGGGGGCATGGAAAGCTTCCAAGGGAAAATGACATTGCGGTTTAGCCATAAAGGATGAGTGGGATTTTTCCAGGCCATGAAAGAAATGAAGGGTATTTCAAGCATGAACGAGAGCCTGGAGAATTGACAGCACGTGCTGTAAGGGCAGGAGGAAATGGCAGGGAATGAGTTTGGAACGGTATATGGTACCAGAATCATGGAACATAGAAGGGAGACTGTTCAGGAGCCATGTTGCCAAATTAAAGCTTTGAACTTCACCGTCAGTCATCAGAGGAGTCTTTGAAAAATTTAAAAAGAGAACAGCTCGATTGGAGCTGGGATAGAATATACTGGAGAAAGAGGAGGCTGAAAAAGGAAGACCGGTTAGGAATAGAATCAGTAAGATGCTGAAGCAGAGGCAGTCACTGAGCAGGAAAGGAAGAAAGAGGATACATTTGGGAATCATTTGTGAGGTTAGAAAGGATGCACTGGTGACGAATTAGATGTGGGTATTGAGGTAGGGAGAAGGATAGGTGTTTAATAAATATTTATAGTGGGATAATGTGGTGATGTTTTAAATGATGTATTTCCTCACCCCACATACAAAATTCCTGTTTTCTCTCACGCAGGTGGCAAAGGCACTTTACCCTCTGTGTCCTCAGGTTAGTGTTATTACTGAAGAAACAGACAGAAAGAAAAATGGCAGTGTCTCTGGATGTAAACTCCAGGGCAGGGTCTTCATCTTGTTCACTTTTCCATTGCCAATATTTAGAGCAGAATCTGACACATTCTGGTGTCCAAAAAATATTTGTCTAATTAAAAAAAAAGTCAATAATTTGAATGTCAAAATGGAAATTTGGAGCTCATGGTATAGACAGCAGCTTTCAGGCAAAAAAAAAAAAAAAAAAAAAAGGATTTTTGAGTAAATGACAGCTTGGGTTTCAATGTCAAGAGCTGATGTTCTGGCCTAAACAGGAAGCAGACAGAATGATTTTCTCCTGTCTGTCCAGACTAGGTGTCAATCTTAGACGCTGGGCTGGGAAAAGAAGATGGGGCTCTGATCCTGACACCCTTTAGGGATTAGCTCCAAGGAGGGTAGAGGAAAGATGGAATTGGCTGAAAAGTTTGAGGGTGTAAGAGTAGGGAGAACTGAGACACCGCTTCCCTTTGGAATTTGGAGGAGCGCCGCACACCATGCTGGCATGGCAGCTGAGATGCTGGGATGGCACGGCTCAGCAAAGGGCCTGGGAGAGCTCCCCCAGTGTCCAGCAAGCAGAGGGACACAGGAGAGCATCTTACCTGAGACCCAGGAGGGGAAGGGAGAGCTCAGACCATTCTTCCTCAGGCACATCTGGGAGCTAGAGTCTAAGGGGAAAGCGGGATGAAACATATGAAGGAAGTCTTCGGAGAGTAAGCAGCAATGAAAAATTTGAAAGGCAAAAGGCTATGAGAAGAGTTTTGGGGTTATGAGTTGGGTTCCTTTTAGCATCTTCTGAGAGAGTTGAATCAAGCGTGGGATTCTTCTAAAATTATTTTTCATCTGTTATGTTGTGTTTCCCGGAACACCACCTCCCCTGAGATGCAGCCGTGGGAGTTCTAGCTTCAGTAGGTTCACGTGAACAAGAACTGTGCCGAGGAACACAGCGAAGAGAGGAATTTTTGGAAGTTCTTTCCTGCACCTCCACGTGGGTTAGTCTGGAATTGCATGTGATTACGAGTAAGCAGAGGGGGTCTCATTTCCTAGTTCTCTGAAAAAGGGTAAGCATTTGAGTGCTGACTACCATATTTCATCAATTCTTAGACACATTTTCACATAGTTTATATCTTGGAAATCAGGACAGGTTATTCAAATATACTTATCAGCATTTTTGTTAGTGGTGCAAACAGTGGTGTATCTTACTCTCAGTGGCATCTTAGTTTAATGAAATACTGTATGCATCAGATACTGTCCTGAGCACTTTACTTGTATTAACTTAATAATTGCTACCGTCGTACAGACAAGGAAACTGAGGCATGGGTAAGTTTCATAACTTGCTGAAAGCCAGGCATATCATGCAGGAGGGATTTAAAATAGTCTCCCTCCAGAGCCCATGCTCATCTGTACACTATGTCTCTCAGGCTGCAGAGCAGAGGGTGCCCTAACAGCGAGGTCCCTCTGCTGTTACATTATATATTATGACAATCTTATAAATTGGTACTGCTTTCATTCTTATTTAACATCTGAGGGAAGTAAGTGTTTAAAAGAAGTTAAGTAAGGTGCGGTCACATTGTTGGTAGACAGCAAACAAGGTCTTGGACCTTGGCCTGATCCAGTCTCTCTCTTACCAGCTAAATGGAAACAAAGTCTTTTAAAGGTAATCTGCTCTGTAAAAGGACAGGAAAGCAACATCCTAATTTCAGACAATTTTTATTTTTATTTATAGAGGTATTTTATAAATGCTCTGTGAAAATATGTTAACTCTGCTATGACTAAACCCCCTCAATGTATTTATTCTCTATACCAGGGAGAAAAAAAATTACGTTTATAAATTTAAACGTAATTACTACAAAAAAATTGCCAGGCACTGGGATTCTGGTTGTTCTATTTTGAAAGGCAACTACATATTAATTTTAATCAGATCTTATAGCTTGATGATAGTTGGTGATAAACGCATCCTGGATTGGGTCCCTGGGGTCCCACACCACAAAGATGAAATTCAGTTGAACTAAAGGTGCTTATTAAATTCAAACTTGTTTTAATTCATTGATTCTCCATTAATCACTTTATTAAAGACAATGTATCAATTTGTTTTCATCCTGAGTATAGCAGTTTTAATATTACCTGATTTGCTGATCCTGGTACTAGATTTGCTACTTGTTCTTTCCTGTTCAAATATATTTCTGATTCACAGAGCTTCTAAGGGACTACTATTTTTAAGGTCATAAAGCCTTGTGTTTGTGTGATAATTTTGTTTTCTAACCATTTTCAGAAGTTATTTTATTACATCCCAACAAGTACTCTGTGAGGTAGGTAAGGCCAATATTTAGAGCCTAGTTTTATACATGAGGAAACAGGCAAATAGAGGTTGAGTAACTTGGAAAGTTCACTGGCATAACTAGTACCAAACTTAGGGATGGAAAACTGGCCTTCATACTCAGGCCAACGTGCTAGGCATTTGAAAGGAGCTACATATAATGCCCACTTTTGCTAAACTCGGAATGAAATGAGAGGCAAATCCACTTGCCTAACATTTAACCAATAATCACTCATTGAGTTTTGGTGATATCAGGAGGAGTAAATAAAGTTTCCAATAGACTAACCATTAGAAAAGTTACGTAATAAAATCTTATAAATGGATTCTCTGCTCGGAGTTTTTGTTAGGAGAACCACACCAGGTATTAAGATTTGTGAGCTTCGGGCACAAATTTACAAAGGTAAGTCCGGGCTCACTCATCCACTCCAACTAGTTCAAAAGCATGGATTAAATGTAAAAGAGAAAGTGAACTTATAAGAGGAATTAGTGCAAATATGCTAAAAATCCATACTAGCATTTAGGTAGCCTAGACTTCTATACTTTCTTATCTACACCATGGCAGAGCTTTTATGAACATATTTTTGATAGCCCCTCAGGAATTCTCTGGGCCAGTGGTTCCCATGGTAGAGGGTGGGAGTGAGATCTAGAAGGGGAGGGAGGCCAGAAAAAGGGACCACCCTACTAGGGAGTGTTTTGGAAATTTGTGGGGCCTTTTTTTTTTTTATAGTTCTTCTAGTGTATAATCTTAAGATTTACATATTAAAAAACAATTTTTAAATTATAAATCACATTTCATATGTCTAGTGTATTAGGTTATTAGGTCAATTTCTAAAAATTACATATATAGGAAAATATATTATCTATGAATTTCATTAAAGGATAGTAAAGGAAACATCCAAAGTATCTGTGATATAAATGGGAAACTGGCTCTAGGGCGCTGCTCTAGATCAGGGTTCTCCAAGTGTGGTCTGTAGATCAGTACTATCAGCATCACCTGGGAACTTGTTGAAAATACAAATTCTTATTACTCCAGACTTACTGAATATGAAATTCTGGGGGTGTGGCCCAGCAATCTGTGTTTTACCAAGGTTTCCAGGAGATTCTGATTCTCAAGCTTGAGAACCCCTGCTTAGACTAATGGTACCTGTAGTCACATGACTGTTAAAGGGACATGGAGGTTACATTTTCTGAAATGTAGTTTTCTGGCTTTTACACCCATGTGATGCTAATGGTTTCTTGGAATCTTTGATCTGGAAAGCAAAGTCATCATCTGGTTAGCCACCCTAGGGAAGCGGGTGGGCCGGCACTGCGGGCTGCGTGCACGTTCTGTCACCTCACACCCCTCCAGCATTTACGTTTTAAAAATCTCTGCCTCAGCACAGGTCTTCTGTGCGCTACACAGTTTTTACTTTATCTGCTGAGATTTTGCAGGTCTGGAGGTCACAAGGGGTCGGGATGGCATTATTGCTTATAAAAATTATTTACAAATTCACCCAGTATTTAGGGGGGGACCCTGAGAAACATTAAGAAATTATAGTATTTCTGTCCAAAATTGGCAAAGAACTGTGCTGGGTTAAAATAAACATTACTAAAGAGTAAAGAGATTTGGAGTGAGAGGCATTGGAGATAGGGACGGGGAAGAGAGACAGAAAGAGAAAAAGAAAGAGGGAGGGAGGTGGGGTGAGAGAAACATTCAGAGATAAACTCAATTAGGGAGAGATGCACAAAGGGGTCTTCTGTTTGGGAGCAGACACACACACACACACACACACACTCACTGTGAAATAGTAACACTGTTGGTTAACCTTGCATCAGGATACCTGTTGAGAGCTGTACCTTAGGTCTTCCATGGATGACAGAAATTTGCAACAGATTAGTAAATTAAGGACTTGAGTTTGATATTTAAATGAAGCTCTCAGTCTTCTAGACTTTGCTAGTAACAAAATATTCTGTATTACCTGAAACTTTTTATTAATTAAATGTGTAGCTTAATGTTGTTGTTTTTAGAAGTTATGAAAAACTATGGGGTTTTGTTTTTTTAAAATAGTGTACAATTGGATGTGACCAAAACTAAAGGTCAGAATATTTCCATAAGTTTTGAGTGAATACATACTATTGATGTAAATTAAAATTTGAAAAAGTAAAATGACTTTGAGAAATCTTTTCTTCTTTAAAAGATCACATTTGTACAAAAACTAAAAAAAGTTTTATGACAGAGCAATCACATTATCTTTTAAAGTAATGGAAGAAAATCAGAATCGTCTTATAAACACCTATGAAGAGTTACAATGACAAATACATTTCTATCTAAAACAGTGGACAGCACTGTACCATTTAAACAGGACACACCCTAAATTAAGGTTCTTTAAAAAGCCATGAACAGAGATACATGAAGACAGTCTCTCTACTTTTTAAAACTTTATCACTTTATGCCTATATTTTCTGGAAAAATACTATTTCTTTTGATAATATAACAGACCACTACCAAAAGATCTACATCACTTTACAACAAATAACTTAGATATTTTGTCTATTCCGTATTTAAGATTTTAATAATTTTCTGGATGAAAAGTATCAATCATAAAAATTAACCTTTGCAAAGTCTGTTTTCCCTTGTTACACCATACTGTAAACGCCTCTTGTTAAAGGCTGACAATAAGGTGACACATGACTGCCACCATGTGGGCAGTAAGATGATACAGATTTCAAAATCAAATAAACCTTCAATTTAATGAGAATTACCATATTCTTTATTCTGAAATGCAATGGGAACAATGATAAATAAGGACGTTCGGTCCTCTTTGAGCTACATTATTCTATAGCCATTAATGTGATGTTCATTTTTGGTACAAGTAGTTGGACACTGATACTGATAATATCAACTAGCAAAAGGCCATTTATGGAAATTATCTACAACCTTGCTACTCCCAAGTATGTTCCATAGGCTAGTGGCATCTGTAATTACTTGGGAGCCTATTGGAGACGCAAAATCAGGCCTCACCTGAGACACCTGGAATCCAAATCAGCATTTTAACAAGATGCTGAGGATTTCCGTACACACTCAAGGCCAAGATGTCTTCATCTACACCTGGTGCCTAGTGTCTGGACCCTCACCCTTTACTGTACTTCCCACTCAATGTAGGGGCAGGTAACTTTTACCAAAAAGTCCAGAACGTTAAGAAAAGTATAGTTTGTTCTACTTGAATTACCTGATTAACTTGGCTTTCCCTTTGCAGATGTAGAAATCTATTTTATCTATTATTTGCTGAGGTTAAACTACTGGATTAATTCCACAATTCAGAGAAAAAATTTAAAACAAATATTCCAGAAAAAAGGGCTTATTTAGTTTCAGGAGAGATTAGAATATTTTATTTTGCCCAATCAGAGCCCTTCAGCATAAAGAGACATTCATATACATATATATGAACATTTTCCAGAAACATTAATTTATAATACATTATTTTAAAATACCAGCTTAACGGTATTTATTTACAAAAATATTTCATTACCTAATTTAAACCTTTTGCTGTGATGACAGTTGTAAAGTACAGGAATGCAAAATAACTACAAAGTTTAACACCTTTTTAGTGTTTGCAATAGTGCTCTTTTGTTTTTTGTTTTAAATGAAACAGTACACAGAGATGGGTTTTTTAATCATATTTAAAATGCATATTTCAGCAATCACCTTTGAGATAGTTACTGGACTGAGCAAGATTAAAAAAAAAGTGCAGCAACTGAAAACTACCTGCATGTACAGTTTAATGTGTACACAAGCTCGAGCTCTATACCAACCATGCTTGCCCCTGAAGTGGACAATGTTAGAAAAACTTAATCTTGCTCTTTTTAATATTGTTTTTGGTGTTGCATTTACAATGAACCAATAGTATAACTAGAAAGCAAAATGTTTTTCTGGTTCTAACTACCACGTTAAGCAGAGGTCACACCTAAAGTATCACAGTACCATTTATTTACAAAAAAATTTTTTTTAAATTTAAAACATGATTTACCCTCTTTGCATTGCTCCACATTGATATGTTAAATCTGTTTCCACCTCCTTACATTGTCTTCAGTTGAAGAAAATTTAAACAACACAAAACACATTGCAAAAGTATAAAAAAAAACCCCAAACTCCCAAATAAATAGGATTCCATTGTCATTAGCCTATATCCATTTTAAATGCCTGAGCCAAACAACCTACAATAAATTAATACTGATTTATTTACAACTCATACGGTATAAAATTTTAATTTAAACTATAAGCCTCGTTGCGAAATATTGGCAGAACACAGTCATGATTTTTCTGATGCAAAGAGTGCAATGAAAAGAGCAATTTAATTACACGTAGCCCTGGACTACTGTACTCAATTTGTAAAGGAATTGTGCCTAATAATTTAAGACTGTGTTAGGAACTGAAGAAAGCAATGTTATAACCCTGATAATTGGGAATTTATTAAAACCATTTAATTCAGCTGAGAAAGGTAAGCGAAAGTTTCCCCTTTGATTTTTGTTGGGGTTGTTACAACTATTTTCTGTCCACAGAAGCTTTAAAACTTCTGTGGTAACAGTAAGATCATTAAGAGTCACAGGAAAAATCATCCCCATAGCACTTTCCAAGAAATTGATCAGAGTGATGAAAAGTATAATTAACAAAAGCTGTAAACAGTATCTTCACATTCATTTTCAAATGAAAAAAAAATAATTTTGGGGCATAAATTTCAATTCAAGAGAACAAACACCCTAAGAGGGAAAAGAAAAAAACGGAGGACACTTAAGATACAGAAGTGCTCTTTTTCAAAGTAAATACAGATTAAAAAGTCTAGGAATATTTGATCAAGTATCAAGCTGATAAGGAACAAATTCTATAAACTACAAAATAAAAACCGTCATTGACAAAAATACATAAACTCTGTTTTCATTTTTGGAAATTTATTTTTAAAAAAGGTAGAAGAAAATATCTGGAAAACTATTTTAAATATATATATATATATTTAAAACAATAATTAAGGTAGGCATCCAACAGCAAGCTGCAGCTATTGAGAAAGATCTTGTAATTATTGTTGTGGGCATTTTCCCCAAAGTAAAATTAATATTTGAAAATGCTCAATAGAGGGTTTCTTTTAAACCATAGTAATGATATCTTTCCTGTCATGTGTGAAGACTTTTGAATGATGTATGATTCTTTAAAATTAATTGTATCTCGATATGAGATACCAATATTTCTTATTATAAGCGTAAAACATAACTTTTTGTATGGATAATATACATACTTTTTAAGTACTTTGACTTAAACTTAACAAGTTCACCATTTTTAAAATTAAAGAGTACATTTATAAAAATTCCATTTTAAAACTAAAAGTATATTCTCTAGCAGTATGTATAAATATAACATGTTACTGTATGATCTTAAAACAAATCTGAAAGTGTTGCAATAATTTAAGACCTAGAACGCTGAAACAAGCAGCAAATGATTTTACTATTTTTTTATCCTTGAAAACTATACAAAACCTTATTGAAGGTTTTAAAACTAAGATCATTTAATTGCTTAAGGTGCAGCTAGCAGCATATTCACAATTTTGGTATGTTTTATACATATGTTATCACTTGATTTGAACGGAGAAATGTGAATTAAATGATAATAAAAAGTTTTCATTACCTAAAAAACTGCAGAAAAAATTCAAGTTTAAAGTTCAGTGCTCTTTATTTTGCAAAAACAAATAAACAAAATCCCAAAAGTTAAAATGTAAAATAAATCTTTGCCACAAAAAATTTACCTTTGGATATAGCTTTTCTAATGTCACATGAGAAAATGCCTTAAGCAAAACATATATGGAATACAGAACTCAGGGTAAAACTTTGAAGTCCATGGTGTCTTTCACATATTTTTCCTTTCCTCAGCTGTTTTCTCATCACCCCCTGTAACCTAAAAGTATGTAACACTTTCAGACTTGTTTAAAACACGTATCTACATGAAATAACTTCAGAGAAACCTACAATTAAAAAGTTCTAAGCAAAAGAAAATGCTTCTTTCTTTAAAGTACTGTACTTAATTAAATTGTAATATAGTACACATAATAACATAGACAATTAGCAGCACTTTTTCCCATCCATAAAAAAATCAAATTAAGAAGTTAGTAATAGCTCAGTTATATCTATAACCATTTTTGGAAACACTTTGTACAACTGAAATGCAAACCAAGGGAATTAAGATAATTGAAAACTTCAAATGATGTAATATACAGAAGTTGTCAGAATATAAGGTTTCAAATAACGTTCTAAGCAACTACATATGGATTTTAGTTTGAAGAGTGAAATGAACCAGGTATGTGGTACATATAGGGAAACCACTTCCTACTGACAAACTGCTAATCAGTGAACACTTCAATGATTTGAGAGTCAAGGACACAGGCAACAAAGAATAATGTTTGAAGAAATGGAGGAAGCACACAAAAATCTTTCATTTTTCTAATATTTTCTATTTTGACTATTTTTTTAAATTTTTGGTTTGTTTTCCTGAAATCTTGGCTTGCTGGTGAGTGTAACTTTTTGCGTTAGAAAAAAAATAGAGATGTTACCTCTCAAATTACAATAAATTCCCTGGGTTAGTTTATTACTGCAGACTGTCTCTTATCTACAGACTGAATCAAGTATAACTCTGAGAAGCTTATTTCCTATTTTCAAAAATACTTCAAGCTTTCTAATCCTACGTGAGTTTCTAGTTTGCTGTGCATAATTTGTAGATTAATTTAAAAATGAAATAAAATAACTTGAAATATTAATTTAAGATTTTCTTATAAAATCCATCTCAGGTAAATGTATCTAACTTCTCTATTTGAAAATAATTACAAGATTGGTTCATTTTATATACAACAGGAAAAATGACAGTGATATAAAAATTAAGTTGATATACAATTAACACAAAATAACACAGCAAATTAAATAATTGGAGCTAATATGCCCTTACATATGAATGGGGAATCAACCAGTATATTACTTTACTTAGCGCTTCTCAACTTCAAATCTGTTAACTACTGATTTTATTGATGACATTCACAAAACTGTACCTTTAAAAAACGGCTTAATACTTCCTGTGACATATCATGGAACAATGGGTTTATTAGATAATATATGATACAAATTAAACAATTTGTAAACTGCTACATGTTCATCATATAGCTGACATTAACTAACAGAAATGTTACTCATAGGTACTTTCTACAAAGTCAAAAACTTTTGAGAATGACTATTTTTAAAATATTTCTTTTGGCTTGATCAGTTATCTCTATCACATATATTTAATCCCTTCCTAATGATATTTAAAGTAAATTTTAATGTAAACTTTCATATTCCATAGTGCACGTTATAAAATGTAAACATAAGAGCTTTATTAATGAAAAGAGTAAAGAGGAAAAATGCATAACAGACTGTGTGAAATTAAGGTGTTCTACAATATACCTTTAATGATCATATGGAATAGAAAAACCACCATCATGTTTGCTATCAATTTGTGCTCTGATTATCTCTTAATGACAAAAGAAAACTGTTTTAAACTATTTTTTATAGAAGAAAATACTTAAATTTCATTAATACTAAGTATAATGCTTCTATATTATTCGTCCTTTGTTGCTTTAAGAACAATCAGTAATAATCTCAGATGAGCCTGCAGAATGAGCTTACCTACTTCAGATCTACCCCATCATCTCTTTTCTGCCTATGTGCTATTCTAGGGACCAATCATTTATTGTCCACCGATGGTCTCATCTGCTTTATACTCAAATACAGGAATAATTTAGTTACCAAAATGCACATATTTTCCTTTCCTTTTGGCTTTTTAAAACCTTGAAAGGACATGAACAGTTTTACAGTATATTTCTACAGAAAATACTTTGTACGTCATCAGACTAGACTCTTACATAGATAATTATTGACAAAGGATGCTTGTGATTTTTTCCATGCGACAGCATGTGCACTAAGATTTAATTGGCTCATCACCTGAGTGTACTGGAACTGTTAGCAAGTAAAGGGCATATTAAAACGGGAGCTGAACATTTTACTGAAATAATGAAACATTTTTTTAAGCAATTTTAATTAAATAATGCAAAGGTACATTGGGTTAAACATTTTATAAAAATTCAAGCAAAATTAAAAACTTAGCCAATTTCAACATTTCTACAAATTTAACCAGTAATTATTTTGGTCAAATCCACGTTTAGCTGAATTAATGAGAACAAGGACAAGGGACCTTGAAGTATTCTCCTCACCACAATGGAGGTTTTTCTCACTTTCCACACTGCATAGCCATTACATGGAAACTCCCAGAATCATGAGCAGTTCAGTCATGCTCTACACTTTTCTTTTCAATGAAAAGTGATGTATCGCCTTGTTTTGCTTTTGACAAAATATGGACTAAACACAAGTATACAATAACAAGAATCCAAGAGTAGCCCATACACAAGTCAACTATGTGTATGTTTTTATTATTTAAAGCCCACCATTCAGCTTATCTGTCTAAAGATATGGTAATAAACAGTTTGTGTCTTTTTCACTAATGATACTGATGACCAGTCAGTTGAAGGGAGGGAAAGTCCAAGACAGCCGTTTATAATTCAGTAAGTGACACAAATATAACTGTTTCAGCTTCAGGACTTCTGACTTATTGCCTCTCCCTCAAAGAGGTCAAACAATGATGGCAGATAACGACAGCGCAGAATCTTTTGGCATGTGAAAGTTTAATACAGGACTGACCCAGGAAAAGTCCCTGCCACGTCTCCTCAACATCCCTCTGTTTCTTCATTTGTAACATATGACCATCCTAGCTCCCAAACCGTCAACTCGTAGCTGGCCCACAGCACATACTCCACGTTGAGTGTGTGTGAACACTCCTCAGTTAAAGCCGCATGACTGAGGTCAAACAGTGCATGATTGTGCTAGGAAAGAACAGTATCCAGTGATGAACATCTCTTTAATGTTAACTTTCCTAAAGTGAAATCAATAAAATAAAAAAGGAAAATTCTTTTTCCTTCTGGCTGAAGTTGGACTTAGTTGGATTTCTGGTTGTCAGAACTGGTACCACTTCTTATCTTTGTATTTCAACATCATCTAAAGGGGAGAAAACACGAAAAACACATTTTAAAAATGCCAGAATAACAACACTTACAACTGGTTGCTATACTTTTCCAAAACATGATATCATTCTGAAACATTCTCTCATTTTTATATTTAGTATTTATATGGAAAGCAAGAAGCAGGAACTGTTCCGTTTCAAGGAAAAAGGAATGCATCTATGAAGAACTAGCCTAGAAGGTCCTCACATTTCCTAAAGACATAAGTAAATTTTGGCTCAGTGCATTCTTTGGTGACCTAAGCTAATAACTTAAAAAATAAGGTAACTTTCAGTTCTCTAAAGTGAATTAAAAATAATGTTTAAAGAACCTGGAGAATGAAAGGCTGAAATTACTACTGCTGCCATCTACAGTTTACTGAGCACTTAACTCTAGGCCAGGCACTGTGTAACATACTTTCTCTACATGATTTCACTTGGTCCTCACAACAACTCTTGTCTGTTAGGCATTATTAGTCTCCCTATTTTACAAATGAAGAAACTGAGGCTTATAGGGCTTAACCGCGGTAACACAATGGTGAAACTGGGATTTGAACCCATGTAGTCTAATTAAAAAACCCATGATCTTAACCACCTCAACGTACTGTCTTCCTTAGACTCTCAAATATGGCTCAGGAACGTTTGGTAGAAGGGAAGAGTGAACAGCTAGGGATTGAGCTCTTTGCTAAATATTTTGACTGTAGATATATCTGAGGTTAAGTGAACTGTTATATGCCTTAGAGATCACAGTCAGGGGCAGGGTTATGCCAACAAAAGGCCTGACCTAGATTGAAGGCACTAGCCTGTATCTGAGGTGTGTTGGCCTAGTACAAGCACTCACAAAAGATCTCTGAATCTCTCTGAAAGCTTGGACAAATCTCTCCCAAGTCAAGTTACCTCTCAAACATTCTAGGTGTCAACATTATTGAGCAAGGAAGAGATGACTTTTGACTGAAAAGTTTAAAGAAGAGCTATTACTGACAGAGTGGGTACTCAAATATAAAAATAACCTTAATATGGCTTCTTCAGGTAATACACTCAAAATGCCTTTGAGGGCTAGGCTAGGAACTAAATGTGTGAAGTAGCCCAGTAAAAAGCATCAAGGAGTGGCAGAACTGTGCGTCAAAATGAAGAACGTGTATTCCACCTGACGGCTTTTAAATTCAGTTTTTCAGGGGTACTATTCTGGCTAACAAAGTGTATTTGTAAGAAGGCCAGTTAGGGATCCGCTACTTTACAGCAGCTGTTTTTAAGCTCCACCACAACTTCCTAGTTCATCAAGATGAATTCGTTGCAAAAATGCACATTACTCCTCTGTGTGAACTGGTCTACAGACAGATTTAGTATTGTTTCACTGAATAAAAACAATGGCCAATTTCAGTTATTTAGATCTACCTAAAGAATCAAGAGGCAAATTATTTCCTTCTCTAGGAGAAGTTAGTGGTAGAATCTGAGGCATTTAGGAAAATTAGCTTTGTTGTTCTTATTGTATCCCCTAAGAAACCGTTTGCAAAGCCACTGGCTTTGTTTACAAAAAGCCTGAAGGTGAGTAGGTACCTTCAAAATTTATAAACTTCAGTAAGAGACCAAAGGCTACTGAGACATATTCTTGTAATGGTTCCCTCTGGCGGCAAAAATTAGGAATTTGCAACCATACTGAGGATACATGAAAATTCATATGTAGAAATACAACAGCTATAAAAATACAGTAATTTTCATACTTGCTTTACCCAGGCTTTTTGGCTTAAATATTTGACAGACATACCTCATGAGCATGTTTAGAAAATGAATCTGCACTGGATAACATAGCTGCAGTTCTTTCTTCCAGGTCACTAAGTTTCTGCCCTCTTTCATCTAGTGCCAACCTGGCTCGTGCTAATTCACCAACAACTCCAGATGCTGCTCCTTTCACGCCTTCGATGCCACCAGGGCCAGGGATATGCTGAGCAAGACTTCTTGAAGCCTTTCCCGAGGATGATTCTCCAACTGAATGATTTGATAAATGAAAGAGTAACCCAGAAAATGAAAATTTTTTACTAATAAAATCCTACTACCTGATAGCATTAGAACACACTTGATTGACAATATAATTTAAGTATTTATTTATTTTACTATATAATTACTTTTTTATTATGATTGTTTTAATAATTTGTAGATACTTTTCAAACATACAAAAACACAGCGTACATTAATAAATATTCTATTCTATACTAGTTCATTTAATAGAACTTGAGCAAAAAAGTGACTGGTAATTATTTGTTGAAATGAATAATGGGTATACTGATACCACTTTAATAACAGTAAAAAAATCACTCAAGTGTCCAAAAAATTAAAGATAAGTTAACTTAAAAATATTTAAATTCAAAGACAGATTTAAATATATTTATTTTAGTTTATTTACACCATACTTTCTCTTACTTGAAGTACTATGCTTAGGCTTAGAAGAAAAATGTAGAATTTATTCAGTATTTCTTTTCAGTCTCCAAAAGTTGTAGATAACCACATCCCTTTCTTTCTATCCATTTATCTTGTCACTTACCAAATAGATCAACCTCTTCTTTCAAAAGATCTAAGGAATTCATTGCTTCCTTTGCCTTTATAACCTAGACCCTCATCACCTAACATCTAGATAACTGCAAAAGTCTTAAAATACGTTAAAGACTGATGTCAGATTCCCTTTCTTCAGCATACATTTCTTTCTTTAGAAATGTAACTCACACCATAAAATTTGGCCCTGAACAATTCAGTAAATTTTAGTTTATTCAGAAGGTTGTGCAACTACCATCACTAATTCTCGAGCATTTTCATTATTCAAACACAAAACAAAACACCCAAACAAACCCATGATTATTAGCTGTCACTTTCCATTTCCTCCACTCCTCAGTCCTTGGCAACCAATAATCCACTCTCTGTCTCCACAAATTTTCCTGTTCTGAACACTTCATACAAATGATTCACACACTGTGTGGATTTGTGTCTGGCTTCTTTCACTTAATGTCAAGATTCAACCATATTGTAGCATGTATCAGTACTTCATCCTTTTTAAAAACTGAATAATATTCCATTGTATGGATATGGATATATGACATTTTGTTTATCTGTTCATCAGTTGATGGACATTTGAGTTGTTTTCTTTTTTTGGCTACTATGAATAATGCTGCTATGAACACTTGTACAAGTTTTTGTGTGAACATGTGTTTTCAATTCTCTTGGGTATATACTTAGTAGTGGAATTGTTGGGTCATATAACTTTATGTTTAACTTCTTGAGGAACTGCCAGAGTTTTCCAAAGAGGTTACATTATTGTTTTCTTTATTTTATTTCCACCAGCAACTTGTGAGGGTTTCGATTTCTCCATATCCTTGAGAAGATTCGTTACTGTACATCTTTTTGATTACAACCATCTTAGTAAACGTGAAGTGGTATTTCATTGTGGTTTTGATTTGCATTTCTCTAATGACAAAGATATTGAGCATCTTTTTGTGTGTTTATTGGCCATTTGTATATTTTCTTTGGAGAAAAATCTATTCAAACCCTTTGCCCATTTAAAAATTGGGCTATTCGGTTTTTTATTGTTGAGTTGTAAGAATTTTTTAATACTCGACATCAGACTCTTATCAGATACCAGACTATCTTTTTTGACTTTTAATTCTGATGAAATCCAATTTATCTATTTTTTTCTTCGGTTGCTTATGATTTAGGTGTCATATCTGAGAAACCATTGCCTAATCTAAGGTCACAAAGATTTATACTTAGGTTTTCTTCTAAGAGTTTTATAGTTTTAGCTCTTACATTGAGGCCTCTGTTCCACTCTGAGTTAATTTTTGTGTATGGTGTGAGGTCGGGGTCCAATCCATTCTTTTGCATGTGGATATCCATTGTCCCAACACCATCTGTCAAAAAGACCACTCTTTCACCATTGAAGTTTCTTGGTATCCTTGTAGAAAATCAATTGACCATACATGTATGGGCTTACTTCTGGACTCTCAATTCTATTCCATTAGTCTATGTATCTATCCTAATGCCAGTACCACACTCTCTTGATGATTACAGCTTTGTAGCAACTTTGGAAATCAAAATGTGTGAGTCCTGTATCTTCTTTCTTCTTTTCAGAAAAAATTGTGTGTGTGGCTATTTTGGATCCTTTCCATTTCCATATGAATCTTAGGAACAACTTGTTTCTTTCTTCAAAAAACCAGCTTGGACTTTGACAGGGACTGTGTTGAATGTATAGATCAACCTGGGGAGTACTGCCATCTTAGCAATGTTAAATATTCCAATCCATGAACGTAAGATATTAATCCATTTATTTATGTCTTAATTTCTTTAAATGATGTTCGAAGTTTTTAGTATATGTTTTAGTATATGTTTTCCATATGTTTAGTATATGTTTTAGTATTTTTTCTTTTTGATGCTATTATAAATGAAATTGTTGGCTTAATTTAATTTTTGGTTTGTTCATTGCTAGTGTACAGAAATGCAATCAATTCTGTATATGGATCTTGTATCCTAAAATCTTGCTGAACTTGTTTATTGGCTAGAATGTGTTTTAAAAAACTTTTTAATTTAAAAAAATTTTTGGTCACGCAGTGCAGTTTGTGGGATCTTAGTTCCCTGACCAGGGATTGAATCTGGGGCCACGGCAGTGAAAGCGCCAAGCCCTAACCACTGGACCGCCAGGGAACTCCCTAGAATGTTTGTGTGTGTGTGTGTGTGTGGTTTCCTTAAGATCGTCTATATGCAGGGTTATGTCATCTGTGAAGAGAGGTAATTTTACTTCTTCCATTCCAAACCTGCATGCTTGTACTTCCTTTTCTTGCCTAATTGTCCTGGTTAAAGCCTCTAGTATAATGTTAATAGAAGTAGTGAGACCCTTTGAATTCCTATATAAAATTTAGAAACAGTTACAAAATTTGGGGGGCGGGTTGATAAGGACTTCATTAAATGTTTATTTGTGTACATGCATATACCAGTTTTGGGAGAAGGGATGTTCTTATTGCATCTTCTACTGCACGAACATGGTATATCTCTTCATTTATTTGGGTCATTAACTTCTCTCAACGAAGTTCGATAATTTTCTACCTTCCCCATGGAGGTCCCTGAACATCTTCTGTTAAGATTTATTTCTAGGTATTTGACTTTTTTTCATACTCTTGTGGTAGGTAGAATAATGGCCCCCCCAAACCCCCAAAGATGACGGCACTCTAATTCCTGGAACCTGTGAATATGTTACCGTCATGGGAAAAGGGACTCTGCAGATGTGATTAAGTTAAAGACCTAAAGGTAGACTAATTATACAGGTAAACCCAATGTAATCACATGTGTTCTTAAAAGCAAAGAGCTTTCCCCAGCTGTGGGCAGAGAAATGTAGCTTCAGAAAAACAGAGAGATGCAAAAAAGTTGCTAGCTTTGAAGATTAACGAAGGGATCA